>NC_137076.1:93490797-94078156 GCF_951640355.1 Cnephaeus nilssonii | reverse complement strand
TATAGGTACATTTTAACATAGTCTATAAAACAGGAGGTTAATTCAAACATAAATTACCTACCACATCATTCTTTAAACTTTAAATCTTTCTCTAATGGCTTGAAAGGCAGCTTATTAAAGCAAAGTGAGTGTTTAACTACTATATATACTGGTTAGCTTATAAACATCTAGAAAGGCAGAAGAAGTTACTAAGAGTGACAGATTTGCTAATTTAAAAAGAGCAAACAAAAAAAATTTTAAGGAATTTTTAGTCTAGAGTAAAAGGCTTAAAATATCATAGGGTATGATTTTTCTCCCTTCATTTTAGCTCTGCCTTCTGGGTTGGCTCCACCTCCTGGATGAATCTCCCCATGTGGTAGCAAGATGGAAGCCTGAAGTCCCAAGGATTCATCTTCCCTTTGTAAACCTAAAGGGGAGGACCATGTTGCCTCTATTTAGGCTCTTTCAGCAACTCGGGTGAAGCTTTCATTGGATTAGCTTGTGTCACATGATTGCCTCAGAGCCAATGACTGTGGCCTGAGGATTGGCATATCCTGTTTGGCAGCTTATGTCACATTCCCACTGCTAGATCTGAGGAGCATACTCAAAACACATGAACTAAGAACAGAACATATTGGTTTCCCCAAGCACAGCTAGCTAGGGTGATGCCACCAGAAAAGGGAACATAAGGTGGTCAGGCAAAACAACAGATGTCCCTTGCAAAATCTTAAATTAGCAAATGTCTTTTATGGGGTGAATACATATTTTTAAAACCGAGTAGTAAGTCATGCCTCACCCGGTATACTTTGTTTTCTGTGTGTGCGGTCAGTGTGTTTTTGTTGTTGTTGTTATATATATGATCCTGTACACACTGGTCACACATCTAATGGAAAATTAGATGACAAATGGTGGAAAAAATGAGCAAAGTTTTTATCATTGTTTAATTACTAAAAGAACAGCTCCACCTATGATTCTTTCTGTCCGCTGCCAACAGTGACAAAGTAGTTGGAGATACAGCAAATGTGTTTCTGAGAACCTTCTGCAGCTGTTGGAGAAGGGGGGGGGGGGGGCTGAAAGCTCAAGGCAGGTGATCACCAGGAAAACATGTTCTACGCTTCTTTTTAGAACCCTTCCAAAAGAAATTCTGGGGTTTGCTCATCTCTGAATTCTCATTATCCAACACAATTGTTAATACATAATGGACACTCAGTGAATATTTATTGATGACTATTTAAGTGAACGAGTCAGTGAATGGTTTCTTTTTTAGAACTGGATTTTAGTCATAAACAGAATTTCTACATTACTTAATTTGTGGAGCTATTTTACGGAACACGATGGTCATTTAAAAACACATTTTTTAATAAAAAGTTGCATTAGTTTTTGGCCTTCATCATTTACAAAGGAGTGAGCCAAATTTTGGAATTAAAAAAATAAATTGACCTGGAAATGGTAAAATATTTTTATTCACAAACTGAATATTATGCAGTTTCCAGATGCGAAAAGCCTGGCACTAGTCAACCTTGCCTACAATGTAGGAGGGCAAGGATAATGAAAAGCAAAACTACTGTGACTTTAATTAGCTATTTCATTATATAAGAAATTGATTTAAAATTTGTTGAATAATTAAAATCTCCCAAGCCAGGCATACAGAAACATAAGCACTGAATTGAGAGAATTTCAGAAGTTTTATATTTTTATTTATTTCATTTTATCCAACCATGTGCCATAAGCATAATCAGCTCCATTTTACAGATGAGAAAACTATGTGACTGAATGGTTAAGTAATGTTTCGAATTTAGACAGATGTTTCTGGTGTCTCATTTGTCCTTTCTTATTTATTTTGTTTTTCTTCTTTGGATTTTCCTAAGGAATTCTACAGAGATTTGTAACTTAAGTCACTTCCATGTGGCGCAGTTCTAACTTCATACCCAGGTCCTTGTCACCATACCACTCAACCTCCAAGTATGGTTCTGTATTTGCGGAACAAACCAGAAAGAACACCTAATTTTCTAAGTTTAAGTACCAACCATGTCAAGTCGACAACTTTTAACTTTATTCACGGTAGGTTAAAATGAAAATGGCACATAGTGGAAAAATACAGAGTATTTTAAGTCAGGAAATCTTTGTTACAATCCTTTGCCCCATACCTATTAGGTTAAAAAAATTTTTAAAAATCATTTGAATTTTTATGAAATTTGCCTTTCCCTTTTGTAAAGTGGAAATAATAATAATAATAATAATAATAATAATAATAATAATACACCTAATGTTTCTACCTCACAGTATTGGTTAGAGGAACAAAAGATATATATTATATTTATATGCAAGTTGTAAAAAATACAATGTACCAAAATAAGTTATTTGTACAATTTATTTCAAGAATCTCTCTACGTGAACATGAAACCATTCAAAATTTTAGTAGCATTAGTCCTCAAAGACCTACTTCAAATAAACCCTGTAATATGAAATGTTAGTTATAGTGTAGAATTTATCTTATATTAATGTGAATAATTTAAATTCACTTGGTATACGTTCATTATAGAATACAACTGAACGGCAGCACTCTGCTAATCAAGTCATAAGCCCGCCCAGATTCCAGTGTTGACACAGATCCTCCTCTCAACGGGAGGAGCGTCAAAGAATGTACAGCCATGTTTTGACAGCTCCACAGCACAGAACTAAGCATGGACAGGTGTTTAGAAGAAGCCGCAGGACTTAATTTCGCTTCCTAGTTGGTTGCTGAAAACCTTTTCTGTTCTAAATGTGGTGGAAGATATAGAATAAATAAGACGTGTTCTAAGTTTCACCTTCATGAAACCTACAGTTTAATAATAATAGGAAGATAACATAGGGATTATTTTAATGACCTTCTTATCTTAGACCTTGAAGTAAATTGTTACTGACTGGGATGAAAGGCTGGATTTTGGAAGTGAACATAATTTGTTCAGGAGAACCTAATAAGCAAATGCAAATATTTCTTAAAGTATATTCCATCGAATATTAATTATGAAAACGTGTGTATGTGTGTGTGTGTGTGTGTGTGTGTGTGTGTGTGGCAGAGGAAGTAGATGAAAGTGGGAGAGAGGATTAATGTTTTTTAAAAAGTCTGAAAATGCTGCACACTCTTTGCCTACCTTGCTGAGTCATAGTGTCAATCAAGCACATTAAAAACGCTCGGAAATCTTCTGAGGAATGTAGTGTTTAACCCAGTGTTTCCAATCTTTTTTTTTTTTTTTTAGACTGGAATGCTTCTGTGCATTTCTATCAAAATCCTGCAGAACATATATGCAATGATCACATTTTGAGATCCAATATCTTCTCTTGGCTTGTGACATAAAAATTTAATATTCTTAAATTAATACCAGGCATGGAGACAACAAGAGCATTACAACTTGAAAATCTTACTGCCATATTGTTTTGTCCTGGAGTGTAATTCAATTCAAATAATCCATGTCTAAAGTATCCTTATGAGGTACATATACACATCTAGCTAGCTAACTATCTAATCTGTCAAAATTTGACTGAAGCCAGCACAGGTCGGGAAGCAAATTTGGGGAAGGCAATGATTTTCATTTGTGACACGCTGAGTTTTAGGTGTCTCTAGGATATTCAAATGGAAAATTTGAACACATATTTGGATATAAACATACAAACCTAGAATTTAGGAGATCTGGGTTTCAGTTCAAAAAATGTTAGAGGGACATATGAAGAGGTTGAGATTGAACAACTGAAGGGGCAGGGCAGTTTGGAGTTTCACAGGCATAGTGGGAAGGGCTGGGAAGAAAAGAAAAGAGGGATGCTGGCCAGGAATGAGGGGTGGAGCAGGAGTGTATGAGAGGGCTGAGGACAGAGGAGCCAGTGCGTCTGGAAGTGAAGGTCCTGCCATGTTTCTTATGACAGATGAATGGCTGCAGTGCTTGGCCCTGCCATTTCCCAGCATGCAGACTGCGAGGTCCTGCGGATTGCTATATTATAGGATTGCTATTGCACCTGCCCCTGCCTGTTTTCTCATTCTGGGCTCTCTTAAATGTGGTCCCTACAAATAAAACCATTGCCTCCACCACAGACAAAATGTACAGATAAAAGGCTGACCCAGTAACGATAGAGAAAATTCCTCTTTCCAGGTCATATAAACAACAAAAAGGTAATTGTTACTATGGGAAAAGAAACAAAAACGTTTTCTGTGCCAGAGAATACTTTGGATTATATTTTCCTTGTTATTATAGAGCATTGATCTTTAAAAAAAATACAAAGCTCTAGGCTGAAGGCCTTAAAACCTCTAATTAACTTATTTTCATGGAAACCATCATTCCATATGTAGCAAGAGTCCCATTTCCAAAGGAGAGCTTGTTCAGGGAGCCAGAGTTGTTTTCTATTATTAAGTATGTGTGGTATTATCAGAGGCTCCTTGGAGAGTTGGGAGGTGTCCCTGGGAGAGCATCTGGGAAGTCGATGGAAAAGGTGGTGGCAGAAGTATCCTGTCCTGGTGTCCAGTCTCAGTGTCAGTCTCTGCCTAGTCCCAGCTAACATGTCAATTCTCTGTCATTCTGTCCAAAGGCAGAAGTTAGCACTAGTGGCTATAAAGTTTTCAGTCCCCAAACAAAGCTTATTTTAAGAATTTATCTTAGAAACTATTTTCTTCAGCTGTCATTGTTCTCTTCTGGGCAATTTCAAATAAGCCTCGCTGAGCCTTTCTCATCCATTTTGGGAAATGAAAACATTTTTCTACGAAGACGAAAGTTCCAGAAATTACAGCTTAGTTATCACATAAATGAAATACTCCGCCTTCTGGAGGTCTTCTCCAATAAGTTCAGCCGGCCTTGATCTCTTCTCCTTCCAGAAGACTCAGACTCTTTACTTCTTACATGTTTTCTTCTCAAACGATTGTTCCTGAATCACCTGCATCAGAAACACCTGGAGGACTGTGTTGTAGAGGCTACATCTGGACTTCACCTCCACCATGCTGAATGAGGATGTCCTGGATGAGGCTTAGGCATTTCTAACAAGCTCCTGAGTGATTCTTCTCACTGAAGATGGGGAATGACAGTTGTATTGCATGTGTTTAGACAATGGGTGACTCTCAGATTAGCCCTTTACATGCCTTGCAGGCAGAAATGTAGCAGTCAGATGCGCATCTTCCAGAAGGCTACATCTTCTAGAAAAGGGCATCTTTTACTAATTCACACCAGGGCACTGTGTGGGCAGGCAGTGCCTATTAGTAGGGCACTTACAAGGCCCATGAGACAAGCATCATGTGCTAAGTTCTTTGTCTTCCTTCCCATAGTAAGTACCTCATACACTATTAAAACTCAGTATTTGTAGAACAGATTTGAAAATGCTAATAAAATACTAATACTAGAGGAAGAAAGACAGTTTTATCACTCAAACAACAATAGTCCCCTTCATTTCTCTCCGCCCCTGAATTCAGCAAAATCAGCAGAATTTTCCACTGCAGACCGCAAATTGAACATACAGTCTGTGTGGGGGGCAGAATGAAACTCTTCCCTTCCTTCCTAGTGGAAATAAAACTCTTTGGCAGTGATTCTTGGATTGTTTTCTTTGGAAATTGCATTCATGTGATTTTTCAAGATGTTTCCCGGGCTTTGTTGAAATCTGATCCATTTAACAAGAAACACATAACTCAATTCATGTTAAAATTCTCAGGGTTACTTAAGAATAATTATGAGTTGTCCATGTGTGCTAGAAAAACAGCCCAGACTTCCTGAAGAATGGGAAGATTACTCTTCTCTCTGGGGTGATGTTGCTCTGATTAAGCCTGCCCAGTGCAAGAGTTTGCTCACAAGCCCCAAGCTTTTCACTGGAAAGCAGCAGATGGGCTTCATCCCGAAGCCATTCTCAGAGGTGATTTATCATGTTTGAACCAGGGATCTCTATGAATTTCTATAGAAGTGATGACAACATCTCACACACCTCCAGAGAATAAGACTTGGGTCAAACTCTGAGATGTAATGGTTGGATTTGGTCAAAAACAGGTTTCCTGAGCTTCCTTTGTGGAGTAAGCTTTCCTTCACTTGTACCCTTGATTTCACTAGACCCTCTAAGGCACAGCTAAATCAAATCAATCTCTCTCCCTTGCACTCATACAACTCTCCAACACAGAAATGGACCCCCTGCTCGCTGGTGTGGCTCAGTGGTTGAGGGTTGACCTATGAACAAGGAGGTCATGGTTCGATTCCCAGTCAGGGCACATGCCTGGGTTTTGAGCTCGATACTCAGTAGGGGACATGCAGGAGGCAGCCAATCAATGATTCTCTCTCATCATTGATGTTTCTATCTCTCTCTCCCTCTCCCTTCCTCTCTGAAATAAATAAAAATATATTTTAAAAAAAGAAATGGACTCCCCTGAGCATTCACAGACTGGAAAGCAGCAAAAGTGAAGTAACAGAGGTGGGGACTCACAGTCTGGAGGCCCTCCAGCCTGGGAGCTGTAGTGCTGCTGTGACCTAGCAAAGCAGGGAACATCTGTCCTTTCACCCATGTTCAAGTACAGGATGTTCCCAATTGGTCCCTTTTTAAGTTGAGCTTCTTCTGATTGGTTCAAGTAACAGAAACCCAGTAGGGGACTTGATTGTAAAGATACAGAAGTGTCTCAACAGAGCTGAGAATGAGGCCATCAGGGGGTACTTCCCCCTGTCATCTTTGCTTCTCCCACCCCATGCACCAGCTCCCTCTATATCTAGTGGGAACCATGAGCACAGGGTTCTTCGGTTTAAATTTCCTCTGTTTAAGGTACTAACTGGACTTGCTTTTTCTCATCCCGTTTCAAATTCCTGAGGAAGGAAAGCTGACTGACTCATCTTGGATCTGGTAACTTCTCTGGTCCAATTGTCTGTGGCAAGGGGCCCAAAGTGAGTTAAAGAGGGTCATCCCTGTATCCTGGGTTGTGTGGAGGAATGTCCCAGAAAAAACAAACAAACAAAAATGGGCAGAAAATCTAAAAGGGATTTACTGAAATCCTTTCACCTATGATTCTACAAGTAAGAGAGAGCATTAGGGTCATCTATCCCAACTGCCCATCCATGGCAACAATCTCTTCTGCAATGTTGTTGACTAATAAGAATCCTTCAGCCCTATGTGAATACCCCTCCCCCAGGATGGAGATTTTACTCCTCAGGAGGCAGTCAGTACTGTTGACATTTCTTTCTAAGGTTATAACAAAGACTCTTCCAGCAATGCCCACCATAGACAGAGACTAGTTCTAACTATCCAGGCAGCATGCCTCTCTAAGTTTGGAGTGAAATATATACATATGTACATAGTTTTATATTTTTGCAGTTAAAGAGGATGACTAGGAATTAATAAGAGGAAAGATGGTGCAAGAGAAAGGGCCTGAGCTCTGATTATAGACCACCAGTTTTCAAATAGCTATTGAGTAACTGTGCAACCTTCAACAAGCCATTAAACCTCTATTTCCTCAACTGTAAAATGATCAGAGTTTCGTGACGATTAATTTTTTTAAAAGTGTACAGAGCATTCAGCTTAGTTCCTGGCATAGAGTCAAAGCTTAATTTGTTTTAGCTGTCCTTATTTTATTTTAGTATTAATTACTTAGATAACGACAATGAAATCCTATATTTTCTAACCCTTAGATCATTCTGTAAGTGATATTTCTCAATTTGACCAAATAGCTTTTCCGCCAAGGGCCTTGTCCACGCCAGTGGGTAAGAATGGCAGCGCATGCCGAAACCGGTTTGGCTCAGTGGATAGAGAATCGGCCTGCGGACTCAAGGGACCCAGGTTCGATTCCAGTCAAGGGCATGTGCCTTGGTTGCAGGCACATCCCCAGTAGAGGGTGTGCAGGAGGCAGCTGATCGATGTTTCTCTCTCATCGATGTTTCTAACTCTCTATCCCTCTCTCTTCCTCTCTGTAAAAAATCAATAAAATACATTAAAAAAAAAGAATGGCAGAGCATAAGTGTTCATTATCCAAAGCCTGGAGCTTGTTCCTTGTGAGGAGGCTGGAGAAACATCCACAAACCACCCGTCGAAGGAGTGGGGCCCATGCCATTGGTTACTCAAGCATAAAGCTGAAGGCTTCTTACTCACACTGTAAAGATGGGGAATTTGTAGGGAGCATTTTGTGTGTGTAGCTTACAGAATTTAAGTTAAAGTTTATGACTTTCATAATCTTTGCAAGTAAGTGGTGCAGCCAGAGCCAAGGTCTCTGAGTACCCTTTCATCTCCCGGGTTTAGTGTAAGGTATGGAGAGAAAGAAGAAAATGAAGCTGCAACTACCTAGGGAAGCTTCTTTCTCTACCCTCCCCCTGGGGAGCTGAGGGGAGCCACAGGGAGTCAGGCTACCTATGGGTGGGTAGAGCATTACTCTTTGGACCACAAGTGCCTTCAAAACAAGGAAGCAGGGAGGTTAAATCTGTCTATAAGAACTCTCATTTCATGCCCTCCTCCCTGTGATCAGTGCACCTGATCTTTCGGGCAGCAGAGCAGAGTAGAATTGAATGGGCACCTCGATGCAGAGCCTCTTCCAAGTTCTGGAGTCAGTGAGGGCCATGCACCACATGGGCCTCCATAATACTTGCTGGTTAGCCATCACCTGCCAGACATCTCCTGAGATCCTGCTGCTGCCCAGTGATAGAATATAAAACGTTGCAAAGAGGGGATGAAGGGATGTGACAGATTCAAGTTGACCATTTACTGAACACAAGCTTTGTGTGAGGGACCGTTAGTTCAACAAACATTTAGTAAGCACCTACTACATGATGTATATGTGACAGTAAGTGCCCCAGGGGTACCAAGATGTAGAATGTACCCAGATTTTACCTGAGGTCAGGGGGAGCAGGAAAAGGTTCTCAGAAATGGTGATATTTCAGTTGCACCTTAAATAATGACATATGTTTCAAAGAATTGGCAAATACGTGAAAAATGTCCACGTATAATGCCAAGTGAAAAACTATATGTAAACACCTTTATGACACAATCTGAATTTGATTATATATATATAACAGACACTGTTTAACCATTTACACCTGCCTGATTAGGTATCTGCATTTTGTTATGCAATTAGAAAAAGAAGAATAGGTATACTACAATATTAATCTGGATGGAAAATTATTAGTAATATTTGTTTGCCTCCTTATACTCTGTTTAGCTTCTAAGGTATCAAGCAAAGAAATAAACTTTAATGTAATTTTTAAAAATAGTCTTACATACATGATCAGTTGATTTCAGACAAGGATGCCAAGACCATTAAATGAGAAAAGGATAATCTTTTCAGCAACATGCAAAAGAATGAAGGCAGACCCTTACCTCAAAGCATATACAAAAATGAACTCAAAATAGATCAAAGACCTAAAAAATTAAAACTGTAAAACTTTTCAAAGAAAGCATAGAGGAAAATCTTCATGACAATAGGTTTGGCAATGATTCCTTGGATATGAAACCAAAAGTACAGACAACAAAAGAAAAACAGATAAAGTGGGATTCAACAAAATTAAAAATGTTTATGCTTCAAAGGACACTATCAACACAATGAAAGACAATCCACAGAATTGGAGAAAATATTTGCAAATCACATATCTGATATTAGATTAATATTTAGCATATATAAACACAACTTAACATAATAACAGAATAAACAACCAAACTCAAAATGAACAAAATAATGTGGCAGATACAGATATGGACTATTATTCATTAACTAGAAGCCCGGTGCACGAAATTCGTGCACGGCGGGGGGTTGTCCCTCAGCCCAGCCTGTACCCTCTCCAATCTGGGACTCCTGGAGGGATGTCCGACTGCCCGTTTAGGCCCGATCCCACTGGGATCGGGCCTAAACGGGCAGTCGGACATCCCTCTCACAATCCAGGACTGCTGGCTCCCAACTGCTTGCCTGCCTGCCTTCCTGATTGCCCCTAACCGCTTCTGCCTGCCAGCCTGATCACCCCCTAACCACTCCGCTGCCAGCCTGGTTGATGCTTAACTGCTCCCCTGCCAGCCTGTTTGCCCCCAACTTCCCTCCTCTGCCAGCCTGGTCACCCCTAACTGCCCTCTCCTGCAGGGTTGATCACCTCCAACTGCCCTCCCTTGCAGGCCTGGTCCCTCACAACTGCCCTCCCTTGCAGGCCGGGTGCCTCCCAACTGCCCTCTCCTGCTGACCATCTTGTAGTGGCCATCTTGTGTCCACATGGGGGCAGGATCTTTGACCACACGGGGCAGCTATATTGTGTGTTGCAGTGATGATCAATCTGTATATCACTCTTTTATTATATAGGATAGAGGCCTGGTGCACGGGTGGGGGCCAGCTGGTTTGCCCTGAAGGGTGTCACAGATAAGGGTGGGGGTTCCCTTGGGGTGTGGGGCAGCCTGAGCGAGGGGCCTGTGGTGGTTTGCAGGCTGGCCACGCCCCCTGGCAACCTAAGCGGAGGCCCTGGTATCTGGAATTTATTTTCCTTCTACAATTGAAACTTTGTAGCCTGGGGCAGAACCAAGCCTGCTGTTCCCTCCGGGGCGGCAGCCATTTCTGTGGCAGTTAATTCACCTTCTACAATTGAAACTTTGTAGCCTTAAGCGGGTGAGCCCGGCCAGGGTGTGCAGAAAGCTTTGCTTCCCCTGTTGCCGCCGGCAATCCTGGCCTGCTCTCTCAAGCTCCATTCTGCCGCCATTTGTTTGAATTTGTTTACCTTCTATAATTGAAACTTTGTAGCTTGAGTGGAGGCTTAGGCCTGCAACGGCTATGGAAAGCTTGGCTTACTCTGTTACCTGGGAAACCTTGATCTCTGTGGCTGTAGCCATCTTGGATTGGGGTTAATTTGCATACTCGCCCTGATTGGCTGGTGAGCGTGGCTTGGCTGGTGGGCGTGGCTTTATGTAGCGGAGTGATGGTTAATTTGCATATTACCATTTTATTAGAGAGGATTATTATTATAGACTAGAGGCCCGTTGCACAAAGATTCGTGCAAGAATAGGCCTTCCTTCCCCTGGCTTTGCTCCCAGCCGCCTGGGAACCTTTGCAAGTCTTCGCACCAGGCCAAAGCACCGCTCCTGTAGCTCCCTCCGCCCCCCGCCCTCCCCCTCATAGCAGGCATCCCACCCCGCCTGGCCGCTCCACACCTGCATATGCAAATTAACCTGCCATCTTTGTTGGGTTAATTTATATACTCACTCCTGATTGGCTGATGTGCGTCGCAGAGGTATGGTCAATTTGCACATTTCTCTTTTATTAGTGTAGATTCCACATTTTGTTCATCCATTCAACCACTGATAGACATTGGGTTGTTTCTACATTTGGGCTATGGTGAATAATGCAGCTATACGCATACCTGTTCGAGTCCCTGCTTTCAATTATTTTGGGTAAATACCTAGGAGTGGAATTGCTGGATTCTTTGTCTAATAGTATTCATATTTTTAAAGCTCCTCCCTCCCCAGGGTGACTGCGAACTTTTTTGTTACAGTTTGAAACCTCTGAAGAGTCTGTATCTCCTCAGTCTAATGATGGGGGCTAGGGAGGTGATGGCAAGGAGCAAGTGGGCAGCATAGTTGATTTAACCACAAAACGGAAGCTTAAAGACAGTTGGAGATCATGTGATATTTATCTTTCTCTGACTGACTTATTTTACTTAGCATAAACTGATGAGCAAAAATAGAACCAGAATCATTGAAGCATCGAACAGACTGTCCAACCTATGAGGGAAGGCGGGGGGTGAGGGGGTAAAAGATCAACCAAAGGACTTGTATGCATGCATATGAGCATAACCAATGGACACAGACTGGGGTGGGGGAGGAGGGCAGGTGCTGGGGGGTGGGGCGGCTGGGGAGAGGTCATTGGGGGGAAAATGAGACTTATGTAATACTTTTAACAATAAAGAATTTTTTTAAAAAAGAGGTAAACGAAAAAAAACAAAAAACAAAAAACAAAAACACAACACAGTTTGGAGAGTCTTTTGAAATCTTTCCACCTTCTCCCTCCAGCCTCTCAAACACTTCTCTGCAGCCCTTCATTAGATGTTTCTAGTAGCCTTCCAGGAGAGCTATCTTCAGAGAATATTTCAAATTTCATTACACATACAGCTTTAAAATATTAACTCAATCTGTAGGAGTTTATTAAAATGTACTGGATTGGAAAATGACACAAAAATAATATCCACTGGTTTTCCTTTATAATATCATACAACTAAAGTGACATATTTTGGAGTAGCTGAGTTATTAAAATGCAAACTTGTGCTGATATGAATGTCACTTATATTTAAAAGGAAGGTAATTTTACATGATTTTCTCTCTTATTTTCTGTCCTGGTGATGCCAAGAGATTCATGGATTCAGTGGCTTCATCAAATGCTCTTGTTCCTTCTACCAGAGTACTTTAAATGGAGACTTCAAGCTTTTAGAACCCTTCTTCCCAGGGGAAATTATGAAATGTCAAAATGGTCACATCAGCCCCTTGGACTCGCCTGGGAATGAAGACTTAATTTGGTCATGGGAATAGAAGAAGATTTCCTTGAGTTCTTTCATCCTCCTGGTCTTTCTCCTCTGAAAACATTCCATTAAGCTGTATCATTGTCCAAAATGGAATGCTCACAACCGAACTCAATTTATCAGAGATATCATTTAGACTCTTAGTATTCCAAGTGGCAGGAAATCCAACTTAAGTGACTTAAACACTGAGAGGTTATGAGTTCATGTAACCCAAAAGAAACAGGGTGGGCTTCAGATGAAGCCGGATCCAGGAGTTCAGACAATTCAGACAATGTCACCAAGCTTTCCATTTCCCTCTGTCTTTCTGTGCTATAAGCTAGTGTTAGTTTTATTCTGAGCGTGCTGTCTGGCAGGTCTGGATTCTATAGTTATGCTGCCATAGGACCTTTAGAGATCTATATCGCCCATCCTTACCCCACATTGTCCAGAGGAGGCCTGAGGGTTTTCTCTAGTAAAGCTAAAGAGCATCCATCCATCCCTGAAGGTAGAAGAGGCACCCATCCCTCCCAGATCACATGGTTGAGAATGGGAAAGGGTGTTTTCCCTCAGGACATTCCAGTGTTGTTTCCAGGACAAGGGAAGATCATTCTTAGCAGCACACAACCTGTGTCTGCTGTTCCAGGCAGGTTCTGAGCAATGCAGAGCAGCCGTGACCCTTCCCTCCTTTGTTCTAGAACAATGCTGTCCAACAGAACTTCCTGTGAGGATGGCAATGTCCTAAATCAGCGATTTTCAACCCTTTTCATCTCATGGCACATATAAACTAATTACTAAAATTCTACAGCACACCGTAAAATATTTTCTTTTTTGCTGATCTGACACCCCCCTCCCCCAAATAGGCATAATTTTGATTCATTGACACTGGATGGCTATTGCTGTGTTGGCTGTTATCATTTTTTTAATTTGACAATCTAAGGGAAAAGAGGTCAGTGCCCCTGACTAAACAGTCAGGTATTGCATGTGTTAGAACTTCTTGCAGCACACCCATTGAAAATCGCTGCTCTAAATCAATGCTGGCTAATACAGCAGCTACCTAAGCAAAGGTGACTTGAGCAGTTGAAGTGTGGCCACTGCGACTGAGGAACTGGGTTTCTGATAATATTTAAACCCAAGATAATTAAATAGTCACACGAGGCCAGGGGCTGCCATATTGTGTGGTGCAATGTTAGAAACTTACACTTCCATTACGGCAACTGAAGATCACATTGGTTTTTTGGCAGGCACATAATATTATTTATAGTACACAATGGAGCTTATTATCAACAACATTCCACAACTTTTTTTTTCTATTTATGAGGCCACTGAGTCATCTTTGTCATTCTGTACACTTGCAGTTAATTATTTAGACCTAAATGCATGAGATTACGTTTACTAAAGATTGAATTACCAGGGCATCCCACCTTTAAAGAAAGTTTTTATTCTGATGTTCCAAGCCACGCTATTACTTGGTCTACCAACCTCATGTTGGTCTGTATGGTGAAGGGGCCTGCCCTACAGCAGGGCTTTTGAGGTTGAGATTGTGAATGGCTTTTAAGAACCTGTGGCACTTCTGTAATTGCATGAAGATTTCAGTGTGCTTCTGCTAATGTTCTCTTTTTTTAAAGGAAAGAAACTAAAACCTTCATTAAATTTTCAAAGGTTAAAAATCAATAATCAATAATTTGCATCTTTGCACAAATTACTAAACCAAGGCAGAAACCTGTTGCCTACTGTTAAGCATGGCCCCCCAGACTAATACCGGGGTTTGCCCCAGGCTCTGTGTCTGGTCCCTTAGACCACAATGATAGTGAGCTTTTATTTATATTTTTGAGCTTTAGTTACCCTGCTCTGTGCTGAAACTCCACCCCACCCTCCCCCCCCCCCCGCCCCCGCCCACACACACACAACATAAGGCAAAGCACAGAAACCAGAAACTTATAGCTTTGACTTCTTTCCAAAATCTGCCAATTGTCAATCACTCTCTAGAGCCCTTAGGTAAGTGTTTTTGTATTTTGTCCACAGTTCATAGTTGTTATGTGTGAGAGGGTCATTCTTATATCACATTATATACAATTCCCTATCTTACTATCTCATTCTTAAGTCTTATTATCTCATTCTTATATACACAGAATTTATTTAACCAGAACTGTAACAACAAACATTTAGAATTTTACCAATTTTTTTTTTTTGCTGGTGTAATTATTGCTGCAATGAAGATCCTTGTTTGTGTCTCATTGAGCACATGTCTAAGTAAATACTAAGAACAGGAAATGTGGGTTATAGGGTACATGCATCAAAATTGTAATACATGGCAGCTGAAAGTCTAGAAACATTAATAGTATTTTATCATGAATTAAATCATATCAATAAACCATCTGATATATACTAAATACATAATAAAAATGCAAAATTTATCACGTGTCAAATGCACCAAAACATTTACAAACATGGTGGCCATCCTACCAAAATGTTTTCCAAAATGTTTATGAGTGCTGAATACTCTACTCTGACATAAGTAACCAGGGGAAATTTGAATTTTCTTTCTCTGGAAGATTGGGAAAAGAGGCCTTTCTATCTGAGGTCGGTTAAAGATGGCCATCAAAAGCCATGCGGCCAAAGCAACTGGAGGTAGACGGGCAATGCAAAGCACGTGGCTACCTTTGGTGCTCTCGCTCTCATCTAAAATTGGGGCTCAGCTCTGCCTTGTCTCACTCTGTGAGGCCACTGGGGAGACATATTTGCACAACCCTGGAGCAGGAAAGTTGCAGAAATGAGCACTACAAGAGCAGAGTGACGAAAAGGAGCCTGGCCTCAACTGTCCACCCCCTAACGTATGCCAGCCTTGCCCTCAACAAATAGAAGACTCCCCAAGGAGTAAACATGAAGGATTATTAAGCCTTAATTTCTTAATTTCCAGTTTGATTCAAAACAAACGGGAGACTATGATCTTACTTTGTGGTGCATCCTACCCCCCACCCCCACCCCCATGCAGCTGGAATAGGGAATCTGACATTTATTAGCTGGTAAAGGTTGGGTTTTTCTTTATGACATTAAATATTCTTTCTCATGATGGTGTTTTACTTTACTTTACAAATGGCAAACAGATCATGATGTGACCTGTGTAGGAATATTTTCAAAGGAAGTCTGAGAACTCAAATCTCGGCTTATTGTGTAATGGGTTGAAATCCCACTATCCTGTTGGATAATCCTATGCTGGCACCACACCACTCACCACAGTGGTAAGAGAAAGTTAATTGAACATGAAAAAAGATGTTGTGCGTCCATTTCACATTCAGCAAAGTTGTTTTTCATGAATTTTAAGAACATAACAACGATCTATTGCTATCAGGCTTTTTCACATTATTTTAATCAGGTGTTTACTTGTGAAATATTTACTAACCATCCACACTGTGTCTACTAGAACCTGAGGGGAATACAAACATGAACTATCCTGAGACCAGCACAGAGCGGGGTCCCAGGATAGTGTCAGGTGTCAAGTTCTTTAGAGAGACCAAAGTAACAATGTTGATATTTTAGAAGAAATAGAGTTTCTGTCCTCATGGAGTTTATAGTCTAGTAGAAAATGTAAATATTAAGTAAAAAAATTACAAGTTTATGAATTCACATGAAGTGAAAGTTCTAACCTTACATTATAACTTAAGCCAGCTAACTTCTCGTGCCTCCCTCATCAGATAGCCGACATCCTAGAAAAATGAGTTCCTTGCTTTTCAGTTCCTCCCTCTGCTTCATTCTTTCTCTTACTTCGTTCTCCCTTCCATGTGATATTTGTTTATGGAGTGTCTCCTATGTGCCTGTCAGTGTCAACAAGGAAATGTCAGTGTCAACAAGATACGCAGTGAGTGTGGAACGATGCCCACGGGCGCCCTTCTCATAGCACCTGAGAGTCCGAGGGTAGGTTTTCCCTTCATAGGACCTGCAAGTGTCTTAAGTATTTTCATTCTCAGATCAGAAACCTAAGAATAATGAGGACCATAAATCAGAAGGTTGTCCCACAACAAATACTTTACTGGGACATGAAGAAGCTGGACAGTATTTCCCATGAACTAAGGCTCGCCAAATGGACAAAGTTTACTGAAGCTCTTCATACCCTGCTTAAGTCTAGAATTTACAGTCAACTGCTTGGGGTGGCTCTCACTCCATCCTTCCTTCCAAGACCCACAGAGATGAAGTAAATGAGCCACAGAAAGAGGGATTTCTTCCAGGCTGGAGATATTACAAACCTTCTCTGAATATAAGAGCTGGCTTTACAAGGCAGCATTCACTATTGAGGGGATACCTCCGAAGAGGTCTTGTGGTCATAATGGTTTTATGATTATTTTGGATCTCTGTAAAGACTCCTGTGTTTGGGTAACTGATTCCACACTGGAGAAATCACACGAACATTCCTTAACACTAGTCTGTGGCTTTGTTTGACAGAAGTAAAAGAGCTCTGTGTCCATTCCAGTCCCCAGTACACCCCCAATTCACATGACTGTGGATTCTTTCAGAATTAGACGCTGGGTCTTCTGTATTTTTAAAAATCACATATGCAAAACAGTCTGGGGAAAGTCTACACTATGTTGAAAATAAAATATATTCAATGTCAGATTGCTCTCCTCCAAAAACCTATAGCTGAAGAAATTCTATTTGTGAGTTAAAATGTACACGCATACATACACATATATACAAACATACACATATACATACAGACATGCATATATAAAAAATAAACAGATTGGAAAAATACCTGCCCCTTTTCTTCTACTATCAACCAATTAATTAGGCATTATTGCCTTAGCACCTAGCCTTTAGGAGAAGTCTATCCTATATGTTGAAAATAAAAAGTTTAAGTCAGGTCACAATCTTCCAAGAGCCTTTAGTTGAAGAGATGAGATTTGTTAATTAAAATATATAATACATACCTACATACACACAAAGAAACAAAAAGTTTGGAAAAAAATATAAAGGATGACAAAAAGGAATACATTCAACAAATATTTATGAAGTGTGTATTTATTTACTAGGCATGCCCGAGGGCCAATACAGAGCTTTATTATATTGAGATAGGCAGGTAATAAACCAGTATAGATATAATTTCAGGCCATGGAAAAGTTCCTGATGAAAAAATAAAGCAGGGTAAAAAGAACTACGGAAGAAGTATGATATTTATGAAGAGTGTAGTCAGGACAAGGTGGTATTTGAGATTAGACCATGTGAAAACATGTACAGGAAGTAGCCATAGACCCAGATCATATAGGCCCTGCAGATGAGAGAAAAAACGTGGGCTTTCATTCTAAGTGAGAAGGGGACTCTTGAGCTGAGACTGGCATGATCTGAGGTGTGTCTCCTGGTTAAGAACAGACTGCAAGGGACAAGGGCTGAAGCAGGAGACAAGGAAGAAGGCTGGTAATGATAAGCAGTGATGACTGTCTGGACCAGGGTGGCAGTGGGGTGATAAGAAGTAGATGAATAATGACAACGTTCTGAAGGTAGAATTAACAGGAATTGTGGATACAACAGAAGTGAGGTGTGAAAGAAGGAAAGAAATCAAGGATGACACCGAGGTGTCTGGCCTGAGCTATTAGAAAAATTGCTAGTGGTAATAAAGACAAAAAGGTGAGCTATCATAATGCAAAGCCATATGTTCCCACTAGAATAACTAAAATTTATGAGACTGACAACATCAAATATTTGTGAGGATGTACCAGTAAAACAATGAGAATTCTCATGCATTGCTGATGGGTGTGTAAAATGGTATAACCACTTGGAAATCAGTGAGTACTTTCTCATAAAGTTAAACTTATACCTACCAGCAATTTATTCATAGATGTATAACATGAAAAATGAAAACATAACCTCAAAAAGATATACATAAGAATATTCACAGCAGCTTTACTTATAATAGTCCTAGAATGGAGACAAACCAAATTTCCATTAAGAGGAATGGGAAAGTCTGATCTATACTAATAAAAGGGTAATATGCAAATTGGTCATGATGCCCTCACAGTAACAACTGAACAGCAGGCTACATGGGGCAACCAGCCCGGCAGAGGGGGCAGTGAGGGGCGACCAGGCCAGCAGGGGGGGCAGCTGGGGGTGACCAGGCCGGCGGGGGGGATAGTTGGGGGCAACCAGGCCAGCAAGGGGGGCAATGAGGGACAACCAGGGCGGCAGGGGGGACAGTTGGGGGTGACCAGGCCAGAGGGGGGGGCAGTTGGGGGCGACCAGGCCAGCAGGGGGGCAGTTAGGGGCTACCAGGCTGGCAGGGGGGGCAGTGAGGGGTGACCAGGCCGGTGGGGGGGCAGTGAGGGGCAACCAGGCCAGCAGGGGGGGGGCAGTGAGGTGCAACCAGGCCAGTGGGGGCGGGGGTCAGTTGGGGGTGACTAGGATGGCAGGGTGGGCAGTTAGGGGCAATCAGGCTGGCAGGCAGAGGCGGTTAGTGGTGATTAAGCTGGCAGGAGGGGTCAGTTAGGGGTGATCAGGCAGGCAGGCAGGTAGGCAGGTGAGCAGTTAGGAGCCAGAAGTCCCAGATTGTGAGAGAATGTCCGACTGCCAGTTTCAGCCCAATCCCAGGGATCAGGCCGAAACCAGCAGTTGGACATCCCCCGAGGGGTCCCATGTTGGAGAGGGTCCAGGCTGGGCTGAAGGTACCCCCCCCACCTCACCCGCCCCCCCCCCACCTCACCCGCCCCCCCCCCCCCCCCCCCCGTGAATGAATTTCATGCACCGGGCCTCTAGTATAATTATAAAAATGCAGTCCTGCTCAGCAATTTAGAGGAATGAACCACTGTTATACACAGCAACATGGATAAATCTCTAAAATATTTTTCAGAGCAAAAGAATTCAGATGCAAAAGAATATAGGGTGTCCCACAAAAATGCATACACACATTTGAGCTGATAGCTCAATTGCTATTTCTTTCTTTTCAGATTTAATCCATTGGAATTAATAATTATTCAAAGTTTGTATACATTTTTTGGGAACATCCTGTATACATTGATTGGTTCCACTTAAATGAAGGTCTAGAACAGGCAAAGCTAATCTGTGTTGATAACTCAGGAATGGACACGCTTTGCGGGGAGGGGACGATGGGAGGTTTAACCTGGATGAAGCACAGTGCAGCCTCCTGGAGTGATAGAAATTGTCTCTGTCTTGATAGGGGTACAGTGTACATCCATGAATGAATATTCTGAAACTGATCAAACTGTACACCTAACTATATACTTCATTTCACTATAGAATTATTATACCTCACTAAAAATTTTTATATAAACATGAAATTTTTTCAAATAAATATTTTTAAATTAAAAATATGGATACCCAATAATACATGCCACTTATGTATAAAAAACACAAAAATCTATATATCCATATAGATATATATATATGTATACATGTATAACTAAAAGCAGTACTTTTACATTAAAAGAATATGGCTTGGTAGCATTTCCTGTCTGACCCAGCACTAATAATAATAGTAGCATTATCTTGTTTAAATTTTATGACAGGCTTTATAAAGTGGCTAATTTTACTTGCCCCTCTTCACACATAAAGCGACTGAGTATTAGAGAGGAACACAAGTTGCCCAAGGACCTATCACTGTGGAGCAGTAGAGTGGAACTTGAACCCATAACCACATCACACCAGAATTTATACCTTTAACTATTGCACTATATTTCTCTGCACAGCAAGGCCTTGGGCACTCTCTAAGGAATCCTTGGGTCTCTCTAGGACCTCAGATGATCTCTACGGGTGCTGCCCCTGCTTCCACCCACGTTTTACCAGCTGTCCTATCCAGCTCCTTCCCAGTGATGCCTCATTTAGAACATCTGCTTGGCTTTTGGCTTTGACTTTAGGTTTAGATGTTGTCTTTTAGCTCTATCATGGCTGAACACGCTGAAGCTCTAGGGTCAGTCATGTCCCACCACCGTAAGATACCCAGGCTCTCAGGACCCTACCTACATCTAGAACCCTAAGCCCAGATATGCCAAGAAGGAACTTAGGATAATTTATCTCATTTTGGAACTGAAACCTCTTGTCATTCAGTGAGGAAATGCTGGGAAAATCTCCTTGCTGAATTCATTTGATGAGACTGGACTTCTATTTCTTTTTCTATCAAGAAACTCTAAATCAGTTTTTAAGCCACAGAATAGAGATGATTTTACTATGAACATATACAAAGTAGTCCTTATCTGTTAGAGTTTTAAAAGTCTGACTTGTCAATTCTGAAAATTCGACCACTTCATATTTTCCAAAACTCAAAAAATGATTCTGAACACTAAGGCTAGATCTGGCAAGAAAGCAAGAGAAACAAGTAATAGGTTAGAATGTAAAACAAACAACCTTTCAGCAAGCTGTGCCTCTTAACCCTGGGAAACACTCTGGTGCCTTGGAGAACACAGGTCAATGTATTGGTCTCTCACTTGATTAAATTATTAGTATTAAAAAAATAACTCTGAGCAAGCAACAAAACACACCGCAGTGCTTTCCACAAATAAAATTTAATTTCCTATCTCAAGAGCTGCTGGCTTTTATCGCCAAAGATTGGAGCATGGTATTTTCAGGGAGAAAGTTTTTTTTTTTTTTTAAATCTAGTTTGGAGGAAACATGGCCAACATTAGCTCCAAATATTTTATTTCAAACATAAAGCACAGAACCAACACTAATAAACAACAGGCTCTTATGCCAACATCGGTGCATGTTTTTGTTATTGCATTATATTCCATGAGAGTTATTGTGCATAATTAAATAGGAAAAAAATCCTTGAACTTAGAATTATAAAACCGTCACCACAAACCAACAATTCCACTTGATGTGTATTAAGTCATTAAATTTATTATGAAAAAAAAAAGGAGGGGAAAATATCTTTTCCTTGTAAATCATTAAAAATGCATGAGGGTTGAAGGCAGAGCAAACAGCCCATACGTTTGCCTAGAGAACTACTGCGGGAAAAGGCACTGTGATACAGAACAGAAAATGAGGTTTTCTTGAAATCAGAATGGTCTGTTATCAAAATGACAACCACGTGGGCTCTTGAGAAGAGGGGATTTAGAAATCCTAAGAACGCGAATGTTGGTCTCAGTGTTCTGGATAAAGAATGTTTGGAGGACTGGTTGTGGTCTAAGGCGTCTCACCGCGGAGCAATTCAGGAGAATGGGCCACCCTGGGAACTGTGAAAGGCAAGAAGATCCAGGAAGCACATGCCGAGTTAGGACCTGGCTTCTGGACAAGGGTCAATCCAGAGTGCACCACATCCACACCAATGACTGACACAATGATTTAGCAGCCAGTTACTTAGGCATCAGGAGCTATGGCAGTCTGTTCATTCACTGCACAGTGCTTGTCACAATCCAGCCAGGCTCAGGATTATAAGTGTGCTTTAAAAGCTTTTTCTTCAAATATATTTTTATTAATTTCAGAGAGGAAGAGAGATAGAAACATCAATGATAAGAGAGAATCATCGATCAGCTGCCTCCTGCACACCCCCTACTGGGGATTGAGCCCACAACCCAGGCATGTGCCCTGAGAATTGAACCTTGACCCCCTGGTTCAAAGATCGATGCTCAACCACTGAGCCACACCGGCTGAATGAAAAGTTTTTCCTTTTTAAAAAAATAAATAAATATTTTTATTGATTTCAGAGTGGAAGGGAGAGGGAGAGAGAGATAGAAACATCAATGATGAGAGAGAATCATTGATCAGCTGCCTCCTGCATGCCCCCTACTGGGGATCCAGCCCGCAACCTGGGCATGTGCCCTTGACTGAAATTGAACCCGGGACTTTTCAGTCTGCAGTCGAAGCTGTATCCACTGAGCCAAACCAGCTAGGGCTGAAAGCTTTTTCTTAATGTGTTATAACTGAGGCATTAATAAAATGGGCAGGAGTAGAGAGAAGAGATCTAAGTCACCAGGAACAAATACCATTCAAACTGGCTTAGATAAGAGCATCTTTATGAAGGGAAAGTCAAAGTCATCCACAGACTGGAAACTGAGTTCAGTCAGAACACCTATATTGGAGAGTGAGGTATGCACGCTCCTCCCTCTGCCTCCCATGGAGTTACGTGTGAGAATTTTGCGAGAAGGGGCTGTAAGTGAATAGAGAGTTTTTCTATTTGCTCATCTATTTTTTCTGGTGCTCACTAGACATTCACTTTTCTTTTTCTTAATCCATGCCAGCTCTTTCCACTCTATTGATGGCTTTGCTGTCCATTACTAATTTAGGCATGTGGCATTGATGCCACCACCCAATACTGGCCTCAGCTTCACATGACCTCCCATATAAATGACTGCCTCTTTCTCTTTGGGTTCTTTTTAAAATGAATGAATGAATGAATGAATGAATAAAACTTACTGGCCTCATTTGAATCACAGTTTGTTGTTTATTCCTGGTCCAAATAGTAGTGACCAGAAGACTTGGTCAACTTCTTAGTCAATCACCAAAATGGGAATACATTCTCTGAGAAGAGGATGAGGACACAGCAAGCAAATTGAGTAGAAGATCCACAATCAAACTATTCAACTGGCCCTTGAATAGTCAAGAATTGAACCCATAGAAAATACATATGCTATCACAGGAATGTGTATGTATATCACTTAAACAACTACTGCAGTTCTGTAATTCTAAAACAAATGTATTTTTCACATTTTCACATTTTTCAAATTGAGATGCAGATTACAATCAGCCTGTACATGTAATGCAGAGGTGTTTTTTTTTTCCTCCACATAATAGCTGCTATTAGATTGATGATACATCTGAAGTTCAACTTTCTCTAAGAACTGAGGAAACATGGAAAACATGATTTTATTGGTTCATAGTGTTGTCAAAAGCTAAAATTCAAATCTCTTTATATAAAATTACTATTAAGTACCATCTTCCTAATTGTTCTGTTTTTGTCTCGCTCTCATTTGAAAGATGACACTTTCGTCATTTCAACAGGTAATTCCCCAATCCCATCATGTTATCCTGTCCTCTGATATCATGCCTAAATCATCTCCCCCTGGATTAACTCATTATTCCAATTAAAGTCCTTGATATATGTCAAAGACATGCCCTTATTTGTGACAGAGCCGTAAAAAATGTGTTGCTTTAGTTCCTTCTATAAATCAGTTTCTCTGTTCCATTTCCTTAATTATGTGCTGTTTGTCTCTGGAATCCCTCCAATGTCTAGGATTTTTTTTTTTTAACCTAGAAGTATTTTCAAAAGTAGGGGATGCCAATATAGTCTGACAAGCCTGCCCTTCCTCTTTTGTGATGCTGCCTTACAAACAGTTCCGAGTGAGGTCTTTCCCTTTGCCAGATGGTTCCACAAAGAACTAGACTCCCCTCTAGATTCATCCAGTGTGCTTACTTGGAGGGTATTTGCCCGCCAGTAAAGATGGCCATTTGTGATTATTTTTACATAGAGCATTAATCTTTCACATTCTCCTTCAATGGAATTTCCTCTCTTTTCTAGCACTGGAGTTTTTTATTCTGCCTAGTAGTCAGTAACAGATGCTGCAAGATGGCATAATCAGGAAATGGAATAATGTGATATGAACACCACTCCCACCAAGATAGTTTAGTTCTAGTAAATGGTTAAGATTATGAGCAGGACTAGGTGATTCCTAAAACTCCTCCTACTCTAACATTCTGCAATATCATTTCTTAATGGCCTGGCTAATATTTCTCTGAGTTCGTAGAGGCTCAAAATTATACCAAGTCCTTGACCCACACCTGTAATACCTCACCAACCCTGCTTCATTGCTCAATTCTGCATCTGTCAGAAGAGATCACGCAGGCTCTTTCAAAGTCCCATCTTCCAATAAATGTGCACGTGCACATACATATGCACAACACACAAGTGCACACACATGTGCACATATGCACACACGTACACATTTTGCTTTGGAAGTGGACCTTTACAGAATCCATTCCTATAGGAGTTTGGCTCTTTCCCTTTCTTTCCTGATGAATAACCAGGAGAACAGAAATGATGTCCCTGTTCTTCACCCTGGAAAGATTGCACACAGACTCCCCCTGATAACCTAGAGAAGGAACTAATGATCTGGAACGATTTCTGCTATTTTCCAATAACCTGATTATAGAGCTAGTTTCTATGTCATAAGCTTGCCTTAATAGCCATGGCCTGCCCTTTGAATTCCTTTTGTGTTTTTGTTTTAGGACATCCTTCCTTCAGGCCAATCCCTTTGATACTCACCAACCATGGCTGAGCTGAACCATTACCATTGTGTGCCCTCTCCCTGAATATAGGTTTGGAACCCTGTTTATCTGGCTTCTGGGGTCATTGCATATCATATTCTGCTTGCTAAGTGAAGAAGTAACTGCAAAAATTTGAGTAGGCAGGAACCCAACTTCTATAATCTCCTTGGGGGTAACCCCTTCTGACCTGCTGATTTGCACAGTGTGTTCCATAGTGGCTCTAAATTCAAATTACTAGAGAAATCCCTCGCCAGCCTTTTGTCAATAGTTAATTTTTTGCAAGGTCTTCATTACTTCCTAATTGACCAAATTTATTTTCTTCATTTCTCCCATTAAAGACAATTTTAGAATTGTATAGCTTTTCTAATGGTTTTATTCCTCCAAGCCTGTCCTCATTCCTAAACAGACCTTTGGTCTACCTTCAGTATCTATCTATCTATATCTATCTATCTATCTAGGTCCAATGTATTTGGAAAATTCACCAGTAACTAACTGTATGTCTAGCTTTATGACCGTGGGTGTGAATAATGTTCTTCCCAATAGCATCTCTCCCTCCCCAAGTACAATACGCGTAGAACAACTTGCCTAGCTTAGCAGGAACCCAGCCCCTCTATCTGCTGACCTTTCTAAGATGAACTCATGCTTGGTCTTTCTTGCATGGAGCCAGAATTCTAATGTGCCTTCCTGGACCTAGAAAATTCTCCTACTGCTGCAAAGCTCTGGTCATTCCAGAATGAACTACACCTGACCGGGCTCCAGGTGCTCCATAGTCACCGATGCAAATTCCTACTAAAGACCCAATAGGACTTTCATGCTACATTTGTTTTGTTCCATGGCAAAACTGTCCTCAGCTCCCAAATTACAGTTTGTGCAAAAAGCTGTTTCCCAAGCTTTTTGCACAGATGCTTTCCACTCAAGGCTCAGTACTGCACCCAGATCTGAATCAGGGTCATGTTCCAGCATCCCCTACCTTTTGGGCCCAGAAGAGCCATCCCATTCTACCATTGTAACAAGGGCTGGAAGTCCTGCATCCATGTACTTCAACCCTCTGAGCTATTTATTTCAAAAATCCCAAGGCCTCTCTTCCACCAAGTGAGCTGGAAGTCCAAGTCTCTCTGGCTACTCCAAAAGATTCAGATGGCTTAGAATTTTAGAAAAAAAGGAGGGGCTCAGTCCTGACTCTCTCCGAAGGCCTTGGGGCTCCCATGTCAATGTCCTCCCTCTTCCTTTGTGCCTACTTAACATTAGTTTCTTCAGTTAGATGCCAAAGCACACGCTCTAAATGTTCTCCACGGACATGAAAGCCTTTTGCCAATGGTTTCTTCCAGCGTTTCCCTCTGAGACTCTATCCACACCTGGTTCACCATTTTAACTGTCTGCTTGGCTGGCCAACTTGGCTGAACAACCACAGTGAGGATGTGGGTGTTTTTCATTGAATAAACTGCTTGTACTGTTTTTACTGGCTTGACTAGTCAAGCAGATGAAAAGAAGTTACATGTGCTTTTAACAAAATTAAACCATTTTTGGCACTTTGATCGATGGTTTGATGAAATCTAACTGATATTTACTTGAGTTTGATACAAGTTAAAGCTTATAATTTCTTTCACCTCTGGGCCTCCTCTCCTTTCTATGCATAACCCATGGGACTAGTCAACCCAGTACTGATTCCCAGTTTGTCAGTTTTCTCATCTGTTACTTCGCCATGAAACCTGATGCTTCCCACTCATAGCTTAAGATCAAGGCCTTTGAATATAGTGGGACCCAAGGGGTCTTTATCCTGGCTTGTACCCTCCCCCCTTCTCCTGGTTGCTACAAAATCTTGGGGAAATTACTTCATCTTCTTTGTACATTAATAGAACTTGCTTAATAGAGCTGTTATAAGGAATAAATTTTCTAATCCATGAACTATCATAGTAAACTATGCTATGTAATAAAAAGGTAATATGCAAATCGATCAATCAGCTGAACAACCGGTCACCATTATGCACACTGACCACCAGGGGGCAGACACTCAACGCAGGAGCTGCGCCCTGGTGGTCAGTGTGCTACCACAGGGGGAACACCGCTCAGCCAGAAGACAGGCTGACAGCTGGCAAGCACAGCGGAGGTGGCAGGAGCCTCTCCCGCCTCCGTGGCAGCGCTAAGGATGTCTGACTGCCAGCTTAGGCCCGCTCCCCACGGGGACATCCGCCGAGGGCTCCCAGACTGTGAAAGGGCGTAGGCCAGGCTGAGGGACCCCCTCCCCGAGTGCATGAATGTCGTGCACTGGGCGTCTAGTAAATGATAATTACAGCTAACAATTATAGAGCATTTTCTATGAAAAAAGCCCTGTGCTAAGATTATCCCATTCAATGGTATCTATTATTATTATTGGTTCAAGTTATTTAAATTCTACATTTAATCATTACTCTATTTTGTGACCATAAAGATTACTAAGATAACATCCCACAATCTATTAGTTTATATTATAAAAGAAAGACTAAGACAGAGACACAAAAAAGCATGTTGAGTTCAAGAGAGATTCAAGTGTTATGGGGCATAAAACAAGGAGAGATTACTTCTCTAGGGCATGGGTGTTACTAAGAGGCCTTCTTGAAGGAGGTGGTATTTAATGATGGGTTTGTTTAAACAGGCAGGAGTAAAAATAAGAAATCAGCAATAATATGAGCAGTTAACATTGCAGAGTGGCTCCTGCTTGCCAGACACTATGATAAGCAGGTGACTTACATTAGCTCACTCCATCAATCCCATGAATTTGATATTATTATATCCCTAATTTATTCGCAAGGCTGAGAGAGGTTAAATAACTTTCCCAAGAACACATATCTTGGAAGGTTGTGTTGGATTTGAATCTAGAGCCTGTGTTCCTGACCACTATGGATACACTCTTTCAGGTACTTAGGAAGGGGCGACTGCCACTGGCAGGACAATTAATATACACACAAGAGGGGCTGCTCCTGTGGCTGCAGGAGTGGGGGAGGGAAGGGCAGTGGTGGGTCCCTTGCTGAGAGTGATGGTCTTTAGGAACACTGTAAGCAGACAAAGTCACACAGTCAGACATGTATCTGAGGAAGACTCATTTGGGAAGGGACTTCACTAAGGCTGAACCAACAAGACTTGGTGACTGGTTGGGTTCAGGGAGGTGAAGGTGAGGCAGGTGTTGAAATAATCCCCAGATTCTCACCGGGGCATAATGTGGGAAAAGCATGGGGATAATTAATAAGTGTCAATAGGATATGAAATTTTCACTATGCTCTTCTCAAGTCGCATAAGTGTGGGGGTTCACTACCCATTTATCTCCCTAAAGCACGTTAAGATCCTTCACAGACTTTCCCTATGGAACAGGGGAAGGGGGAAGCTTCCCAATGTCCTTTCTGGAGGTCTGTGTTCATGCAGTTTCCTTAGTCGTGACCATAATGCACATTATGGTGACTGCATCCTTGCCAGGAAGGGGGGATAGAGGTAAAATAGGACTAGGGGCGAGACCTGAAACCTATCCTTGTCACCTCCAATTTATATCACTTTGGGCCAAGTCACTAATTTCTATGCACCAAATTACCTCATTGAATCTTCCTAACCACTCCAAGAAGCAAGTATGGTTGATCCCTTTCTACAGACTCAGTAAACTGAGGTTCAGAGAAACTAAGTAAACATGGTAGAGCTGGGGTTTTAACTGAGATCTGTCAAGTTCTAACATTTGGGGGTTATCAGTCCATTGAAATTAAAAAAAAAACATTTATTTCTCTGTAGTAGTAAAATTCTCTACTTTAACTGCTCTCAAGTATTATGTGCACCTTCTTGGGTGCCCTTCAAGTTCTTCCTAGCCTTTTAACAAGCAAGTTTCCAGAGCAATTTTCACAAACATCTTAGGTTTTGCTGAAAGCGGCTCTTGCATAATTTCAACCCCTGGCCAAACTCTCTTAACGATGTTATTTCACACCATATGCATTGAGGTTGGCCTGAGTCAGCCATTTTTCTCACTTTGGATTTTTTTCTTCCCCCACCCCCTTCTTTCCCAGTCAATATTCATTTTAAATGCAAGAAGTCAGCCTCCTTTTTAGCTGACAAGGCTGGTTGTTCACACACTTTTCGGGTGCATAACTGACAAGTGTCCACTTAGGTGTGGGGCTGACTCTAAACTAGTCTTCAGAAATGGTCGAGGGAGAGAAGGCAGGGGAAGCCAGCAATTTGCTGAGCAGAGGATGTGGTGATCATTAGAGCCAAAGTGATCCCTAAATGCTGTTCTGAAAAAGCCTCTTGATTAGGAGAGAGAAGATTGACAGCCTCCGAGCATCCCCACGGCAGCCCCTGTGGCCTCTGTCCTGGCTCCTTCCTGGAGTGAAAAGAATCCGCCCACCCAGGGCAGCCCCTCTCCCAGAGACAACACCTCATTCAGCCCTAATCTGACTCTCCTTTTCCCTCCGAAACTCAGGAACTCTCTCTTTCTGAGGAAAAATGCCTGCCCGGTGATCTTTGGATCTTGGTTACACATTTGAACCACCCAGGAGCTTTAGAAAAGGCCAGCACCTTGTCCTCCTTGGGACCAGTTAGTGTCTGCCAAGTGGGCCTGGGCGCTGCATTCTCAGGCAGTGTGCTGGTCAGGAACTTTGTGGAACTCCATAGAATTGGGGTCTGTCTGATGATTTTTTTCATGGTTGCACTGGCTCTATG
Organism: Cnephaeus nilssonii; assembly: GCF_951640355.1. NCBI lineage: Eukaryota > Metazoa > Chordata > Mammalia > Chiroptera > Vespertilionidae > Cnephaeus > Cnephaeus nilssonii. The sequence goes on along the minus strand of NC_137076.1, from coordinate 94,048,880 downwards.
GGTTTAAAGAGGAAGATCACAGAAGCAAAGTAGCTTTCTCATCATAGAGTAGCGCCATTCTGGTCACAACTTTGAGCCTTGCTTTTGAGAAGAGCTCTGTTGCAATGGTATGTTTGGAGTCATATAGCCTGATCTCACCCCTTGGCCTACCACCTACATACGTGTGGCCTCAGGCGAATAAGTTTTGCTCCTCAAGTCTCAAGGCTTTATTTGTAAGCTGGAGTGACAATCCTCTACCTTCTGCATTTATAGCATTTAGACTAGAGCCTGGCACATGGTATTAAATAAATGAGAACCAGTCTTATATTTATCATTATGAATCATTATCTTGGGCCAATTTCTTCAGTGTTTATTTAAACATGAAATATAGGAGTTGCACTTGGTGATATTTAAGGTGCCTTTAAGTTGTAATATTCATGGATTTCAGATGAACCTATTCAGATGGTTTGCAGATGAAAATAAAAATGGACCCATCACCCTAGCCAGTTTGGCTCAGTGGATAGAGCGTTGGCCTTCGGAGTGAAGGGTCCCGGGTTTGATTCCGGTCAAGGGCACATGCCCGGGTTGCGGGTTCGATCCCCAGTAGGGGGCATGCAGGAGGCAGCCGATCAATGATTTTCTCTCATCATTGATGTTTCTATCTCTCTCCCTCTGCCTTCCTCTCTGAAATCAATAAAAATATCTTTTAAAAAATGAACTCATTATTGTATGCTGCTTTACCAGTCCCCATTCTAATTCTCTAATTACCCTTTGTAACTGAAAGCTGGATTAACAGCTCTGTTAGTACTAGTTCAGTTAGTTTTTCTACATTTCAGAAGCAGCTACAATGTTTAGGAAAACCCTGGACATAAAACTAGGAGATAGGAGTTAAATTGGGAATGAGAGTTGGCACCACTAGTTGTTAAGTTAAGTTGGAGTTGTCCTGGAGCTGGGTTTACCTTGACCTGGCCAAACACTCTTGAATGGTCCCTGTTAGGACCACCATGGTAGATGGAGGGCTGGTTAGGGGTTTGACCTCGGATGGTGGAGATGACCAGAGTGTGACAGAGCAGAACGGGAGGGAACCACCTTGAGGGGAACTTGGCAATCCCACTCTAGCAGGTGGGAATTGGCCAGCATGGCTTCAGGGTTCTCTCTAAAGTGTGGCTGGCAGTTCAGCTGCAGGATCAACCTCGGATTTCTCACCTGTCAAGTGAGGATAATAATTTGCAGCTCCTGGAATTACTGAGCAATGTTAATGGAACCATATATTTGGAAAAACTTGGTAAGCATGAAAAGTGCTATGCAGATGTAATTCTGAAGATCACTGAGTATTATTTGTGAATGTCTAGGATGAAAAACAGAGAGCAGTGAGTGGCGATGGGCTCATCATCTTTATATAAGAACGTATGCTCATCCTGTCTCCAAAGGTCAATGTGTGATGTGACCCAACACACAAGTGTGGCAGAGGCGAGCCTTGCTCTCTGCCGTGTTTAGGAAGCATTCCTCTTAAAATCTTGGGGCCATTGGGGTAAACCCTGAACCAACTCAATCAAACAAAAGATGTATAGGGGTCTAGATTCAGTGTGGCTGTAAACTAATGGCAAACTTGCTTCTCTCAGATAAGAGCCTCTGTTAATTAACATTTTAAAATTTAATGTGTCAATAATTTAGAAGCCCAGTTTGCCTGAATTGTGGGTGTTTTTTTCTTCCTCCTATGAAGAATAATTTTGCAAGAGTAAAATCACTGAGTAGGGCATTCCTGCAAAGTTCATTAGGAAGGTGGTTCAAGGTTAGTCTGTCTCAGGATGTCCGTTCTTTTGTTATAAAGGCAGGTTCCTGGTTTTATTTTAATACCAGTCTTATGAGATTCCGGGGGATGAATCCGATCTCAAAATCTGAGACACATGACTTGAAATTGGGATGATCTCGGAAAACAGAGGCAGAATGCAAATAAGAGTTTTTGCTGTTCGATTGTTGCCTAGGTTAATGCATTTAGATTGTACCTAATGAACCAATGTAGTCACTTACATGGTGAAATGTCAATAAGCTCGTTGTTTCATCTAGAGCAGAGGTCAGCTAAGTCCAGCCCATCAGCCAAACCCGGCCCTCTGCCTGTCTTTATAAATAAAAGTGATGTTGGAACAGAGCTATGCCCAGTCATTTACTTGTTGTCTGGTCTGTTTTTGCAGAATAACAAAGTTGAGTAATTGTGACACAGACTGTGTGACTCTCAAACTCTAAAATACTTACTATCTAACCCTCTGAAGAGAAAGTTTGCCAACTTGAGACCTGAGATAATTTTAGCTATTTCAGAAGCAAAAAGTTTTATTTTGAAAGTTATGTGCTTATTTTATATCTACTAGGAAAAGATAAAACTGTCAAATCTGTATTTTTTGCAGACTTTTTTGTTGCTGTTAAGGACAAACTAAAGAAGACATATAAGAGAAACTCTCAGTCAATTTAAGGAAAAATACCAAATAAATAATACAATGAGAAAATATAATAGTAGTATGCAAAAGTCTAATATTTAAGAAACACAGACCCACTAAATATAAAAAAAGGTTGATTTTTATATTTCTCTGGCCTAAGAAAACTTACCCTAAGAGTAGTTTTAAACTAACATACTTTTAACTGATTCTCTATTTGAGTCTTAAAATAGTTTGGGGCAGAAATCGAACAGGTAAAGTGACTTTGCACTCAAACACATGAAGATGAGACAGAGATGAACCTTTCATTTGCAACCACATAGTCATTCGCTGACCTGTTTATGAACTTATTGACATAGGAAATTGTTCATGATATATATCTAAGAGGAAACCGCTATTAAATGGTATTCACAGTATCCTACTTATTAAAAATTATAAAAGTGAATAAACATGAATACTGTTTAAAAGACTTAGAAGAAATCTAAGTAGTGAGATTAATTTGGGTGATAAAATTTGGGGGATGTTTACCTTCTTTGTGTTAATATGTTAATATGTTTATGGTACAGAGTGGGAACAGAATAGAGCTATTGGGACAAAGCCTTAATTCTAATCTTTGCTCAGCAGAAAATGATCTTCCTGGAAAGCTCCGTAAGGCCTGAAATCACAGTCCTTTGTCATGTGACCATGGACACAAGAACTCCCTCTGAGCTGGCCCTACCACCTGTGGTCAAGTACATGGGCGTAAAGGAAAACAACATACAGCCCCATAATGTACCACCTTCAGCTTACTCTGGGTGGGTGGTTCTCTAAGTGCATACCATGGAATATATGTAGGCCTGGATGTTTGTTTGTTTTTTAGTAGTTTGGTGGCCAAATAACCTTAGGAAAGAAAACTGACTTGAACTTTCTCAAACTTACTGCGGGATTTGTCCAGATCTGCATAGAGAGGGAAGATGCACCTTTGCCCATGGAACACAGAACTCTCTTCTCATGGGACGCTGGGAAATGCCACTTCTAAGGATCTAGAGGAAAGTAAACATAATCAGATGGGTATCAATGTGATTTGGAATCTACACTTCATTTCATTTTGACATTTGTGGGGGGAATTCTTTCCCTTTGGGGTGTAACATCAACCTAATGGGAAATACGTTTTGTGATAGTAGGTGGCACAACTTCCAAACATAAGATTTGTGTGCAGAGATTATTTGGGAACTTTGAAAAACAGTCTGTGCTAAAACTTTTCAAAGCCTAACTAAAAATAAATAGCCAAAACTTTAAAAAATGTGCTTTATCTTTGAGTAAGCAATTCTGCTTTTACAAATTTATCCTTTGGAAAAATTAGAGACATATGCACCAGGGAATCCACGTAGAGTGATTTATAATACCGAAAAAGTGGAAACAATTTAAATGTCTGATAATAGAGGATTGTTGGAAGGGTTTAAACATATTAGAATACTAAGTAGGCAATAAAAATCATATTACAAAAGAGAACTTATTGACATAGGAAATTGTTCATGATATATATCTAAGAGGAAATCGCTATTAACTGGTATTCACGGTATCCTACTTTTTAAAATTATATAAGTGAATAAACATGAATAATGTTTAAAAGACTTGTAAGAAGTGTAAGTAGTGGGACTATTTTGGGTGATGAAATTTGGTAGGGAAGTTTACCTTCTTTGTGTTAATATGTTTGCAAACTTTCTTGCATTGAGCTTATATTATATAATTGGGGGAGGAGGGTAGACTCAATTATAGTAGAAAATTCTACAGAAAGAAGATTTCTTCTTATATCACTTTTTCCAGAAAAACCTATGACATGACACACTGTGCAAATGCACTAAGCTCTATATTAGTGGGACCAAAAGGATTTTCTCTCAGGTTCAAGTACATATAAGATGATACCAGAATCCTGGAGGCTTCATGACTAAAAATCACTCCTCTTTTGTTGTTCTGTTCAGAAACATGTCAACATGAGGAATAGTTGGGCCAGGATCTCAGGAAATGAGCTCTGGTTGCTAATCCAGGTGGGCCATTTCCCTGCAGCACATTAGCTTGTCCTACTCCACCTTCACACAGCCCAGATCTCCATGGCTTTGTCACTTCCTTCCCCATCCCCATCCCTCCCAACCCACCACACCCAGAAGTCTAGTATCTGAGTCAGAGTTGCTGCGAAAGGGATTTCCTTAGCTGGAGAGTGTTCCAGCCAGGACCAGGTTTGCATCACAGTTGCTTCTGCATGAGGTACTTAGCTCCTTCATGAACTTTTTGAGCATGATTATACCAGCATGCACAAATCTATTTTTACTGCATTTTCTACAAATTCCCCCAATGTCATAGATTATTTAAATTTGTATCTCTGCTGTGTGACACCTGCCTGAGGATCTATGCCATGACCTGACAGTGTGACCTTGGGTAAGAAGTCTCCTACTCTGGACCTCAATTCCCCTGTCTATCAAATAAGATGCCTCGATTTACTCAACAAATGTTTATTGAGAGTCTGCTCTGAGGTCAAACAAAGGTGCAGAAGACAGATATAGCCTTTGTCTTAATGGAGCATACAATTTTGTGGGATGGGCTATATATATATATATATATATATATATATATATATATATATATTATTTTTTAAAGCAAATTCAAAGGAATGTGGAAAGTCTTATAGAAGAAAAAGTGTGGAAATTCTACTGGATCCACTGGAGGGGCATCTGGGCCAGACTCAGGCATTCTAGGATAACTTCTCAGAGCTGGTGACACTTAAGAACTGACATCCACAAAACATACTGAAATGTAAGAGTTAGCAAAAGAAATGTGGTAGAAGAAAGCAATAGCTTATTGAAGTCCCAGAAACAAAATGATGAGTGATTAATTAAAGAAAGTAAAGGAAATTCAAAAGGCCAAAATACGTATGGGAGAAGGAGATGCAGCAGCCATATTCAAGACCTTCGACCAGCATTGTCAAGACACATCATGTGGGCCACATGTTTAGTTTCAAAACTTCTAGTTGCCACATTTTAAAAAGTAAAAGAGAAATAGCTGAAGTTCAATGTAGTCATATATTTTAGTTAACCCAATATTTATAAAATATTATTTCAACATGCAATCGATATAAAGTTACTATTAACCCTTTGCACTCGCTTGCTTTTTTCTCAATTCCTTTATTCTACTCGGGATTTAATTTTTTAAATACCCCATATTTTACAAAGCACTGCAGTAGAATTAAAAAACTGGAGTTTCTTTTCATACAAAATTATTTATTTGGATTTTTTTTATATTTCAAATTATTGATACATTCAAAGAGTATAAAAAGAGCTGCTACCGATGCTAACGGTGTGTCAAGTCACACTCGACATCCGAGTGCAAAAGGTTAAGATACTTTTCACCCTTTTTTCTACTCAGTCTTTGGAATATGTTTACATTTATGGTTTATCTCAATTTGGATTCATCACATCTCAACTGGTAAACTTCCCTATGTGCTGGTGGCTACCGCGTGGGACACCACAGGTTTAGAATTCATCTGTAAATGCAAAGCCACCAAGGGCTATAATGAGGAGTGGACTATGGTGATCACCCAGGCTATTCCATGGATAATGGGTTTGATGGGGAAACCAGAAAGGAGGATATTGTAGAATCTACGGGAAACATTAGGGAAATAATGGAAGAATAAATAGATAAAAGAGTCAAGAGATATTTAGAAATAAATGTAACTACTTTGACGTGCACATGAGTCCCTGGAGCACCCGGTCTCTATGCACAAGGCATCATGGTGCGTTTCTTTTTTCCTCTCTGGCCTCTTCAAGCTGACAGTCCCAGAGCCATGCGAAGACTCACAAAGGCCACACAGTTTCCTGGGAGCCACACAGAGAATTGTTTGGGTACATGGTTTGTGGTGCTGTTTTGACCTTTTCCCCTCTGTACAGAATGAAATAGAAGAATCACCCAGAAAGTCTGAGAGTGGTTGTCGCTTTTCTTTTCTCTCCATCACTAACACATTGAATCTACAGAGAGAGGAAGGAAAAATGTGGCAGATGGAGAAAAATGCTTTTTAGGGGTGATTACAGCCAGAGAGGGGCCTAAAGAGACATCCCTGGGCCCCATATTTCTTTTGCCACCAGTGACTTCCAAATCAAATGAGCCCAATCTGCAGATCACAATGAGATTTTTCTTATTGACTTCCCTGAAAGCGTGGCCGGCTCTGCAAATCAAGTCACGGGGACCCTGCATCATCATCAACCATCACCGATTTCAGGGATGTTGCAACTGGGCCGATGTTGGCAAATATGTCACTGATGCATGAGGCCAGGGAAAATCCAGTGCTTATTGGCCTGGCAGTGCTGACCTGGTTTGTCCATAAATGAAGAGTAAATGTAATTTGCAAAACACACAGAACTGATAAGGGATACAACAGGGCGGGGCTGGAGTCACTTTCCTAAGAGCAGGCATGCTGGGAGAGGAGACAAAGCAGATGTCAGACTCGAAATCAGACAGACGGTGTTTCTTAACATCTACTCTGTGCACCATCTTTGTCATAATAATCTGAGAAGTTAGTTAAAAATACACATACCTGGGTCTAACTCTAGGCCTGCTGAAACTGTGTGTAAGGAGTGGGGTCTGAGGAACCCCCATGTTTAACAAGCCCTCGGGTGATTCCTGTGCAAGATAAGGTTTAAGAATTCCTTTAGGGAGGAAAGAAAGACAAGAGGACTTCCATTTGTTTGTCGGAAAAAGCACTGAACTTGGAATTAGTCTGGCCCTGCATCTAAACTGCTGCTGGACTGGTGGGATGACCACATGGTGAGGGGAAAGAAATCCGAGTGTGAGATCAGAAAGGGCTCAGGCCTGCCTCCTTCACATAAGAGCTATGAGATGATGGGCAACAGCTAAACTGAGCCTTGCTGCCACTAGCAGCAAATGCAGACATGGGAGCCAGTGACTTTGAAAAGTCAAGTTCTGACATTCTAGCTTTGACATTTTATTTTTTTAAATCACCTAACCTCAGTTTCTTCATCTGTAAAATGGGCAGGTTATCTTTCATTTGAGCTTTGATCTTTTGGGGTCCAGTGAAACAATGCACATACGTATATTTTGAAAACAAAACAACAATTTAAAAGGTTAACACAAATATAAAGTGGCAATATCTATATATATAAAAGCCTAAGCAACCGGTCGACCAACCATTAGCTGTGATGTACACTGACCACCAGGGGACAGACACTCTCACTGGTAGGTTAGTTTGCTGCTGGAGTCCGGCCAATTGAGACTGGGCAAGACAGGCCGGACATGCCCTGGAGCCCTCCCGTGGTCCCTCCCCGGCCCCCAATCGTGCACCGGTGTGAGGGGCCCCACCAGTGCACAAATCCATGCACTGGGCCTCTAGTTAATTTATAATAGAGTTATCTCTACTTAGGCCATTATTTGTCATAAGACTTTCTACACTGATAAAGTCCCCTTCAAAGCACAGTACTTTATTTTTCTTAATGAAGCACAATATAAAGTGCAATAGGATATTTTTAGCTGTTTATTATAGTTCACACTAATGTGAAATGAGCCAAATTAACTTCTGCTGACCCTCTCTTTAACCCCCCACTAGCCTTGCAAAGGACAAAGAGATTCAGTCTGTGATATTCCAGGTTTTCTGTCTACATACAGAAAACAAAAAGCCCTCACTGATGGCTGTACTTCTACTTGGCATTCAAGTCTATCAGTAATCTGGCCACTGTCTCCTTACCATTGGCCAACACTAGCAAAATTTGATTATCTGATGACATGACTTACTTTTTTCTACTTCACAACTTTGTACTTATTTCATGCCATAGATTTGGTCAGAATCTTCTCTCTTACCAAATACCCTCCTATCAGACTCCTACCTACCTATAAAAATATCATGAATGTATGCAAATATTTAACTTCAAGGATGTTGAGTTTGATGCGGTATATAAAAGCAAAACAAACACAAACAGCATGGAAAATGGTCATGATGTATTGTTACCTGAAAGAATGAGTCTCATTTAAGAATCATGTATAGACATAATACAGAACAAAGATAAGGGAAGGTGCACACTATGTTGGATAGACTCTAATTTTTTGTCACATCATAGGCAGTTTTTTGTAAGGCCACCCAAAGAAGTAGGAAAAGCAGGGAAGGTCTAAGGACTCACACAGCCAGAACTCAGAGAGACCTTGACCCCTTTCTCACCATTCAAAAATTCAATACTGCCCTGGGTGAGGTAGTCAGGTCCTTCCATCACAGACATTCACATCATGTAGGCTCTCTCAGCCGCAGCTGCTCCCTCAGTTCCTTTCTACTGCCCTCTGTGTGTCTCAAATTCAAACATAAATGAGAGGGTCTGAGTCCATCATTTAGTCATCACCCAACAGGAAGCCTCTACACTGGGCAGAGCCATCAGGCCTGACCATTCCATCCCTGTGGTCTGCTCAGCCTGCAGACAGGTGCCTTTGGCCTTGGTCAAATTACTCACATGCAGGGTGGTGTGATCACATGACACATACCTGGAAATACACAGACCAGCAACTGCTGTGGCTGCCCCTCTCCGAAGCTCTACTCAAAGTTCATGTCTCCTCTCCGGTCTATTCATCAAACAAATCAAAGCTTATACCTGTATGGTGGGTGAGAAAGAAATGAGCTGGATTTGGCTCCATCTAACAAAACCCCCAAATTAAAATGATTTAAATGCATGAGGGTTTATTCTGTCAAGAAGTCTGGAGGTGGGCAACCCAGGACTGGAATGGCAACTCGCAAATTCATCAGGAGTCCAGGAACATTCTAACCTTCTGCTCCTTGTTCTAGCATGCAGTACAGAGGTCATTATTCTGTTCACTAATAGTCTTTCTTCTCTCATTTCAAATAGACAATGGGACCACGCTTTCCCCCTCCTTTGAATTTTGGTGTGGCATGTAACTTGGCTTGACAAGTGAACTGCTAGGGGAAGTGACGTGTGTCATTTCTGAGCAGAAGCTTTAAGAGCCAGTGCACAATTCATTATGTATGTCTTTCCACACACTATTTGATTCTAAAAGCACACATCAAGAGGAAGCCTCCATCAGCTCGGGTAATGAAGTGACTCTAGTTAGCACAGGTTCTTTGCTGAACTCTATTGAACATTTAGGTGAGAAAGAATTAGAAAACCAATGAGATTGAAGATTGTTGTTATTGGAGCAGAACCTAGTCTATCCTGACTCATAAATATGGGCATCCTCAAAGTCACTTCCTGGTCTATGTTGGCTGTTGGAGATTTAACCATCGTTTTTATGTGCCAGGTGTCCAAAAAGAAAAAAAAAAATAGTGAAGGAAAAAAAATGGGGAAGGGCAAAACCTCCCAATAAATTCATTCTATTAAGGAGCTCCACAGACATTCAAGAGGAGAAATGATGCAACACATGTGAAAATGTGTGGACTGGTTGAATTTAGGTCTGATCTAGCTCAGGAAGCACATGAACGGGTTGTACTGGTGGCTGCATGGCATGGAGGCTAGCCCATAAATGTCCTCTAGAGTGTGCCAGAGCTTCCTCCACACTACCTGGACCTCCGTCACCTTATATGTGAATCTTCTTTATAACTAAATGCACAGTGACTGTCAGTGACGAAAGACCCTGAAATGTCATTAAGAAAATATTCATACAAAATTCCAATATACAGACCTAGCCGGTTTGGCTCAGTGGATAGAGTGTTGGGCTGTGGACCAAAGGGTCTCAGGTTCAATTCCGGTCAAGGGCATGTACCTTGATTGCAGGCTCTTCCCCAGCCAGGGCCCTGGTTGGGGCGCATGCGGGAGGCAACCAATCGATGTGTTTCTCCAACATCTATGTTTCTCTCTGTCTTTTCCTCTCTTCTACTCTCCCTAAAAATCAATGGATCAATGGAAAAATATCCTCAGATAAGGAAGGAAGGAAGGAAGGAAGGAAGGAAGGAAGGAAGGAAGGAAGGAAGGAAGAAGAAAGAAAGAAAGAAAGAAAGAAAGAAAGAAAGAAAGAAAGAAAGAAAGAAAGAAAGAAAGAAAGAAAGAAAGAAAGAAAGAAAGAAAGAAAGAAAGAAAGAAAGGGAAAGAAAGGGAAAGAAGGAAGGAAGGAAGGAAGGAAGGAAGGAAGGAAGGAAGGAAGGAAGGAAGGAAGGAAGGAAGGAAGGAAGGAAGGAAGGAAATATTCCAATATACAACAAAGAGTGCTGTGGGAAGAAGCTGATGTACTGACTTTACCCTCTGGGCAAAAGTATTTTAAAGTAGCAGTCGCCAACCGGTGGTCTGTGAGGTCCAAAAGGTTGGCAACTGCTGTTTTAAAGGATAAATAAGAGGGAGTTGAAAAAAACTCCTGAATAGCAGGAGAGGAAAAAGGATCCTTTTCTGGAAGGATGATCCAAAGTAACAAGTCTAAGAGTTACCACCCCGAGTACGTGGTACATGTGCTAGGTACCAGGCATTATGCTAAGCACTTCACATGCACTGCCTCATTTTATCCCCACAATGTCCCCATGTGACGGACACTATTTTAACCCTTATTTCTAAAATGCAAAAACAACAGAGGACAGGGATTCTAGAACATCAATTACACTAATGGCCATTTAATGGTTTCCTTGCATGCACACCCTGTGTGAGGTGGTTTTGTGGCTCCTCTCATCAAAGGATGGAGTCTATTTCCCCATCCTTTAAATCTAGGCTGGTTTGTGACTTTCTTTGGCCAAAATGATTTCAAAGAAGTGACGATGTGCTGGTTCTGAGCCCACACCTTAAGAAGGCTTGCATGACTCTATTGTGTCTCTCTTAAAACTGGGCTACGGCCCTTGGAAAACCGGGGCAAGCCTGCTGTATTTTGAGAGGCACGTGGAGCAGAGCCCAGTCATTCTAGATGACTGGCCAACCCACCAGCTGACCGCAGATGCATAAACGAGCCCAGCCCTGATCAACAGAACCACCAATCTCTGAACTCTTGAGCAAAAATAGGTATTTATTATTGTATGCCACTGAAGTTCTGTAGCTGCTTGTTAAGCGACATTACTGTGGCACTAGATAGCTGGGAAGGGGGCAAATAAGCAGCTTCTTTAAAGGCACCCACAAGTAAATGGCAAAGCCAGGATCTGAACCCAGTATGTCTATCTTCAGAGCCTGACATGCAGGGGGAAGTCTTGAGAAAGAACAAATCACTTAGCACATATCTGAAGTTTCTTAGGATCTCCAGTCTTCAAGTCAGAGGTCCTGTGCTTAATACTGGGGTCTCATTAACTAGTCCAGGCTTCTGGACCTTGCTTTCCTTATCTTTCCAATGGGCAGAACAAAATTCCTACTAGGGTCCAATGAGACACCTCTGTGGAAACACTTCACAACTGGCTATGCAGACGTCGACCTCACATTCTCCACCTCAGAAAGGAGCTCAACAAGCCGGGGCTGCTCTGCCTACAAGGGCCTTTGCTAGGAAGTCCTCCCGACTTCTCCACACACAGACTGATTACGGGGTGCGTGCACCTGTAAAGGACAGCGTAGTGGACGGTTTGTCTTCATAGCTTTTCCCCTCCCATAGCAGGAAAGTTTGAGCTGAGTTGTAAACGGGAGAGAAAAAATAAAATAAAACAACCAACAACACTAAGCTGCTGTTAAACTCCCAGAGGCCTTTAATGGTGATTTAATGCTCAGAGATCTAGCTTGCCACAAGATTGTGACAGGGCTGTGTTTTTTTGTGTTGGGCTTAGGTGAGTGGTGGTGTGGCCACATTTAAAGGCAGTGGGGAGCGGGTGGTGTTAGGGCCATTAGTCATGTGCCTCGGAGCATGGTCTGGATTATGAGCAAAATTAAAGGGACAGGGAGAGTGGGAGGTGGCGGGAGAATGACATTGGGGGAGGGGGTTGTCAAGAAAACACAAAAAGAAGGGTCAGGATACACCTCACATGTACTTACCCCTCTCATTTTTCTAACTAAATTCCTCTTCCTGGTCGTCCCCAAACCCACCCTTAGCTTCCATGGTGGTTCCAGATGTGGTCTCGCAGAGGCAGTCACTATTTTCAGTTTCTGTCCTATTCTTTCATACATAGGTAAATCTATAGCTTTATTCTTATTTCTATCCATATCCATCTCCAGCAAGCTATATACAGGCTGAGGGAAATGAAATGGCAAAGTCTATTCCCTATCTCAATCCTTTCCTCACAAGAGGTGCATATTCGCCATGGAGCCTAGTCAACCTCAAGCAAATGCACGCACATGCCAGGAAATGCGAAACCAGTCAGGTAAGCCAAGAGCTGACACTGGTCATGCTCACAAATGAGCCAAGCTTGGGACCGAGACAAGAAAGCAGGCAGCCACCAGGTAGACCAGGAACATTTCTGAGGAAATGAGTGCATCCTAAAGAAGATGATGTAGCTAAAAAAGGATGGAAAGAGTGGTAGGGACCCAGTGGCTAGCAGGTTCCATGCATGTGAACTGCCACAGCATCACTGGGCCTTTGTCAGTAGGATCCTGTTGAGTCTGATAAGCAAAGTTAATAATTTCTGTGACTACATTCTGTTTCCTGCTGGAGTCTGTGACCATCCGTTGAAGCCAATATCACGGTCTTTCAGCAGAGGTGGAGAGATGATGAAGCACACACTTAGCCATGACATTCACCTCTGCTGCTGATGACAAACCATCCCTCCCCTGCAACTACCTTTTTAGAGAAGAGACTACTTCCTAAGAATTAGGGCTGTTATTTTTTTAAAGTTTATTTTCATTTAATTACATTTATTTTGAATGGGGAATATAGGCATGTGGTAAAAAATTCAAATGTCATCAAATATACATAAAAGAAACAGTAAACTCCCACATCCCTATCCCCTGGCTCTCCAGGCTCCCTCTCCTTCCCAGGGGAGCCACCACTGTTATCTGTTCCTTTCCTGTCCTTCCAGGGATATTTTGCATACACACACTCACACACACACACACACATACATACATATATAGACATTTTTAAAAATACAATAGTAGTACATTATACATAATTCTCCGCATTCTGCTTTTTTCACTTAATTATATATCTTAGTACTATGGTAGTGACTCATGTTTAATAGCTATGTAGTATGATTTGAATGTAATATAATTTATATAACCAGCCCCTATAGCAGATATTTAGTCTAGTTTCCATCTTTCGCTTTTAAAATAATGTTTTAATAAATTATTTCATACTTCACAATACCACTTAAATTCATAGTCCTTTTAAAGATCAGTAAGAGGTTATTTCTAATATAATCATGTTTTTTCTCTATGGATTTTCATCTATCAAAGAGCAGGACTATACTTCACAGCAGCTATCAAACTGAGGTCTAAAGCAGAGGTCCAAATTGATAGCCACAGGCTAAAACTGACATATAGACGTGTGTTTGGTCCACACCATTGTTTTTCTAAATGAAATAAACTGTCAGCATGAAAACTGTCAGAATTTTGATGTGATTTAGAGAAATCACATCAATTATAAGATGTGGGTGTCTCTTGAATAATTAAATTTTAGCAATGCTCGGCTCCCAATCTGGCCCAACAGTGGTCAACTGGAGCTGAGTAAAAGCTGTTCAATTCTGAAGTAGTCTGGGCTTCCTCTCACCCACATGACCACGAGGAGAACCAAGATTGCTCCACATCTTTGAGGTGGTGTCAATTGTCATTTATCATCGCACATTCTCTACTTTTACCTCTTTAGCAGAGTTGAGAAAAAAGCAAAACATTTTGTACTCAAATGTCCCATAATAGTAGAAAAAAAAAAAGAAAAGACTCACCACCACTCCCTACTGCCTTATACCCAGATGTTTCCTCACTTATTTATGTAACTAGCCTGGCACCTGAAAGCATTGGTGAGAGGGACAGAGGGAGAGAGGGAGGGATGGATCAGGAGGGAGGGAGAAAAAAGAAGAGAAAGAATACATTGGAAAACTAGAGTGTATCTGAATTTGACCTCTGCCTAGGACAGTGTCAACATCCAGATGAAGAGCTAGGCATGAGTGTCCTTACAACCACATATTCTAAGAAGTAGTAGCCAAGACAAAGGATTCTGAAACTTATTATGGTCCTAAGAAGGGAGATCTGGGAGCGGGAGGTCAGCAAGAGAGGAAGGAGTAATCAGGTCAGACGTCAGGCGGCCAGGGTATCAGCATGGCCTGGCAGTTCCTGGCTCTAGCAAGCGGAGAATCCCCAAATGTTTAAAAGAACCAGACCCTCCCAAGGGCAAACATTTTCAGAAAAAGTCTAGTAGAGCCCTATTTATCTCTCTCTCTCTCCTCTTTATTTAAACACTCCTTCCATTTGTCACCCCTTTTGGCAGGTTTGACCTGAAAAGGATTATTTATTTTTTTAATTCCATTTATATATAAAAAAATAAATCACCTTAATCTGCCCAGTGGACTTTGCAGCAAAAGTGGCCAATCCGTTGATTCTGGAGGAAGAAGAGCAGCTGGCAAAACTAATCAATGTTGGACATTTGCATATTTCCCCCTTTTTATGGTCTCCCCTGGTGCTGGGAAATTGGTTTTCTGTGTTGGAAGAGGAGCGTGGAGAGCAGCTGCTGCCTCCTGGTCCAGTGCGTAGTAAAGGAGGGAGCGTGGAGCAGAATTCATCTACCAAATATCCCAACAGGTTAACCAGTTCTGGAGCGAGCAAGTCACAGCTCTTGCTTTTGAAGGTTCTTTGTATTGAGTATAAACAAGTCTGTGTTTCTGGGAATAAGGTATCTCTCTTCAGATTCCCTCTCTATATATACTATATGCAGCAGGATGATGCTTCTGAGGCTTGATCCCCTGCTGATAAGATGCTAACCCCCCAAATAATTTAAATACAAGTGTAAACTTGGAAAAAAACAACAACACACAAACAAAAGAAGCTATACATGCCACGGAAATTAGGCAGCAATGCAATGCCCACTCAAATTACTGTTTCCTACCTGCCAGGCATTGTGTACTACACAAGCATTATTTCATTTAATTTTCTCAGTACCGAAAGATATGGGCTATTGTTAACCCTGTTTTATAGATGGAGAATCTGAGGTCAGAAAAGCATAGCGGTTTTCTCATGGGCTCTAGGCTTGTAAATGACAGAGCTGATACTGATCTAGGTCTTTCTGACTCCCTTGCATGCTTAGCTAAGTCCCTGGCAAGCTTCCTTCCTAGGACAAGCATTCTAGAAGGATGTTGGGGTTGCATTTTTAATGAGGTCCACTGAGTGTACTCCCTTTGGAATCTATAACCCTGCGGATGGTAATCGCTCAGGGAGAAGAAACCTTTGCATCCTATTTGTTACGTGATATTTTCCCTCCCACATCTTCTCCACAAGAAGCAGTCCATTGCTGAGCCCTTTCTCCTCAAACAACTCACAACTGAAGTAGCTACCCCCTGACCTCACTTCTGTTCTGAAAGAATATTTCTTCTATTGGCCACTTCTCTTCCTGGCAACTCCTATGTTCTCTTCGATGTCCTTAAAAGTGAAGTCATCGTTCACTAGCTCTTGCGGCTGACAGCATTCCACTCACTGCAATTTCCTGGTCAGAGAGCCACACCTAACGCAGGTCACCTGTCCTGTGATCCATGAAGCTTCAGGCTTCCCAGCCCATGTCTCTCCAAACAAATCTTTAGTGATAGTATTTTTTAATAATTCCTTTTCGTTTGCATACAATACAATACACTCTATGTGGTGTTTTTTTAATGTATAACTACATAACCACTACCTCAATCAAAATAAGAGTATTTCTATCCTCTCCCCAAAATTCCCTCATGGCACCCCTTGGTTGTCACCGACCCCTGACGCCAACCACTGATTAATCTCTGTGCCTATTAGTTTGCCTTAGAACATGCACTCATACATTGTGTTTCCCTTTGAGCCTGGTTTCTTTCATTCAGTATAATTCATGTGAATTCATCGTGTTTGTGCGTGTTAATAGCCCATATTTTTATTGATGAGTAATATTCCACTGTATAAATGTTCCATGGATTCTCAATCCCTTTATAAATTGAGGAGCAATAGGATTGTTTTTGGTATTTTTTTTAATTTTTATTGTCCAGATTATTACAGATGTTCCTCTTTTTTCCCCCCATACTTCCCCTCTACCCGGTTCCCACCCCACTCCAGGCCTTCCCCCACCACACCCCCAGCACTGACCTCGTCCATAGGTATAAACTCTTTGTCCAATTTCTTCCCGCACCCCCGACAACCCCTTCCCCCTGAGAATTGTCAGTCTGCTCCCTTTCCATGCCCCTGATTCTATTACATTCACCAGTTTATTCTGTTCATCAGGTTTTTTATTCATTTGATTTTTAGATTCACTTGTTGATAGATATGTATTTGTTGTCACTTTGTTGTTCATAATTTTTTTATCTTTACCTTTTCCTTCTTCTTCCTCTTCTTAGAGAATACCCTTCCACATTTCATATAATACCGGTTTGGTGGTGATGAACTCCTTTAGCTTTTTCTTGTCTGTGAAGCTCTTTATCTGACCTTCAATTCTAAATGATAGCTTTGCTGGGTAGAGTAATCTTGGTTGAAGGTTCTTGCTATTCATCACTTATTGTATATTTCTTGCCACTCCCTTCTGTCCTACATAGTTTCTGTTGAGAAATCAGCTGACAGTCATATGGGTACTCCCTTGCAGGTAACTGTTTTTCTCTTGCTGCTTTAAAGATTCTCTCTTTGTCTTTTGCCCTTGGCATTTTAATTATGATGTGTCTTGGTGTGGTACTCTTTGGATTCCTCTTGTTTGGGACTCTCTGTGCTTCTTGGACTTGTAAGTCAATTTCTTTCACCAGGTAAGGGAAGTTTTCTGTCATTATTTCTTCAAATAGGTTTTCAATATCTTACTCTCTCTCTTTTTCTGGCACCCCCATAATTCAGATGTTGGTACGCTTGAAGTTGCCCCAGAGGCTCCTTACACTATCTTCATATTTTTGGATTCTTTTTTCTTTTTGCTATTCCAGTTGGGTGTTTTTTGCTTCCTCATATTTCAAATCTTTGATTTGATTCTTGGGATCCTCTAGTCTACTGTTTAACTTCTGTATATTATTCTTTATTTCAGTCAGTGTATGCTTAATTTCTGACTGATCCTTTTCCATTTTTTGGCATTCTCACTAAGATCCTTGAAGGTCTCACTAAGTTCCTCGGAGGTCTAAGTTCCTCAGAGGTTTCTAGAAGATTCTTGAGTAATCTTATAACTGTGGTTTTAAACTGTCCAGTAGTTTGCTTTCCTCCATTTCTTTCATTCGTGACATGTTTCTTTGTCTCTGCATTTTGGCTGCTTCCCTGTGTTGATAGAGTGGCCTTGTGTGGTAGGTGTCCTATAGGGCCCAGTGGCTCAGCCTTTCCAATCACCTGAGGTGGACATTCTTGGTGCACCCCTTTGTGGGCTTGTTGTAGTTAACCCTTAATTGCTGTTGGTATCACTGGGAGGAATTGACCTCCAGGCCAACTGGCTGTGATGACCAGCTGTGTCTACACTGGAAGATCTGTTGCGCAGGAGACAATCTTATGGGGCAGGACTTGCTTCAGTGAGGCTTTGGTGCTCACCGAGTCTGCCCCTTGAGTGTGTCTCTTATGGATGTGAAGAGTTGTAATCCAGTATGGTCTCTCACTGACCACTGTGTACACTGGCTCTTGGATCTCCAAGGAGATGCAAGGTCAGCCACTGTCTGGGGCCACCCAGCAGGAGCTACAGAGACATCTGCAGATTCCTCCTCTTTGTATGGGGTTTGGAAGTGCCCAGACAAGGCCCAGCTGTGAAGCAAGGCCAGCTGCTGCTGCCGGGCCTTGGGCCTTTTTTTGGAAGCTCTGGGGCTCTCTGACCCAGCTGCAGTTTGACATGTTTTAGGTGGATAAAGGACAGGCCATTCATATGCAAAAGCCGATGTGCACAGCTTGGGTGGGGTTGTAAATTGGGTGGGGAGAGGTCTCTGGGAATCACCAGGGCGGAACAAACAGCAATGGCTGCCAGTCAGCTCTGCACCAGAGAGGTACCCGGGTCTCCTGTCCCGCACCCCCGTGCATAAACAATGATCACTGTGAGCACCTCTGAGAGAAAGCCACCCTCGCATTCCTGTCCCAATGCCAGACAGTCCAGTTTCTCCTTGTATGTGTCTGGGTCCCCCAGAGTCTCGCCGGGAACTGGAGTTCAGAGCAAGTGGGAGCTTGTATCTCCCTCCCGATTAAAAGAGCAGCACATCCAGGTGCCAGCACTTTCCGTGCCTCTGCACCTCTTACCAGTCTCAATGCGCTTTCTTCGCCTCTCTAGTTGTGGAACTTATACTCAGCCAGCTTTCCCATGGTTCTGGGTGCTAGTTGTTCTGCCTTTTAGTTGTAATTTTGATGTGGTTGTGAGAGGCAACAAGTATAGGTGTTTACCTATGCCGCCATCTTGGTTCTCCTGTTTCCAGTTTTTGATGACTATGAATAAAGCTGTTATAACCCTTTGTGCACAGGATTTGTATAAACATAGATCTTTATTTCACTTATGAAAATACCTAGGAATAGAATTGATGGTTCATATAGCAAGTTCATGTTTCACTTTATGAGAAACTGCTGAACTATTTTCCAAAGCGACTATAACATTTAGCATTTCTGCCAGCAACAAATGAGAGTTCCAGTTGTTCCACATTTTTGTCAGCACTTGATATTGTTAGGGTTTTTTTGTTCTGTTTTTAGCTATTCTAATAGGTATGTAGTGGTGTCTCATATGGGGCTGTTTAAAAATATGTTTTTATTGGATTTTAGAGAAAGGGGAAGGGAGAGATAGAAACATTGATGATAGAAAAACATCCATCGGCTGCCTCTTGCATGCCCCCTACTAGGTAGGGATCGAGCCTGCAACCTGGGCATGTGCCCCGACCGAGAATCAAACAAGTGACCTCTTGGTACATGAGATGACACTCAACCAATTGAGCCATACTGGCTGGGCATCATATGGTTTTAATGCAATTCTCATATGCTTCTTATACTATTCATATGTCTTCTCTGGCAAGGTGTCTCTCAAATCTTTTGCATATTTTTAACATTGGGTATGTATTTGGGGTGATATTCTTATAATTTAGGGATGGATTCATTTTAAATTGGTCCTCTTTAAAAAATTTAAATATCCTAGAATGGCAACCCATTAAGCTTTTATAGATCACTAATGTCTCAGTATAAATTACTTTATTTTTTTATAAATAAATATATATACATATATACATATACATAGATATATATATATATATATATAGATATATATATATATATATATATATATATATATATATAGATATAGATATAGATATAGATATAGATATATACACACACACACATATACAGCTCTTTGTACTAGGGATGTGAAATACAAAATAAGTAAACAGTCCGCTTTCAAAGAGACTTGTTTAATCGGATTGCTATCCACATAGCTAAGTAAAGCCAATGCTGGGGTAAAAGGGAATTTATAAAGTAGAGCTGAGATCAGCACAGTCATTTCAGAGCAGGGGTTCTTGCAGTGAGCTCACTGCACCAGCAGCATTCAAGTTACCTAGAAATTTGATAGAAACCTATTGAATTAGGAAGTCTGGGGAGGGTCCTTGTAATGTGTGTATCAACAAGCTCTCTGGGTTATTCTGAGGTACATGTGAGAGCAAGGGGAACTGCTGTAGATATCTAAAGGAGGAACTGAGTGGAGAAAAATTTTTCTTGAGGCTCAAGTTTCAGATTCATGTGCTATTGAGCAGTTTTGTTGTTTTCTGACTCTTATCCCTTAGTATTTAAACTTAAAAATCTGGTGGGTAAAGCGCCCCCTGGTACTTCTGAGTTAGCATCATACTCATGGGATAGTTACTTGGTCCTGTATGTTAATTCTGAGGGTAGTCAGCTGGTCACGTCCAGAGAGGTGTGATCTCTCCCCTCACCATCCTCTTTCATTTCCAGATGGATCAATCATATCAAGAGAAAAAAAAGGTAGTACCTGGTATGTTCTGAGTGAACAGAAACATAGCAATAGGTCCAAGCCTATTTTAAAAGATTAATAATCTTGCCTCAGTACTTCTCTCCTGATTCCAATAATTTTTTTCCATTATATTTTTGTTGTTGATATTGTTTCTCCTTCAGAAAATTTTTGAGGATTAGGAAGTTCTTCGAGGAGTTAGTCATTCTTACCTTGTACACACTGCTATAGAACGGTTTCAAGAGGATAAAATATTTTCGTAAGAAACAAGAGAAGTCAGAGACCACTTATCTTTTTGAAACATTTCATCTAACTCCAGTTCTACTCTTTCTCCGCTATATAATTTTGCTATTTTCCAGAATGACAGGCATCCACTCAACCTGGGGTATATGCTAAACTCTTGCTGTGTACCATGATCAGAAACAGGAGATGGCTTGCCAGAGTAACCTCACAAAAAGCTATAGCAAAAGGTGGAATTTGCTAAGTGCTTTGTGAGCTACATAAACAAATCATCAGAGAGATTTCAGGGTGCGGGGATGATGTCTGGTGGGGCATTTGGCCTTGACTGATGGATACTGTATTTAAAAATAGAGATATGAAGATAGCATTCCAGTCGTATATATATATACATATCCAACAAAATTAAATTTATGTCAACCAAAACCTGTCTATGAATGTTCACAGCAATATTATACAAATAGACCAAAAGTAGAATCACCAAATGATGGATGGATAAGCAAAGGTAGTGTCTCCATACAATGAATATCATTTGGCCTAGAAAATGATCGCATCCCACCAAGCCATACCAAGATTTTTGTCATGGAGTTCTTCTGCCACTGCTTATTCCACACTTGGTCTTACAGGCGAATGGGTGGATATACTCTGCACAGAGCAGGGACAGTCAGTGAAAGGACATGAGGAGGAATAATCCAATGGGCAAAACAAGGAGTGATTGAGGGTGAAAGACAGCAGAGACCCCTGCCCTGCATTCCTCTCTACTCTCTCAGCATTGGAATCTAAGTCTGTGTTTGTAGACAAAGCTCACACACGACTGAAACCACAGATGCAGTTCGCTTACTCAGTCCCAAAGGCCCCCATCAGCCCTCATCCTTGTGTAGGAGCTTCCAAACCCCTATCCACGGTTTAATTAATTTTCTGAAAAAAAAGTGATTGGTTGACATGACTACAATAAACATCAAATCTCATTAATTAATGCTGAGAGATCAGGGTCTGTACCGTCTCTCAGTCCTTGTGCCGGCATCGGTTTGGTGACAAAGCCCAGAAAGGGCCGTTACAATGGAAGGAGGACCAAAGGCCATGGCCGCTGCATCTGCACTTACACTGAGATAATCAGCTTGGAGGAATTCACACTCCAGAGCTCACTCCCAGGAGAAGGGTTTGGGAGGTCTCGATGAAAGGATTTAAATGTGGTTGGTGAGGAGGCATTATCATTTTGATGATGGCCTGGAAGGCAACTATCAGCTTGATGAACAGTGAGCTTCCCTGGGCTCCAAGGCACACTCTTCACACTGGTTTTCCCAGCCTTCTTCCCTTGCTTCTCTGTCTCTCTCTCTCTTTCTCTCTCTCTCATTTCCCCACCCATAACTACAGTCAACTTCAATTTCATGTTAATTCAGAAGAGAGTAAAAGGGGAACAAAAAGCAATCTTTGCTTCTTCCACTCAAGTTAAAAACCCTAAAGGGACTACTACAGCTCCCCACCGAGGCACATGCTTCAGGGCCTGGAGACAATGCAAAATGTTCTGTGAACACTCAGAGGTTAGGTCCTGGAGATAAAGCAGTGTGATTAAATCTTGATAGATTTTTGTTTTAAGAGTGAGAGAGGGTGGGGAGCTCTGTTTGCCTGGTTACGAAGAGTGCTCTTGGCAATCCCTAATTAATCAGGGTCTTGATGAGCACATTTTCCCTCCCAGGACCCAGACACCAAGCAAGAGTCTATCTGAGGCAGCCTCTGACCCACTCCCATGTAAATGCTCCATCCCCGCCACTCCACTGGACCCTGCCCTGAGAAACAGCTGTGTCCTGATTCCAGCAGTCTTAGGAAATTGTTTGTGACTCCTGAAAATTAAACCCTAGCCCCACCCAGCCCCAGAGGGCAGCAGGCAAAGTTGATTGTTGTTACATGTCCTTCATACCTTCATAAGGAAGTACTATTCCCTTATTAATAAATTAATCATCTTTTCTACTTCAAGGATGGAGAAATAGAGACTCAAAAAGTAAAGTTATTTGCCTAAGGTCACTCCCCAAATGGATGACAAGTCCCTAAATGTTCAGAACCAGGAGGGAGTAGATGGGCCAAAACGAGGCCATGCTTGCTGGATGTTGAGGCTGGGCCTCCAGAATCCAGGTTTTGAAATTGGTAGTGTTAATACAGGGAGGATTCTTTCTCTTTATTATTTTTTATTTCATGTCACCATATTTCAAATAATTGCAGCGGTGACAGCTCAGGACTGAAAAGCACAGAGATGCACCCAGAGAAATTAAATAGTAGAGGTCTTGATAGCATGATGTCCCATTCAGGTGTGTTCTGGTTACAGACAAATAAAAGGAGAGAGAGGTCCTAATCCAAGATAAAGGACTGGAATTAATGCCGAGGAAGGTCCCATCACCCGTTTCCAGAGCAATTGTGATTGTGTCCATTAACCTCTCTGCTCCACAGCTCATTCATTGGTACAGGGGTTTTCTCAGTTATACCTGCCGTACCGTCAGGGTTGGCATGAGGTTAGAACTAAATGGTATTTGTCTAGAAAACTTCAAATGGACCCCCATACGGGGTAGCAGCTAGATCCCTACCACTTAGAGAATAATGGCTAATGTTAATGAGTTTTTAATATGTCCCAGGCACTAGGATACTTTGTAAACTATCCCCATTCAATCTTCAAATGTCACCTGAATTAAGGCCTCACTTTTCATGGTCAGTAAGTTCTGTGACTTTAAGTGAAATAGTGTATAATGTATAATGAAACCAATTTTACCATAGGCTAATCGATAAAAGCAAGAGTTATGTTCCTATGGCATCTCATCAATGTTGTAACAAAAGGATGTTGAACAGAACGATGCTGTTTGAGGACCTACTGTCCTAGCATGGCTCTAATTTAAAGGATGAAGCAGCTGAGGCTCAGAGATGGTTAATTTGCCTAAAGGTCACACAACTAGTAAGTTGCAGATTCAGGAGTGAAAGCTAAATGTGTCTAATTCTGGAGCAGGAGCACTCACACACTAAGCAATTAATTCTACTGCACAAAAGCACTCCAGCATAATCCATACAAGCTGTACACACCTCCATGGAGCACAATCTGGGAAAGACCGAGGTAGAAACACACTCATGCAAATGGAATATAATTTCTGGTCCTGAAAAACCCCACCAGTAAGGCTCAGTGTCCCCTCTCAGATTGGAGCCTACAGGCAAAGAGGGTGAGTGGAGGGGCTTGTTGGACGAGGCAGGACTTGAGGCAGGCACAACCCTGCAACAGCCCAGCTACCCCACAAATCAGCGGTGGCTCCCTCTGCTCTAGTTCATTCCAAACAAATCCATTAAAAGCACCATCTTAATGAATATTTTATACAGTTATGACATAGTGAGTCCCATTTAGGAGGGGTTCTTACTAAAGGCTGAGATAATCAACTACTAAAATAGCCAACTAATCATCAAGGCCAATAGAAATCTGGTCAGGGGACACAATTTTACACAAAGAAAAAAATGAAAGTCATATACTCCCTTCTTGCTGATTTCAAAATCCGTTTTTAAAACTCTATCTAGCATGTTCAAATACAGCCTCTTCATAGTTTCTGAAGAGAGTTAATGTACATATTTGTGTGTTTGTTTTCCTTAAATTAGGTCCATTTCTGAACTCTGAGCAAGCATGCATGCACACATGCACACAACTTCATAAACACATCTTAATCTACTTCCCCTAGAAACAGAAAGTGAAGAGAAAACTCCAATTCTACGGCATCCCATGCACCTACAGCACATCACCTCTCCTGGGAAGGCATGGTATGGCTCAGAGACTTAGGGTGAAAAATAGAGCTCAGCCTGCAACACATAAAGCAAACCCATGTGTAAAATGCAACTTGCAGATGTGTTCAGTTTGCTCTGCCAGTGTTGGCTTGAGAAATTTGTATTCATTGTTAACATTTTAAAATCTGGAGATTTCACAAGCATTTCTGGGTTTCTTCTGACTTCTTTTGAATAATTGGGAGAGCTGACATTTGGGGCCTGCATTCCTGCACAGTGACAGCCAGCTGGAGCTGAGTCGTAGCTCACAGAGGGCCCAGCCTCCCCAGTTCCCAGCCTCCGTCACGTTTCCCTGACAGGAAGACAGGATCGATTGCCATCTGCCATTACCCTTGAGTGGCTGTTTTCCTTAGAGTTAAAGGAAAGCACAGGCATTAGACCAGGAACAGAATATAGAGCCCAGACATAAAAGCATGTATGGTCAACTAACTATTGACAAGGGTGCCAAGAGCACACAATGGGGAAGGGACAAGCTCTTCAATGTATCCGCATACAAAGGAGTGAAATTGGACCACTATCTTACCCTACTCATAAAATGAACTTGAAATTAAGTAAAACCTGAAACCATAAAAGCCCAAGAAGAAACAGGGAAAAAGGCCTTGACTTTGGTCTTGCCAATGAGTTCTTGTATAAGACACCATCAGCAAAGGCAACTAAAATAAGAGGAACTGCATTAAACTAAAATGCTGCTGTACAACAAACAAACATAAATTGAAGAGGCAACCTACAAAATGGGAGAGAATCTTCACAAACTATATATCTGATATGGGGTTAATATCCAAAATATATAAAGAACTCATACAACTCAACAGCAAAAAAAAAAAAAAAGGAAATAACCTATGGACACACAGACAATAATGCTGTGAAGGCATGGGGAGGGGATAGAAGCAGGGTGGAGGGGGTCAATGGGAGAATATGGGGTGCATCCTGTAACACTTTCAACAATAAAGATAAATATTTTTTGTATGGGCAAAGAAACTGAATAGACATTTTATCAAAGAACACATATAAATGGATATATGAAAAGATGCTCAACATTACTAATCATCAGGTAAATGCAAATCAAAACCACAATGAGATATGGCCTCAAATCTGTTAGAAAGGCTATAATCAGAAAGTCAAGAGATAATATGTACTGGCAAGGAAGTAGAGAAAAGGGAACCCTTACACACTGCTGGTGGGAAAGTAAAATGGTACAGCCATTATAGAAAACGTCAGTTCCTCAAAATATTAAAAATTGAACTGCCATATGACCCAGCAATCTTACTCCTGGATATATATCTGAAAGAATTCAAAGCAGTAACTCAAAGACATATCTGCACACCAATGTTCCTTACAACATTATTCATAATAGACAAGCTATGGAAACAACTAAGGATCTGTCAGAGGACAAATGGATAAAGATGTAGCATATATATATATAATGGAATATTGTTCTGCCATGAAAAAGAAGATTCTGCCATTTGTGACAATGTAGATGGACCTTGAGGATATTATGCTAAGTGAGATAAGTCAGACAGAGAAAACAAATACTGTATAATCTCATTTATCTGTAGGAACTAAGAAAAAAAGCTGAACTTGTAAAATCAGAGAGTAGAAGGGTGGTTACCCAGGACCTGGGTGGTGAAATTGGGGAGATGTTGTTTAAGGGTAAAAACTTGCGATGAGTGAATACATAAGTTATGGAGATCACCACATAGTGATTAAAGTCAACAATACTGTATTACAAACTTCTAAGTTGCTACAAGACAAGATCTTAACTTTTCTCAGCACAAAAATATGATAATTATGTGACGTGACAGAGGTTTTAGCTAACAGCACTGTGATATTTGTATTGCAGTATGTAAATATATCAAACAAACATATTGTACACCTCGAATTTACACAATGTAATGTTAATTATATCTCAATTAAAAATGAATTGACTAAGCATAAAGAAAGAAAAGCAAAATATTTGTTGTACCCCTGTCTCTATCTGAATTGGGAAAATGAATGGCAGACTGCAATAGCCACGCTTTGAAAGAAAAATGGGAGAACACCTAAAGCTTAATTCTGTGTAAAAGTGAAGGCTGGTTTAACTTAAGGTTTTCTCCCCTCACCCATGAGCATTTGAGATTGACATCCTTGCCTAAAGTAACTGAAGATCTTTGGAAATTGGTCTTCACCCCCATAGTTTTCATTCCCATAGTTCCAGTTGCCTTCCTTAGTACTTGGCACCGTGCTAGCCATAGAGTAGGTGCCTAAAAAGAAAAAGCATTGTGCACTACCCTTATATCGTACCCTTTCCCCACCCCCATTTGATTTCTATGGATCAACTACCCCACACCACCATCCTCTCTCTTGCTAGTTTAAGAATCCTTTTAGATTCTTTTTTTTTTTTTTTTTACTGTCAAGATTTATTTCATGATGACTTGATCGGGAAAGGACCTGGTAAAGAACCAAGTAGAGATTTTAGTCACTGGTTTGATAGAGAATTCACTGGGGGACCAGCCAAATGTAGGTTTAAATTCCAGCTTTACCACTCACTATTTTGGCTTGAAGTTTCCAATAGCAGAGCCTGAGATGAAGATGCATGTGCAGGGTACTTTATTGAGGAATATGACCCCCAAATGAGGGGCAGGGAAGGAGGAAAAGAAATCAATAAAATTGAGCGTTAACTGGTGCAGACAACTGGTTACTTCTCGCAGGACCTTCTGAGGAGTCTTATGGAACATGTGTCAGACCTGTCAGCCAGGGACAAAAGCCTTTATCCACTAGTTCCTACTCCCAATGATGGAGAGCTGCCCCTTGATGTGTTAACACCACAGAAGTGCAGCCTTGGCCGATACCAGTGGCGAGGCCAAGGAGATGTGAGGTGGTGAACACAGGGCCTCCTGTGCCATGACTGCGGTCAAATACTTCATTTTTGGAAACCTCAGTTTCCCCTTCCACCAAATGGGCTTACACTAGTCTTTCCCTTTTAGGAATATAGGGAGGATATACTGAAATAATCCATGTAAAGCTCACTGCAAAATGCCCAGCACATAGCACACACTGAAGAATGGCTGCTTCTAACAGAAGCTCTTACCTCCGGGATTGTGCATTATGGAGGGCCCTAATCTGACAGCACTGCAGCGACAATCAATGAGACCAAACAATTATGACTATAATTAGCAAGAGATTGCACACTGGCTGCTGCTAGGCTAGTTCTGACCCATAGACGTCTATTCTTTTGCCCTCCTGCTCCACACACACACACACACACACACACACACACACACACACACACATCAGAAACTAGTTGCCAACATTTAAAAATCAAACAAAGCGTTTTCATATACAATTCAGATTTCCAGCTCACCCTCAAAATATGGAAAGATCTGTCCCCACTCAGCTGGCATCCCTACTGTCCGCTGACACTGACTAGCGGAGATGCTATTAGGTAGGGCATGTTTTCTCCAATTTGCCACTGTCCCCTCCGAGTTATTTCACTTATTCACAGCATGCTACCCTAGTGGACATTTGTGTTTGAAACCCCTGGACTAAAACTTAACCTAGAAAGGCAATGCGTCTGGAAATCCTGCCAGGACCCGAGGAAGAAAAATTCTGAAAGTGACCAGGCCTTTGTTTTTCTGCGAGGCCCACGGAGCCCCGTGTCCCTGGTATGGAGGCTTCATGGAGCCTGCTAAAGTGAGTGTGTGGTTCCAGCGAGTCTGGCTATTACCAACCTGAGGCTGAGGTCACCCCAGATGCTCCCGGCGCCTGCAACTCTGTTTATTTCATTCTGGTTCATACCAGAGATTTATTTTTATGAACAGTGAACATTTTTTGTAACATTCCCTCATTTAACCTTCATTATCAAAGTCTCTGCCCAAAGCCCATATAAGCACCATTATTGCCCATATAACATTTTCCAACATAAACCATTTAAGGCATTTTTTTCCATTTTTATTTATTTCTCTTCTGTTACATTTCATTTGAAATGTGCATGGTGGAGAATGTATCTTGTTTTTATGTTGTTTCATATAGACCATAAGCCCTAATGGTGGGGCTGCCTATTTTGGAGGTTAACAAGCAATGGCGACATTCATCATATGGAACAAACAACCAGGAAATGCTGGCCTCTTAAAAAAAAAAAAAAAAAAACTACTAGAAAGGAGTTTTGTATGACTGGGAAAACCGAAAGGAAAATAACCCGGCTTCTTTGTCTCTTCTGAAAGCCAAGAAAAGCAGCATGGTAGCTCCACAAGAAGAAACCAAGAAGACTTAGAAGCACAGTGTTGTAATATCACTCCTCAAACCACCCGTTAACATGCAAATTCTCCGTGGACAGTGATAGCAATAGTACGCATACCCCTGAATCTATAGTACCTGGCCAGGGGCTGGTCAAAGTGAGCAATTTAACAAAAGTCTGAACTTGACTCTAAGAAACTCAACTCAACTGACTTAAGCAAAAATGGTAATATATTGACTCACATAGTTGATAAGTTTACGATCTTCAGGCACAGCTGTATGCAGGAACTAAAATACTGCCCTTACCTGTATCTATCATCTATCTATCTATCTATCTATCTATCTATCTATCTATCTATCTATCTATCTATCTATCTATCTTCCCTGAACAGTAATTCTGCAGGTTCTCTGTTTTTGGTAGTCAACTGTTCACCAAGCAACTCTAGGCTTACTTACAATCCTACAAGCTCAATAACAAGTAAGGATGAATAGATGAGTGAATGAATGAATGAATGAATGAAGAAAGAAAGAGAGAAAGAAAGGAAGAAAGAGAGAAAGAAAGAAAGAGAGAGAGAGAGAGAGAGAGAGAGAGAGAGAGAGAGAGAGAGAGAGAGAGAAAGGAAGGAAGGAAGGAAGGAAGGAAGGAAGGAAGGAAGGAAGGAAGGAAGGAAGGAAGGAAGGAAGGAAGAAAAAGATAGATGGAAGGAAAATTAAGGAAGGGACAGAAAGAAAGAAGGAAGAAGGAGTCAAGAAAGTAAGGAGAAGTTTTCTAATAGTTCCATCAATTTGGATCCCTGAACAAATCACCATGGTCAGAGGTAATGTTGACATTGATTGGAAGACTATCCTCCCCATGGGACTGAGACTGACCAACATGAAAGGCATTCTGGGTGGGCACAAGCTGTAAAGGTCCACTACAGAAGGGATGGGTGATGCTGTTGCATGCAGAGAACCACGGAGTCAGGAGCCCTGGGCACTTTCTTCCAGCTCTCGATTAATCAGCAAGGAAGACTTACAAATTCATTTTCATTAATTGCCATACACCATGTACTGCATTTATATGTAAGGACTGTGTGCTAAAGCCTGAAAGCAAAGTTGCAAAGCTATTAACAATGATCAACAAATCTATCAACCAGCAGAGGCCATAGCTATAAGAACAAATTGTTAGAAAATCCTGTGCTAGGAGAAAAAAAAATGGATTTGCAAGGCGCAGAGGTAGCTTTGAATTCCCCCAGAGAAGCAGAGCCTGAGATTAGGATTTGAGTGCAAATGATGGACATTTGGAAGGCAATCTAGGAAAACTGTAGAGTAGGGGAAAAGTGAGTCAGGGAGGGAAGGATGCCAATATAAAGGGGACTATTATACCACAATTACATATGTAATTACCATCTATAACAGGCGTCCTCAAACTACGGCCCGCGGGCCACATGCGGGTGTTTTTGCTGTTTTGTTTTTTTATTACTTCAAAATAAGATATGTGCAGTGTGCATAGGAATTTGTTCATAATTTTTTTTTAAAACTATAGTCCGGCCCTCCAACGGTCTGAGGGACAGTGAACTGGCCCCCTGTTTAAAAAGTTTGAGGACCCCTGATCTATAATATATAACCTATATTATTATATTTCCAAGGTACCACCATGAGCAAGTAGAACTTAATCTGCTAGGCTTTCTGGGAGCCAATGTAGAAAATATGACTCAGTATTATTTAACAGGAAAGGTGAAGGAAACTGGGGTACTTATATATGAATTCCTGTCTATCACAGGTGAAAGGTTACTGGAGTAGAGGGCGGTAACTCTCCAGGCATTTCTGCCTGCCCCGTGTGTGAACAGTGGGCTTCAAAGGCCAGGGAAAGCCCTCAGGTAGAGATGCAGTTACCTGGTTGGCAACCAGGCCAACTGCACTGAGATGGTAGGGCTTGGGGTTAGGGGCGGGGCAGCAGCAGGATCTGGTTTTCGGGTAGAAACCATTTTACTGCTCTTTCCTAAAAGAAGGAAATTGCACCAGAAAATCCCTGAGGGCCTAGCCCACTCTAAATAAAAAAAAAAAAAAATGCAAGATATAGTCTAACAATCTTATATTTTGTTGGTGTGTCTCAGGCTTTTTTTAAACAAATCTAAAAATGCATGGGAAATGGGTGGGTGGTAGAAGGTGGAGGAAGCTGGGAGGGGGATAATATTAATGATTGTGTGGTCAAAAAATCCAGGGCTTCACATAAAAAATCTATTCATCAAAACAGCCTCGCTTGCTTAAAAAGGATCTGCTTACATTTAACCCTATGACCTCAGGCCCTGCACTTGCAATGTGGGAACGCAGGCCTCGGACCATCATCAGCGGACCCTCAAGACTGTGGATCATAGAGAAGGCAGCTGAGGCTGCAGTGTGGTTATGAGCTCCTGGTTCTCAGACTCCTGACCTAGTTCTCTCCGCACTGCATGGCCAGAGACACGAACCAAGAAGGGGATGGAGCAAACCCGGGTTTATGGGCAAATTGGATTTTTTTTTTTAATATCCAGATGCTTAGTCCCATACCACCTTCACACTTCCAAAGCTTGTGCCCAAGGCAGGGAGTTTGGTTATGTATAGTTATATTATTTTTAGCATTTCTTACCCTTGGAAGTGTATTAGTGACTGTGATGTAAACAGGCCCCCCAATATTTTTGCAACAGGCCCATGGCTCTGTGGCTCCCATTCCAACTAAACCCTGTTTCTCAGAAATCTGCCTGTAAAACCCAACCCCCGATGAACCCACACTGGGACCTGTACCAGAGCATGTATGTTCCCAGGGACAGGTTTATCTTTTTCTCATTGCTTAAGATGTGCTCTAGTAAATTAGATCTCTTCTCCATTTTTTCACTCTCCTTTTCTCTTTCCATTTCATGGAACACCACTACTGTTGCTTCTAAATGAAGCTTAAGAATTGCATTTGATTGCAAAGGATGGAATGTTTTAAGCGGTGAGACTGGGGATGGAAAACATGAATATCATACAATCCAATAATGAACCACAACAACAGAGGGGAAACCTCCTGGAGCACTGTTGACCATGAGCGTCTCCAAACGCCTGTGTGTTCAGCTCATTAGAAAGAACCTCAGTCTCTCTTGGTCAAGCACAGGATCGAACTCCTTGAAATTAAATTCCTTGGTATGCACACAATACTGGGTGGCTCGCAGCTACTTCCTCCCTCCACTTAGGTAATTTTTCCTAGAAAAAGACTTAATTTAGCAGATTTGGGGGGCGATAGGAGCATTGCTGAATGCTGTATGTTGTACTGGACACAGAGAAAGGACACCCTTTTCAAAGACAAATTTCCTCCTAAAACAAACACCCAACTTCTATGGGCTTCACTCAAGTCCTAGCACTCCCTCCGGAAGCAGGACTGCCTCTAGAAAAGGAAGCTATTATTGTGACTTAGTAGCTGAGAGAAACTGGAGTGGAAATGATGTTTCTTTTATTTTTTAATTAAATTTATTGGGGTGACATTGGTCGACATGAGATGTTTTTTAAATTGGGGGTTAATATTGGTTGACAATTTTTAAAAAGCTAATTTTTTTTGAAAGTTTGTTATATATTAGCATGGATCCAAGTGTTTTACATGTATTAACTCATTCAAACCTAAAAAGAAATCTTATAGAAATCTATTTTACAGATTAGGAAACTGACCATATCTTATCCCAAAGAAGAAATGCTAAAACAATAACCCTACTATTTCCACTACTATTGCTACTATAATGAATATTAACAATGCACCAATTGACTCATTAATTTAACAAGTTACCAAGCATTACTGAACACCCAAAGCTTAAAATAGTGCTAGACATTATTATAAAAAGAGAAACAAGAAATTGTGTGTATATATATATATATATATATATATATATATATATATACACACACACACACACACACACACACACACACACACACACAAAGTATAAGGGTATAAGACCATACCTTGGGAACAATTGTAAGCAGTGACTTCCTTAAGCAAAATATGATTGCTGCTCAACGTTTTATCTAGAAGGAGAAAACAAAGAAAATAAAAACGGTGCATTCTTAACTAAATTCTTACCCAATATTGACATGTATTTAACACTAAAATGTAAGCATAAAACTCTTAGCCTCAGAATAAAGGCTCACTAATTAGGAATTAGTACCAATCTGAAGATATTTTATGTGCTATAGCAAATAGAGAATATAAAGTAAACATGCACACACACAATCATTTTCCAACAATTAAAGATATATTGATGCTCTCATAATGCATGTTTTTAGACACTGTCATGCCATTACTTTGACTATATAAAATATAAAAGGGATAATTGATTTCCTTGACATGTAAAGAGTTTTTACAAACCAGTAACAATAAGGTTAATAAAAAAAACACACAACCAGAATAACAATTTAAAAAACTTAATATAAATAAGACTAACACACAACCAATAGGAAATGGGCAGAAGACATGAACAAAAAGTTCACAATAAAAGAAATACTTTGGTTTATGACAAAGGGCTCAACTTCAGTTAAATCAAGTCATGACACAGCAGTTTGGCCTACCAGTTAAAAGTTGAAAGATACTATCATAGAACATATATTTTATTGGCCCAGGTCCTAATAAACATTGTAGGTGGTTCAAATGTTGATCTCAATTTTCCTCATGATGAATACAATTGTTCTTCCCATTTATTCTTCTTTTATCTCCAGGCTATAATTTTTTCCCCCCAACTTTGGCCTCTTCGTATTTTCCCTCCAGAAATAATGTTGGTGGTGATGGCTGCCCAGAATTCCCATTCCAAATAGTTAAACTAAAATATTGTGAATATTGTGGATGTGTCATCAGAGAACAAAGTCCCATGCATCTGGATCCCTATGTACAGAAAGGTACAGCCAGAGTCATCAACATTCTTTGAAAAGAGCTTTGGCTCAGTGGATAGAGCATCAGTCTGTGGACTAAAGGGTCCCAGGTTCAATTCCAGTCAAGGGCACATGCCTGGGTTGTGAGCTCAATCCCCAGTAGCGGGGCATGCAGAAGGCAGCCAATCAATGATTTTCTCTCATCATTGATGTTTCTCTCTCTCTCCCTCTCTCTTCCTCTCTGAAAGCAATAAAAATATATTAAACAAACAAACAAACAAAAAGAGCTGCCCAGATGAGATTGGCAAAGCTATCTTTTGCTTCTAAATACCAGTCAATAAGGGAACAAAAAGAGGAGGGGAGCGGCCATTTAAATGAGTTTGATTCTCGATTTGGATACATTTTGAATTTTGAAAAATATGTTGCTTATCTTATCATAAAAATTTTACCAATATTACCTTTTTATGTTGAATGTAAAGTTTCAAATATATAAATTATAATACTCCTTAATGATCCTTTACATGACTTTCTACATTTAATTCTCATAATAACACTATGACATTATGCTATGATTATTCCCAATGTACAGATGAAGTAGCTATTGTTTAGAGATATTAAAGAATTTGTCCCAAATCTCATGACTAGTACATAGTAGAGTTTTGATTCGATCCCAGGCAGTCTCCTTCTGAAATCTGGATTCTTGAACACTCCATCATGCCATCTATAAACTCTTGCTGAGTCCAGAAAATAATTGTGTTTGCCCTTATGCTGCGGATCAGGATGCGTTTCCACAGAGATGAATTTCCTTTCTTCTACTCTGCTGCTCCTTTGGGTGAGACTGCTCTTCAGTGGTGTTTAGAGAAGGCCAGGGGCATCTCCCTGAGCTTTCTTCACCTGTAAGTTCTCCCAATGGAGAAGCTCTAAATGCTTCTCTTGGTTGGATGTGCTCCCTAATGCTCTCTTTCATTTCTGCTTCTAGAATGCTAATCAGCCAGAATCATCAAGAAAAAACAAAAATAAAAACCTCAACTAAGTCCAGTGGTACCATCGGAGGTTTAACTAAGGCCAAAGGTCTGCTATGTGCCAAGACCTCTTCACAGATACTTTGACATGGCTCAAAATATACAATAAAACTAATGGGGAAAGATTTCAGAGATAGATTTTAGCTCCATTTAGGCTGAGCTTATTAATAATTGGAGCTCTCTCAGGAAGAAGTGAGACCCCTATCTCTGGAGGTAAGCAAGCAGTGGGGTGAATAACTACTTTGCAGAAATGTAAAAGGGCCTCAAAACCCATGTGAAGAGTTAGACTGGTTCAGAAGTTTTCAGCTTTGATTCCTGATACATTGCTATGGCCACAATCACTCATGTGGTACATCACAAGTAATTCATTACTACTAATATAGAATAATATCTGTGGTTAATTTTTTTAATATTTTATTGATTTTTTTTACAGAGAGGAAGGGAGAGGGACAGAGAGCCAGAAACATCAATAAGAGAGAAACATCGATCAGCTGCCTCCAGCACATCCCCCACAGGGGATGTGCCCGCAACCAAGGCACATGCCCCGACCAGAATCGAACCCGGGACCCTTCAGTCCACAGGCCGACGCTCCATCCACTGAGCCAAACCAGTTTCGGCTGTGGTTAATTTCTTAAATTTTTATTAAATTTATCATGATAACATTGATTAATAACATCATATAATTTTAAGGTATGGGATATGAAACAAAAAGCAACAAATGAACAAATAAAACAAACATAAACAAACAAAAAACACTAATTCATAGATACAGAAAACAGAATGGTACTTAAATTTTTAAATATATAAATTATATCTTTTTAAAATATATAATTAAGTTATATAATAACTTCTTGATTATAAACAATAAAGAATATTAGATAGATATGGAATAGCTTAGAGACTTGAAAGAAAAGAATTGCACATACCCACACACCAAAGTATCATTATGGTAAGTAAACTTGACTGACCTACATCAATGAGAGATTCTTATCGTTGTGTACATTATTCTTCCTTTTGTTGTGACAGAATGAAAATTGAGAACCACTGCACGCTTGGTGTTTAAGATTTCCTCCAAGCCTGAGACACTGATTCTTTGATTCTAAAGGACAGGGAACAATAGCAGAACTGTTGCAGCCTCAGACCCAAATTGCATTATTAGAGAGCACAATTAACTGGTCATGTTGCTCAGGCTAAGTCTCTGCAATGTATGGCCACAGGGGGCAGGGGGCAGAGCAGCAGCAGCACAGCCTTCGTGATGGTGTGTCATATCTGTAACTCAGGACCCACAAGATTGGTACAGAGCAACCAGCTGCACACCCCCAGTGAAAGAGGGTCAAAGCTATGCCTCAGGACCCAGGAGGCAGGACACAGTGCAGGGGCAGCTCCAAGAGGCAGATGGAAAGGCACTGTGGAATACCAATCACAGAGAGCAGGGCACAGCAGCAACTCGGACCCCTAGGGGCAGGTTTCAGCTGGGCAACAGCTCCAGCCCCAGGGAGATGATGCAGTGGCAGGGACTCCTGGTAGCCCCATCAGTTGAGTTCACCATTAGTGAAGATTTTAGGGGTTTTCAGAAGGCCACAGATGTCCATAAAGGTGACAAGAATTTCTGGGAGCATCCCTTATTCCTTCTTCTATGGGATGAAACCCCTCTGAACCCTTTTGGCACCAAGCTACCTCAGACTGGGATTTAGGCAAAGCAGGTAAAATGCTTCCTAGCTTACTTCTCTATGCCACCATCCTCAGTTCTCATACTCCACAGGGGTTTTGATGTTTTTTCTCTGCAATCCAGAGCTCCTCCAAGGCTGTCTTTGTCAGTTTTTAGTTATCTGTGGTTTCAGTTGTTTTTGTGAGAGGGACAAGTGTTTGAACCTCCTCGTCTGCCATCTTGCTCACATCTCACATTATAAAATTTCAAATACATATGTATAAGTTTTCAACTGCCAATTATATCTCAATAAATCTGGAAGGAAAAATGGTCCTTTAGGCAGAAAAAGTAGATCAGACTGAAACTTGAACCTACAGAGAGAAATGATTTTTAAAAATTGATGCCAGAAATGGAATAAATGAAGATAAAATTGAATTCATATTTTCTTATTCTTAATTGCTCTAAAAGGCAATTGATTAAAGCAAAAATAGTAGCAATATATTGTGTGTTTATGGCAAAAGTAATAGTAGAAATGAAGGGGAGGAGAAAAATTGGGAATATATTGTTATTAGGGCCTTATACTACATGTGAAGTACTATATTATTTGAAGCTAGACTCTAAGTGAAGATGTGTATTTTAAACCCTAGGGCATTCACTAAAATTATTTTAAGAGGAGGTATTACAAATAAGTCAATAGAGGAGATAAAATGAAATCACTAAAAGATGCTTAATTAACAACAGAAAAGGCATTAAAAGGTAAGAGGGGGAAAGAACTAAAGGGAAGAAAACATGTAGCAAGATGATAGATTTTAACCCAGTCATATAAATAATAACATTAAATGTTCATAGCCTAAACACAACAATTAAAAGTTACAGACTCTCATATTAGATAAATAAAGCAAGACCAAACTCATTCATTCTACAAACAACAACAACAACAACAACAACAACAACAACAACAAAAAACTTCTTTAAATGCAAAGACATAGGTGGGTTAAAGATAAAGGGTAGAAAAATGCCATGCAAGTACTACAGAAAATAAGCTAGAGTACTACATGAATATCAGGCAAAGTAGAATTTAAAATAATAAAGATTATGAAAAATAAAAATGGACCAATTGATGATAAAATGTTAATTTTCTAAAGATATATCAATCCTAACTTCAAATTGAATTGAGGAGTTTCAAAGCACATGAGGCAAAAACTAATAGAATTGAAAGAAGAAATAGACAAATTCAAAATTATAGTTGGAGACCACAACACTCCACTCTTGGTAATTGAAGAACAAGTAGACAAAAATCAGTAAAGGTATATAAGACCTCAACAACACTACTGACCAACTAGGCTTAATTGACACACAGAATATCCTACCCAAAAGGAAAAAAATACAGTTTCTTTTTTTGTGTTCAGAACCTGAAAGAAATCTCAACAAATTATAAAATAGAAATCCTATCTAATAAAGAGGGAATATGCTAACTAACACTCATGCCATCGCAAAGATGGCGGCACCCACAGCCAATAAGGAGGGAATATGCTAATTGACTGCCCCACCCTCAAAGATGGTGGTGCCCACAGCCACAGGATGGCAGGGCCCAGTCCCCTCAGCCCTGCCGGGGCCACTCCGTGTGCCTGCCTCTGGAGTCCCCCAATCCCCTCAGCCCCCCAGCCGCCCAGGGCTGGCCCAAGGCACAGGCAAGCCTCGGATGGTTGCTGCCCAGCTGCCTTGGGCCGCCCAAGGCTCAGGTAACCAGGGCTGGCCGAGGCTTGCACTGCTGGCAGTGGCAGCAGCAGAGGTGTGATGAGGCATTGCCTTCCCCTGATCTCCAGGTTGCCTCCCACCCCTGAGGGCTCCCGGACTGTGAGAGGGGGCAGGCTGGGCTGAGGGACCCCCCCTCCAGTGCATGAATTTTTATGCACCGGGCCTCTAGTCATACAATATATGTCCTCAGATTGTAACAGACTAAAGCTAAAATCATTAACAAGAAAAAGTCTGGAAACTACCCAAATGTTTGGGAATTAAAGAATACACTTCTAAATAACCCAGGTATCAAAGTAGAGGTCTCAAAGAAACTTTTAAAATATTTTAACTGTATCAAAATACAAAATATCAAAATTTGTGGGATTTAGCTAAAGCAGTGCTTAAAGGACAATTAATAGCATTTAATGCTTAAATAAGAAAACAAGATCTCAAATTATTCATCGAAGCCTTCACCATAAGAAATAAGAAAGAAAATGAAGAGTATTCTGTTGGCTGGGAAAATTCTAATCTGGGCAGAGTGCTATTTTCCTTCCTTCCTTCCTTCCTTCCTTCCTTCCTTCCTTCCTTCCTTCCTTCTTTACTTCCTTCTTCCTTGTATATATGTGTATGTGTAAGTATATATGTATATATATATATATATATATGTGTGTGTGTGTGTGTGTGTGTGTATGTATGTATATATATATATATATATACTCACTTGAGCCTGTTTAGAGCCATGAATCTCAGATTAAATATTTTTGCTCTTTGTGCTTTTGGACCCTCTCTGATATCTGTGATCTAAGCACTGCTGCACTTGGACCTTTTTCTAATTCCCACTCGTTTTAACAGTTTCCTTGTGCCAAGGGAGGAAGATTTGAGGGAATAAAGGAGATAACTTCATACAGTTTGGTTTTCTCAATGGGTTTCAAGAACAGCCTGAAGCCCAAGCTTCCAAATGGAGAGGGTAGGACAAGGCATGTGGAGCTCCATGAAGTAAGTGATTTCAGAGCTGGAGGGGCCCCTATCGGGTCACCTTCCTTCCTAAAGGGCTTGCCTTTTTCTACAAATTGTTCTCCTTGAACAGTATCTCAGTGTCAACATCCCCATCAATTAAATGTGAAGAAAGAGTCAGGTGTTGGGAGGTAGGGGAAGAGATGCTTTTTTATCATCCGTCTGCTTTATGAAATAGAACTTGGCAATGACCTGAGAGGACATGACTCTGACAGTTTCCCTGGCTGCAGAAGGAGAGATGTCTGCCCTCCTCTATGTCTTAGACTTGTGAAGATGAAATGGAATAGCTTA
Source organism: Cnephaeus nilssonii (assembly GCF_951640355.1). Taxonomy (NCBI): domain Eukaryota; kingdom Metazoa; phylum Chordata; class Mammalia; order Chiroptera; family Vespertilionidae; genus Cnephaeus; species Cnephaeus nilssonii. The sequence continues at coordinate 94,009,761 of NC_137076.1, read as the reverse complement.
AATTAAAATGGCATGAAGAAATTGTAGACCCATGTTTTCATTGAAATGTTAGGATTTTCTTTTTCCTTCTCACTGCCCTCAGGGCAAAATGAATACCCTGAAAGTATTTAACTAAGCCCTTCATATCTAATTTCAACCTGCCTCTTGTTTCTAGACATTCCTCTCTTCACATCCCTTATCCAGTCACAGTGGACAGCGCCCCATTCTCTTCCCATATTATTGACTTTGCACATACTATTCTTCCCGGAATAGATCTCCTTGCTCTTATCATACCTGACTTCCCTTCAACTAAGTAATTCCCACTTGTCCTCCAGGTTTTAACTTAGATACTACTTCCAGAAAGCCATGGCCTAAACCCCACTCTCCTCTCGAAAATCCAGAACATAGTCCAAGTAGTCTGCTTAATGTATATATCACCACAGGGTCATAAAAAGGATTCTTCAAGGAAGAATCTGCCTTTTTCAATATTACTTGTATCTTGGACTCCTAATAGTGTTGGGCACACAGCAGGTTTTGAATAAATCCTTGTTGAATGGATGAATGAGTGACAGACAAGTTAAATAATACATGCTCTCAATACAAGTTCCTTGATTTGGGTCCTATTTAGGGGACTGAGATGTGGGGAAAGTATTCCAAAAATTCAACTGATGACAGTTGAATTTAAGCTCACAACACAGTTTCCTCTTGCACTGTCACCCTATGAATGAGTGATGGCCACAATACCTTGTCCTCTTGTCCTCAGCAGCCCTGCTCAGCTCCTGCAGATTCGTGCCTACAGCTTCTTTTATGAAGTCAATCCATCTCATGTTTGGTCTTCCTCTTTTCCTGCCGCCTTCTACTTTCCCAGCATTATTGTCTTTTCCAAATAACCCTGCCTCCTCATGATGTGCCCAAAGTAGGACAGCTTCGGTTTTGTTGTCTTTGCCTCCAGGGATGTTTCAGGCTTAATTTGCTCTAGGACCCACTGTTTGTCTTTCTGGTGGTCCAGGGTATCCATAAAGCTCTCCTCCAACAGCATATTTTAATTTTAATTTTCTAAATGCTGTGTACATATTAGTGTTTTTAATTTCCCCCCAAATCTTATGAAATAGATGCTGGTTTTATCCCTGTTTAGAGATAAGAAAACAAAATCAGACTGTTTAGTTTGCTTGTCCAAAGTCACAGCACTATTAAAGAGCGGAGTCACAATTAATTTTCAAGGTTGGGGGATTCCAGAGCTTGAACTGTTAGGAGCTACATTCTCCCATCTGACCAAGTCCAACTCCTACCTCCCCAGCTGGATAACCAACCTCCAAGGTGTTCCAGGTCCCCAGAGTGCAGCAAAACTGCTTCAAACACAATCCTGGATGAATTCTTGAGTTGGGGCTCTGCATTTCCCCCATCATGTTCTCACTCATGAATAAGGCCACCCTTATTTGCAGCTTCTCTCCACCCAACCAGGGCAACTATTCCTCTCACAGATCCCATCTGAGCTGCTGAGTTTATGCTTTAATATAAAGCTCCCCCTTTCTCACAGATCCTCTTTTTTTCTTCTTTGCTTCCAATAAAGAGACATTATTTGTTTGGGAGCTTTCCAAGGTAATATGAATTCATCTTTTGAAAACTAGTGCATGCATCTAGAAAACTGAATGATGCTTTGGTGTTGATTTAGTAAGAGAGTCAGTCTGTGGAAACAGCATTGTTATTTTATTATGGTTGATGCTTTTAAGCCATATTAAGCAGACTTAATCTCCAAATGTCTTTTTTTTGCCACCACACCCTTTTATAAATGGACAAGTCAGTTTCTACTTTTAAACTGGTTACCTTGAAATATGCCACTGAGCATTGATTTTGGCCATTTAGCCGAATTAACCAAAGGGCCCATCTGTACCTCCCTGCCCTTCCCCAGGAAAACAGGTGTTGCCTTTAACATAATAAGAAGGCTTTTTCTTATCTGACCACTTTTTATCATAAAATTAAATACACATACATCCCAGAACCACAAATCCATCATATAAATAAAAAGGCATACTCCCTCAGTCCACAGACAGCAGTTCCCTTAAGAAAGAGATGTCTGACACCTCCAATCCATGAACCAGAGAGATTTTCGATCACTCTAGCCTGCCCAGGACAGCTTTTCATTCTTTGCATCAACAAATGCTCTGAGGGTGCTCACAGTGCCAGCATGGGAGAGCTTCAGTCATCATCTCATCTACAGACCAAGGGACCACTCTGTTTCTTCACAACCCAGGTATGATGTGGAACCTTGGGAAAGCTAAGCACAGCTGGTGTCTGATTATTTACTTTTGTTCTCTATCCTTGAATAAAGCAAATGAAAGTATACTGCAAAGAGAAGACTTTTTTACTCCAAAGAAGAGAATTTAAAAAAAAGAATTTATTCCTTTATTTAAAAATACTAAGATCTCAGACCAGACATTGAAACATATCACAATAACTACAGGGCTAAGAGCCATAAAATGAGGGGTGGAACAAAAAGACCCTCATGTGTTCAATCACCTCAGTTGAATTTTCTTTTATCAAAAACCACTGCACATCTATTAGAATGGATAAAATCCCAAACTCTGACAACACCAAATGCTGACAAGGATATAGAACAACAGAAACTCTCATTCATTGCTAATAGAAATGCAAAAAAATACTACGGCCACTGTAAAAGACAGTTTGGCAATTTCTTACAAATCTAAACAAGTCTTACCACATGATCCAGCAATTGCACTACTTGGTATGAAACTTATGTCCACACAGAAACTTGCACATAAATGTTTTACCAATTTTATTCATAGTTGCCAAAACTTGGAAACAACCAAGATTTTCTTCAAATAGGTGGATGAAGAGACAAACTGTGGTACATCCAAACAAATAATTCATAGATTTTAAAAAAAAAAAAGGAAGAAAAGAAGGAGGGAAGGAGGAAGGGAGGGAGGGAGGGAAGAAGGGAGGGAGGGAGGGAAGAAGGGAGGGAGGGAGGGAGGGAGGGAGGGAGGGAGGGAGGGAGGGAGGGAGAGAGAGAGAGAGAGAGAGAGAGAGAGAGAGAGAGAGAGAGAGAGAGAGAGAGAGAGAAAAGAATGAACTATCAAAAGCCATGAAAAAAAACATGGAGGAATTTTGTATGCATACTGCTAAGAAAAGAAACCATTCTAAAAAGACTACATATATGAATGATTGCAACTAGGTAACATATAGAAAAGGGAAAACTATAGACAGATCAGTAGTTGCTAGAGAGGGAGGAAGGGATAAGTAGGTGGAACACAGGGGATTTTAGGCAATCAAATTTATTCAGTACTAGAGGACCAATGCACGAAATTCGTGCAAGAGCCTTGGCCCCGGCCCCCACCCGCCACTGCCAGGGCCAGGGGCCTCTGCCGCCTCTGCCCAGGCCCCCCGCCCGCTGTGGCTTTGTCCGAAAGGAAGGAAGTTCGGTCTAATTAGCATATTACGCTTTTATTATTATAGGTGATACTGTAAGGGTGCAGACATGATATTATGCATTTTTTGAAACTCATAGAAATGTACAACACTTCTTTGTAAACTAGGGACTTTTGTTAATAATAATGCCTCAATATTGGTTCATCAATTGTAACAAATGCACCACACTAATGCAAGATTTATTAATAGGGAAAATGGAGGGGAAGGACAGGAGCAGTCTGTGGGGACTCTATGTTCTCTGTGTCTTGATAGTTTCTACTCAAATCTTCTGTAAATCTAAAACTGTTCTAAAAAATATTAACAATGTAAAGTGCCTGGCCATGGTTGCTCAGTGGTTGAGTGTTGACCTATGAACCAGGAGGTCACGGTTTGATTCCCAATCAGGGCACATGCCCGGGTGGCAGGCTCAAACCCCAGTGGGGCACGTGCAGGAGGCAGCCGATCAATAATGCTTCCTCATCATTGATGTTTCTATCTCTCTCCTTCTCCTTCCTCTCTGAAATCAATAAAAATATATTTCTTAAAAATATAAAGTAATGAGAAAGCTTTTTGTGTATCTATATGAAAAGGCCTATCAGATGCATGGCTCAGAGAAAACAGCGAGAGCAGAACGGTACATAAAGTATAATTGCCTTTTATGTAAAACTGGGGGAAGAAATATAAAAGTACATTCGTATTCGCTTGTTGATGCATAAAAAGCTTCGGAAGAATACCTAAGAAACAAACAACGGTGGTTACCTGTGGGGCTGGTGGTTGAACGGGCTGCATGAGGGAGAGTAATAAGAGAATGAATACTGGATCTGTCTTGTGATGGAAGCATTATTTTAGTTTTTAATTGTATTTTTAAAAAACAAACTTAAAATATTTGTCCGAGTTCTAGGGGAAACCTGAAATTGAACATTCTAGAACTAATATTTTCATTTAATACTCTGAACCACCCTCTGGTATTTACCCTGTAGAAACACTTTCATGTATGCACAGTGTGCTCACAGAAACTTCAGAGATATCTGTTACAGCGTTTTTTGTAATAGTCACATTTCAGAGCCATCTAAACATGTGTCGACAACAGGAACTGGTTAAGAGAGCTGAGATATAGGCATACTACAAATTGCAATGCGCCAGTTAAAAACACTGGAGTAGATTTGTATGCGCTGATGTGGAGGATGCCCAGGATTATTGTTAAGGCAAACAAATAAAGTTTCAGAAAAATGTGGACAGAAATTTCTTTAAGCATAGTAGAATTTTGTTTGCAAATGCAATAAGGAAAAATCTGGAAGGATATACAACAAACTGAAAACAGTGCTTACCTTGGGGGAAGTATGTGGGATTTTAAGGGTTGGAGGAGAGAGGTTTACTTTTTATTCTTTCTACTTCCTATTAGTTGACTCTTTTCCTTCAACTATGATGTGTTGCTCCTTATACACGAATAAAAATATAAAGATCTTTTTTAAAACCTGGTGGAGTGTTTGTGTCCAGAGGCAGCAGCCTTCTCGGGGGCTGTTTGCCATTCCCTCTGTTCATTTCTCTCACATCAGGAAGGGCTGAAGGAACCTCCGTGTTCTCCATAGCATTGTTAACCGGGGCACTGAATCTAACTTGCCATACCCTGTAATTGGAGCCTTCCAGTAAAGCTGCCTCAATAAAATGTCCCAAGTGCTGCAGCCAAGTGTTTAGGAGGCACACAGGACCCTGGTGGCAGCTGTGGGGGCGGGGATGGGGGCCTGGGCTTGGGGCCTGGGCCTGAAATGTTGCAGGAGGCATGCATTAACGTCCCAGCTAGCTTAACTAGCAACAGAGGAGCACGTCTGCATTTTCCATGCAGACTTAGGGAGACTTGTTTGCAAGGCTCAGGATCCCTGGTGAGCAGTTTTCTGTGGCTTCAGTTTCAGCACAATTGCAAAAGTATTAATGCAGCGAGACTTTTATATAACTACATTAGGAAAGGGGAAAATTAACTCTGTGGTTTCTCCAGCAGGCATTCACAACTGCTCATAATGAATCTATCTCGAGAAGGAAATGATGGTTGATCGTTATCTCCTAAACCCCACCGTGTGCCATACCTAACATAGGCAGAGAAAGCCCTACAGCTTTCTGTTTGCTGGGTCTGGAAGAGCCGTGTAGGTGCCATTCAAATGGTCTTTCCTTTTATTGGTTCATCTCCCAGAGGCCCCAAACTCCCTTAGGATCTAAGGAATAAACTCTCTGTGCTGCTCATTTTTGTTTCGAGGTTTCAAAGCCCAAGAGCTGAATCCAGATGTGGTCTTGGAAGTCATGCCAGCTTGGAGCCACAGACTGTGCTTAACGCTTGTCTGTCTCACTTCCCCGTGTTCACACAAAGGGACTGGAGGTCTTCAAGGATGAAATGACGTGAAGGTGTCAGGCTAGAACTGGTATTGAAGTCAGGCCTCTGGAATTTTACTCCAGATTTCCGGAGCCATGTGTTCATTCATTCACACCTTCATTCATTTCTTTATTCAACAAACACTTATTGAACACTTAATATGTACAAAAGAAAAATGACGTTCTAGTTAAAAGTGCCAACTTTGGAACTAAATTCTGTGTTTTCATCTCAACTCCTATACTTTTTAACTGTGTCCATCAGAAAGAGCAACGATCTCATTCCAATACCCCCAATTGCCTCTCATCCACTGCTCCTAAGATAAGACTCTTCATCGTGACCGAAGGCCCTATAGGATCTGCTCTGTTGACCTCTGACCTCCACCCTTCGCTCTCCCCCTCCTCTCACTAGGCTGTGGCCCACAGTTCTTTCTGGTTCTCCAAAACACCAAGTTTCATTTCCATGGGGTCCTCTATTTGCTGACCTTTCTGTCCAGATCTTTGAATCACTGGCTTTTTCTTAACATTCAGGCCACAGGGAGACCTTCCAGACCATCCGATGTCAATTACTCTCCACCTGTCACCCTCTCTCATGGCAGTTGACTTGTTTACTTCAAGTCACTTATTCTCTGAAATGATTCATTTGCTTGTCTTTTTAATTGTATTTATCTTCCCTGGATGGACTGTAAGCTCTGTAAAAGAGGGATATTGCAAATTGGGGTGACGGCTTTACCCCTTGTGTTAAAAGACTGCCCAGTATATAGTAGGCACATAGTAAATTAATTCAGTGAATGAATGCAGAAATAAACATACATTTCATTATCTAATACAAGGGGGATTGCCATGTTGTCATCCCCCATGCTTTAGCCGAGCTGTGAAATGACCACAATTATTGCTTTGATTCACTTCCCAGTTGCTGAATTGTAATTCCCAAAATTCACAGCCAAGTAGTATCAGGTGACCATAGACCCAAAAAGGTATCATAAATTGCTTAATACGTTTTCTTCTGGGGCTTAGGCAATGAACTTGATATTTACTGTTTGGCAAAGCCTTTCTGTTTTTCTTTGTTGGTAGGTGTAAGTTGATTTTTGCAGCCAAAAACACCTCTTTCTGGCTGGATTTCCCATTCTCCCCCCACCCCCCGTTTTACTAGCAGACCCTGGAGTAGTATAACCAAGCTGAGGTGAGTTATGTGCAGGGAAATGGGCCTTAATGAATAGAAAATCCATGGAATTCATTTGATGTTAGCACATTAACACTCTCTTTGCCAAGCATTCCAAATTTCAGTTTTCTCCCACAGAAAAATAAAAATGGTGGAGGAGAGGACATTGCTCTCCAAACAATGATCTTGGACTTACATAAACAATCCTGTCCATTTTTTATAAATGAAATGTGCTCAAAGTCAAGTCAACCATCATCAACAAACCCCAGACTCAAATGTCAACAAGCCCCATTGGTATAATATACTTGGTATGGGTTAAAAGTTGGTGTGATGTCAGTCATACTTGGTGCTGTGGCTTACTAGCTATGAATCTGGGGCAAGGAACTTAGCATCTCTAAGTCTCAGGTTCCTCATTGGTAAACTAAGGGCAATAATAGCACCTGCATCATAGCCTTAAATATTGTTGGGATGAAATACATGTCAGGTACTGGCACAGAGTAATCATTCTATGCATGTTTGCTCAAAATGAACTAAGTAATGAAATTAATGGCATTCCACCCTCCCCGCCTTAGTCTCCATTTCCCACAAAGTCCTTTCATGCATGCTCCCCTGCCAGAATGCAGAATATTGGGATGGTTTGGACAGAAAGATACGTTGTGGCTGTACTCCCACTTTCCAGAGAGACTGTTCTGAAAAACAGCAAACATTTCTGCTTTAGAAATGCCTGAATATACTGTGGGTTACAGTCTCCCTCCCACCAAACAGAGATAATACTGCAGACTGCACGAGGAGTCCAAGTAGTCCTGAGAGTCTGGACCTAGGATACTTACTACATTAGATAAGACTCGGACCCTGCCTTCGAGGGTGTCACAGGCTCACTTCAGGTCTCAGCTTGGCCGCTCCCTAGGAAAATATGAGCGAGCTCCTCACGTGGCTGAGCCTCTGCCTTCTCCTTGACAAAATGTAAAAAGTGACATTTGGTGTCCCATCCTCTCAGTGCTGAAGTGGGACTCAAATAAGATCAAGTAGTTTTAATGGTTAGAAACCGACTGGTTAAGTTAAGCTGAAAGGTACTTTTAGAAGGTTGTCTGGTGACTCAAAGTACCATCCGTATCTAAGGGATCCACTTGCCAAAGGAATACCCAGGGAGAACATGCCCTGCTAGATACTAGGGCCATCCCCACGGAGAGTTGCAGCCACTGCCACAAGGTGCCACCACCTTGTATAACCACACACCACCCCACCCCACCCCAAATTTACATCCCTGGCACACAACCAAAGGCCTAGGCAGGTACCTCTGGTTGGCCTAGATCATTAGCCCACTCTAGCTGCCAGGAGTTGGTGGGAGGGGAAGCTAGATTCTACCAGCTTCCACTTGTGGGGCAGAGCCCGACCTTCCTGCAGGAGTTACACAGGAGGGGTCCCCCCAGAGGAGGGGTGCTTGGGTGCTAAGCATTCCCCCAAATGTCAAATACCCCCTGAGGCTCTGAAAGGACTGCCCAGAGTTGACAGTATCTGTTTGAGCCATGCTGCCTAGACAGAATCCCACCATCTAGGAGTGGGGTTGGTCAGGACTGCAGTCCTGAGAAGCGCATTCCTTGTATTTTAAAAGAAAGAAGGATGAATTACCCATTCATGAAAGAGATTTACTGGAAGGGCCCATGGGCATTTCCTAGAAAAATTCCCATAGTTTCCTGCTGTTAGGACAAGGCATTTTGTGTAACTTCCACAGGAGAAATGGCTTATTGCTTTATTCACTAATATCAACCTGTCACCCCGTGACTATGATCAGCGCTGGATGGCTGGTGGCAGGTTGGCAGGGAGCTGGCTCTGACCTGAAAGTACTCCTGCCCAGCTTTGGGTAGTTTCCCAAGGCCCTAGAAAATTCTCCAGCCAATGGATTCTTCCCCTATTTCTCCCTGTGCCTCAAGAAATAATAATAATAATAAAGAACTACATGTATGAATTAAGGGAGAGAGAGATCTTAAACATTGCTGGGAACTGTCTTAAAGGATACCTTCACTCAGTAAATATATTCCTTATGCAGTGCTAGAAATTTTTGGAAGGGAGGACAGGAGAGGGGACAAACAAAGCCAGCTTAGGGGCCTGAAGTCCTGCTTGGGGTCTCTCAGCACCCTGGCACCCTGCCAAAAAGCACGCACTCTCCCCACCATCTCAATCCTCCCACCTACCCTGCATCCTTCATAATAAGCAGCCCAGAGTGCTGTCATTTAATACACATACCCGCGAGCTCCCCAGAGCTCAGGAACCCTCTTGCAACTGTCTCCTTGATAGGCATCTAAGAAACAAATGAGGAGAGAGGATGTCTAAAGGCTCCATTAACATTGTTAGGTTAGAAACGTTGACAATAAGTCGATTCTTTTTGACACGAGTGTCCTGATAATGAAGGGACATTTCTACATGACTCTCCCTAATATAAGATAAGATATGGATGGCCTCTGATTTTTTTGACACATGTCCAGTATATCAAAGGGGAGGGAACTGGTATAAGAAAATAGGTTGTTTCAGTGACACATTAATAGGAGCCCTGGTGGGGAGATTAATGATAATGCTACCTTGCGCTTGAGTGTTCTGGCAGCTCACCTGGGGATGAAAGCTGGAGTTCCCACAAGAGGGGCTCCCTAGCATCCAGTTGGAGTTTCCTCGTTTGCCTGTAATCCCAGAAAACCACAGGGAGGAGAGAAATTGCTCAGGCTCGGGAATGTCACTTCTTATCGGCCCCTGGCTGGGTTATGGGTAGGGGTAATTGGATGGGCCTGGTTCTAACCTGTCAAAAATTTTAAAAAATGGATCTGCTGGGCTGGGTAGCAGCAGGAATGAAGCTGGTGTGTGACACAGGCTGCTCGGACAGGGAAAGCTGACCCACTGGAAAGCAATGGAACAGAGAATCAGGACAGAGTAGCTGAAAGATGGGTCCTTTCAGCATCTCATCCCACTCCCCAAACCCTCAGACCTGCCCTGCCAACCTCAAAGGGCTCTTAGGAGAGTCACTGGTGATTAAAAACAAAGCAAAACCGGCCTCTGGGCACCCAGCTTTCTTTACTCTGCCCTACCTTGTTTCTTTTTGCATAGTACTTACTACCTTCTAACATAAATATAATTTCCTATTATGTTATCTCGGGTTCATCTAGGCCTCACGGCATGAATCTCTGTTTTTGTGTACCCCACGTGCCTAGAATAGTGCTGGCACATAGTAGGCACTCCATAAATAATTGTTGAATAAATGACTGATTCAAGAAAATGGCTAAAAGTCGAATATTTCTCTTTTTAAAAAATCCTACAGCCCAAATAGCTCAGGCAGTAGAGCATGAGACTGCTTAAATAACTGCCTAAAATAAAGTTAGTTAATCAATGTTGGCAACTTAACCATGCTGTATGCATGAGAAAATATATTATTATTATTAAATCATCCACAAGATTCCAAGAAAAAAGCAAGCACTATGGAAAAGGTACACATTTTAAGGAAGACTATTAAAGCAAAAGGTTGATAGGTTTGCCTCTAGAAAAGTTGATTATTCACTCTCATGCATTTATTCCTGATAATAATATAAATAGTGTAGTATTAGTGAAAATAATAATGACCAATGACTATCAAGTCCTAACAATGTCCCAGGCCTGGGGGAAAACTATTTAGATGCAATATCTCATTCAATTCCCATAGCAACATACTGGAGTACCTGCCATGATAATCATTCCTGTCTTACAGATGAAGAAACTGAGTCACAGAGAACCTGCATAATTCCCTCAAGATCACACAGTTAGTACACGGCAATGCCAGGCATTAGAGCCAGAGTTCCCCGATTCTGGGCTGCAACATAAGGCCCTTAAGTCATTCTGTCTCTTTTTCATTCTTTCTTTTCTTTTTTTATGTATTTTATTTTTTTATTTTGTCTCTTATTCACTCCCTTTTCCTCTAGCCCAGTGGTCGGCAAACCGCGGCTCGAGAGCCACATGCGGCTCTTTGGCCCCTTGAGTGTGGCTCGGCGTTAGAACCACTTCTTCAAAATAGACTCGCCCAGGCCGAAAACCGACTTCTGCGCATGGGCCACGAAGTTTCAATCGCACTGTAGGTGCAGGCCCGCACGTGGTATTTTGTGGAAGAACCACACTCAAGGGGCCAAAGAGCCGCATGTGGCTCACGAGCCACGGTTTGCCGACCACTGCTCTAGCCTATACTGGTAAAAGGAAAAATTAAGGAAGGGGAAGCAGTAAGTTTTCCTAGGGATGGGGAAAGCAGAGAAAGTGGATATATTAGAGGACCCCAAGGTCTCCTCCCAGCCAATTTTCTCTTTATCCCTGGAACACACAATATTGCAGATGCAGTTACGAGATTTGTATGAACTCAGATATGCTTACTTGATTCTTCCTTTCTTTAATCAGTGTATTCTCAATGGGTTAAGAAAAGGCTTCTTTGCAAATAGCTTGTCCCACCTGTGCCCTGTGCATGGGATGCACCTCCCTTCTCATGCTGCCTCCTAATTCAGTCACAGCCCCACCTCAAGACTCCCCAGGCAGATGGTGCCAGATGGTTAACTTACAACAAGGCGCCATCAAACTGTGGAGCTACTGCCAAACTATCCTCCTCTGAGCCCTAAGAGTTACTCCAAGATGCCTCAGGTGTCCATGAGGGATGAGGTGCGAGGGGGGTGAGTATACTTCATCCAGAAGGGCTCCGCTTTTATCTATTTCACACCTGAATTTCTGAAATAAATCTGATTCATCAGCAATAACAGAGAAAAGTATGAAATCACAAGATACACAGACACAGTTTACTAGGAAGAGCCCTTGGCTGACGGTTGAGGAAATCGGATCTGGGGTCCTAGTCCTCCCCTTGCCGTGGTTGGGGGCAAATCACTTAATCCCTGGGGACTCTGTTTCCTCATCTGCAAAATGAGGGGATTTTATATCGATATTGGTTGACTCATTGTGACAAATGTGCTTTAGAAATGTTAACTATCCGGGAAGCTTACTGCAGACTATCAGGGGTGCTTGTAATTATTGCAACCTCTCTATAAATCGAAAACTAATGAGTACTCTAAGAGTTTATTTAAAACTTTAGAATGGAATTTCTAAGGTCTGTTCCAGCTTTTTTAAAAATCCACTTGAAACTATCCTTTAAAGAAAAGTACCTTGGTAATTAATTTCCATTTATTGACATTCAACCAGACCTGAAAATTCAGATGAAAACTGTAATTTCTGAAACTGTTTCTAATCTTGGTTGATCTTATAAATTAAAGTTCATCTGGGTCCTGAAGTCACCTACTTTGGGTATCTTTGCTGTGAAACCTTGAGTTTTTCAGCTACCCTTACTTCCCTGGTCCTTCTCTCCAATACTGGTCTTCTAGCTGTCTTCCCAGTTTCAATCCCTTCACCACTATGTATAAAATAAGTGCATTTTATATACATCTACTGTATTGGTTTACAATATGAGCCACAACTAAATATGATATATTTAAAAATAGATATAAACTTAGATATAAACATATAGAACTCAATATAGATCAGTGGTTCCCAATGTGGGGCACATGCTCCACAGGGGGGCAATTTTATTTTTAAGGGAGGCAATTCGAGAATGAGCTATTAACACTGATTTTTTTTGCATTTCTTATGGTTCTAGGAGCCTCATATACAGTATAAAATATGTATTGTGACATATGCATTTCAGTTCTCTATTATATGTTTTGAAACTTTATTTGCTATTTTTTCATATCACTTCATATTACTATTATTTTTTTTTAACAATTTCTTAGTGATTTCTTCCTCAGCACTTCAACTGTCCTTTTGTTCTTTTATTTTTCTCTTTCATGGATGCCATGTTCTTTGGAAGCATGTTTAGACCAAGTTAATGGCCTTTTAGGCTTCCTCGTTATGAATAGGAGTTCACTTTTTGAATAATTATATGTCACAGAGGGCAGGGCATCAGGATTTTAGAGATGCTTTAGTGGAGGATGGCCAAAAAAAAGGTTGGGAACCACTAATATATAGATAGATAGATAGATAGATAGATAGATAGATAGATAGGTATAGGTATAGGTATAGATATAGATATAGATATAGATATAGATATAGATATAGATATATAGATATATAGATATATAGATATATAGATATATACAGGGTGAGGTAAAAGTAGGCTTATAATTGTTCATATAGAAAATAATGCAAAAATTAATAAATACAAGAATAAACTCTGTGTTTTGTATACTCACAACTGTGAACCTACTTTTGCCCTATCCTATTGTATATTTAGTTTTACTGTCCTAATATTATAACCCCTTAAAGTCCTGCTGGTATCACAATGAAGTTGACAGTTGAAGACATAACCAAATTTAAAAAAAAAAAAAAAGTCTCAGCCATCAAAAATAAACTTTTCCACATCAAATTTCAACTTCTGGATTTCACTATCTCTCCTTTGTTGTTTCCAAATCCTTCATTGATGTATAATTGTGTTTTGCTGATTTCCAATTCTCCATTTATAAAGCTCTTACTGACATTCACAAACAAGTTTAATTTAATTGGGGTTTTGAGAGCACAGTATGAAAGGAGAGTGTGGTGGCCCCGTGCCTCATTGCACTGAATGAAATGAGAATGTGTTTGCTTCTCAGTAGAGCTTCCTGCTCCTCTGCCTGACCCCAAATTCCTGAAAGATAGTTAAACACCATGCCCAGGCTTCCAAATTCCCTCAAACACAACCCATGCCACTGGGGCTTAGGCCAACCTATAAACTGGGTGTTTGGAACCAAATTGCACAGATATCACTGATAAGAGTGGCCCTAATGAAATCGTAGCTACTTGACCTGCTAACTGTAGGGGACGTTAGGAAAAAGAAAATCTATTAATCAATTTGTTTCTTGAGGCAACTTAGCGACAGGGAATCCCAGTGGTAGATTGGGTGCTTTTGCTAATAAGCAAGTTCTATTGAACAGTTTGTTTCATCAACTTAATTTAATTTTAGGCGACTGATTTTTATTAGGGATAGTCAATGAAACCTTCCCACCTGTATCTAAAAGAGATACAGCTATCGCTTCCCCTTTTGGAACATGCTATACTTCACGACTGTCCCAAAAGAATATCTCCAAAGCCCATTACAAATGGGAAATTTTCTGAAATTTTGTCTGGCACCCAGAACTCTCTATTCTTAGGAAACCAAGACAGAATGATTTTCAAGTCCCATACTTCAAAGATCAACCCCCAACTTTAAAAAAAAAAAAAAAGTTCATACCCACTGCAAAGCTCTCTCATTCTCTCATTGTAGCTTCACTACCCAAGAATATTTTATTTATAGTTTTCATTTATCTATTCATTCATTCACTTGTTCAACAAATATTTATTAAGCATCTAATATCCAGGTACTATACTAGGTGCTGGAGATACTTTGGTCAAGAAAAGAACCTTGTGTAGCTTCACTCTAGTGGGGAAGACAGATAATTATCAAATAAATAAATAGCAATTGCCTTACGCAACTACCATACATAAGTACGGTAAATGCTACAATGGTAACCAACAGAGAGTCTAACAGAGAATAACAGGAGTATTAGATACGATGGCCAGGGAACAGTAAAAACTGTATTCATTGAGCACTGCTCTAAATACTTTTCATATATTTTCTTATTTAAATCTCCTAACAATCCTAGGGGATAAATGTCATAACAACTCCCATTTTTTAAATGAGAAAACTGGTTAACAGAGAAGTTAGGAATGTGCCCAAGATAAAAAAAAAAAAAAAAAAAAAAAAAGCCAGCAATTAGCAGATGTGACTGTTGTGATCCTGGCAGGCGGATGTGATGTGTTGTCCGGAATCTATACTTAAGCACTACCCGCTCCTGCCTCCCTGGAGAGATGTTATTTATGCTGATACCTGGAAGCCTGTAGTGAGGCGCCCATGAGGAGCAGGAACAGGGCCTTTGGTGAAACTGGAACAGCGTGCATGAAGATCTAGAGGCCACAGAGCAGTGGCAACCAAGAAGGCAGGCAAAGCTGCAGAATAATCGGTATGAGATGAACTGTATTTTCTGTATGTGTACCGTAACAACATTTTAATGTATTTTTTAAAAACTGTATGGCAGTCCCAAACCAAAGATTCTGAAACACCCCAGTGGAAAGTGGTCATAAATGGGTTCATTAAACCACTGGCAGGATAATGCAGGACTCCAAATCACATCAGTACATACAGAGCTTCTCTCTCACCCTGCAGAGTGAGCCCTTGAACCATTCTATTTGGTTTATAAGCCTGTTTCATATCTACCCATGACACTGAATTGAACTTGAGGGTAAGTCACCATCAAATTCACCTTTCTGGCCTCAGTCCCTAGCAGTGGATGGCATAGAGGAGGTGCTCCCTAAAGAGGAATAAACGACGAGTGAATGAAGGGATGATAGTGCCTGATACACATCATGCAGTCTAATAAGTGTCTGAGAACGTTAGAAGGGGAGAATAGGGAAATGCTTGTTTGTTTCTCAATGAAGTGAGGGGGTTGGGGGTGGGGGTGGAGAACCAGGGCACAGAATTAACTGCAGGTGCCGGATTGGGGGGCAGGGGGGCTGAAATCATTAGAAGTTCAAGGTAAACATGCCCACACCTAACTGTGGTCTGGAATCCCAGGGGGAACCTCCTTGGTTCTTGGTTTCCCTCTGCCCAGAGAGCACTGTGTTTATGAACCAAGTCAGCTGCTGGGAGTTCCAGGGGGAGACGACTTCAGAAGTGTGATATTTAAGAGCAAGAGGAAGCAACAGCTCCATAAGGATGCCGGGCCTCTCTCTACTCCACTCCGTATGCCAGGCTCCGAGCCTTCTCGCTGATTCCCATTTGTCTTCCTCCTGTGGAATAGTTCAGATTTACAGTGCCATCTGTTGAGGAGCACAGGCCCAGGACGTCACGGTTCAGCCTGCAGCCCTTCTGCCGCCCAAGGCGGGAGGCAGCCTCGGAGCGCAGCGCTGGTGCCAGGCGTGTGACTTCCCTGCCCGCGCCAGGCTGAGTGATGGATTAGGGCCCCAGCCGGGCCCCCTCCTCTTGTTTCTGCATCTGGATTGGTGGCGTGGGCGGGATTTCTGGTCCTCCTTGTTTGTCTGAGTCTCTGAGTCTCGCACGCGCTTCCGCTCTCATTGTTGAAACCAGGCTCCTGGCTCGGATCTGGGCTCCCTGGGCCTGTGCCCTTCCACACCGTGTATTAGCTCCTCTCTGTTCTGGCATTTTCCGGAACTGCCTTTGCCAGGGCTCCAGGGGGTGGCTGCTGAACTCTGCGACTCCGAGGAAGGAAGAGACTGTCACAGAAATACTAGGTATCGTTAAGACCTCAAAGGGCACACGCTTCAAACATTTGGATGGTGTTTTAGAGAATTGGGGGTCCGCCCGTTTGTCCCATTTCACCCAGGAAAGCCTCTTTGTTTCCAAAGCAAGACTATCTGTCTGTCTGGAACTGACACATAAAACTGTACCCCGGGTCCCTTTGCACGGCAGGCGCCAGGGCGATCTACAGGCCACGTGTGCCCTAGAATTTGCAGGCGGGCCATCCTCCAGCCTCGCACACCGGAGCAGTCACTGCGGAAGCGCGGAATTGATGAGCGGGAATCTGCTCTGTCATTCAACTTGCACCGCTGGGCCCGAACACCACATTCGTCCTTGAGATGCTCCCTGTGCCATGCTCCTTCTGCCCGGATCCCATAACAACCCTGGGAAACAAGCAGGGAGGGTCTCCTCACGCCCATTCTCGTTCGGCTGATGAGATTCAAGAAGGACATGTGATTTGCCCAAGGTCACACTTTTATTGGTGGCACATCTTCCAACTCATAACCTGTGTTCTACCCTCAGGATCGGATTTTCACTCCACATTTTCCCTTTCCTTAACCGTGAGATAACTGTGTTTACCCGATACATAACCAAATGCTTGACTTGACAGTTTGCCTGTAGGTGGTCTCGGAGCCTTAATTCCGGAGTATTTTAGCAATTCACGCTTAACCAGGTTGGAATCATGTGAGCCTGGGCTTGCCTTGTTTCCCTTAAACTATCCATGCAAAACGTTTATGCTGAACAATTTGATAAATAACAAAAGTAATCATAGCTGCAGCAGCTAACATTGAATAAGTGCCACCCCTGCGCCAAGAACTCTTCTGCTTTCCTTGTAGTCAAGTCTCACAGTGGCTCTGCATGGCGGGCAATTCTGTCTATATTATGTACAAAGAGAACTGAGGCAAAGGGAAGGCCAAGTAGCCTGCCTAAGATCAACAGTTAGATTGTAGCTGGGGCAGGATTTGAACTCTTCATTGCAGAGACCATGCTCCTAATTGCTTTCACTACAAATTAAATAAGATGATCAGCAGGACAAAGGCAAATTGAGGGAGCAGATATTTAGACAATAAAAGAAAACAATAAAATGTCAAACACTCTTAAACCAGACTTCAGTACATGATGAGCTAAATATAAAAGATGCATTTCCATTCTTGGCATCAGGCCCCGAGAAATGGTGTGTCATTTCTCTTAAATCAGAGTATTAAAGTAATAACAAGCTAAAATGAGTGAAGAGATTAGATTTTTTTTTTCTAATCAGACCAGTGTTACAGAATTACTGTGTTACTTACTCTCTACTGAGATTCTCGCCATATTGTCGCCCTACCTGCCACCCAGTTTGTGTCATG
The DNA here is from genome assembly GCF_951640355.1 of Cnephaeus nilssonii. Lineage (NCBI taxonomy): Eukaryota > Metazoa > Chordata > Mammalia > Chiroptera > Vespertilionidae > Cnephaeus > Cnephaeus nilssonii. Next base: position 93,992,183 of record NC_137076.1, on the reverse strand, counting down.
TATTTTATTGCAGCCATGGAATAATAGATAAACACCATCAGTCAGTCTTTTTACAAGTTACCTCCACCTCCTCTCCATTTGCATGTTCAAGATTATACTTTATCAGTACAAACAAAACATCATGTGCTAAAAAAGCCATGAGATGTAATTAAAAGCCAATGGGAAAAAGAAGATGTGGTACATATACACAATGGAATACTACTCAGCCATGAGAAAAGTCAAAATACTGCTATTTATGACAACATGGATGGAAATGGAGAATACTGTGCTAAGTGAGATAAGTCAGACAGAAAAAGCTAAGAACTATATGATTTCACTCATATATGGGATATAAAATTGAAACTCGTGAATACAAACAGCAGTGTGGTGGTTACCAGAGGGAAGTGGAGGCGGGATTGGGGTCCAAATATATAGGGACAGGAGAAGAGCTGACTTTGGGTGGTGGGCACATAGTACACTATACAGATCTTGTAACATAGAAACTCACACCTGAAACCTATATGATCCTATTAAGCAATGTTACCCCAATAATTCTTTAAAAAAAAAAAAAAAAGCCAATGAGCCAGGGAAGGGAAATATGGCAATACAAGTTGCTCACGTCCACAAAAGCAAAAATTTTAAGATGTAACAAAGTCAGCATTTCTTTTAGTGACAGCAGAGATGATATGCCCTCTTCTTTGGCACACAGACCAGCTACATGAAAACCCAACTCTGAGACACGCAGCCGGGTGTCCTACACCAGAGCCAGAGCCACGGTGTAGGAAGAATGAAAAGAGCAGCCAACCTTGGCTCAACAGCAAATCTTCCAAACTCCTAAAAATTCACCCAAGAAAACTGAGCCAACCAATTCCTAGGAGCCTGAATTTTAAACACATAAACTTATGGCCCCACTCAAAAGGCCCAACTTCCCAATTATAAAGAAAAAGGGGATGGGAGAGACTTAATAAGCAAGGTGACTCAAAATTCAATTTTGATGACTAACATAAACAAATCGGCAAGCTGTGAATTATTTTTTTTTAATGTACAGCTATGTTTAAGACTACTACAAACAGGAGATTAAGAAAAAAAGTGCTATCACAAAGAGAAATTAAGAACACAATCCCACTTACCATTATATCAACAAGAATAAAACACCTAGGAATAAATTTATCAAGGAGGTGAAAGACCGACACAGTGAAAACTATAAGACATTGATGATAGAAACTGAAGAAGACACAAATAAATGGAAAGATATTTCATGCTCATGTACTAGAAGAATTAATGTTTTTTAAATGTCCATACTACCCAAAGCAGATGCAATTCAATTCCTATCAGAATTCCAATGACATTTTTCACAGAACTACAATAACAATTCTAAAATTTGTATAAAATTGCAAAAAAAACAAAAAACAAAAAAAACAACCCAAATAGCCAAATCAATCTTAAGAAGGACATAGCTAGAGGGAGGCATCATGTTCCTGATTTCAAGTTCTATTACAAAGCTGTAGTAATCAAAACAATAGCATTGATATAGAAACAGACACATAGATCAATGGAACAGAATAGAGAACCCAGAAGTAAACCCATGCATATATGGTCAATTAATTTATAACAAAGGAGACAAGCATATACACTGGGGAAAGGACAGTCTCTTCAAGAAATGGTGCTGGGAAAACTGGACAGCCATGTACAAAATAATGAAACTGGATCCCACTATCTTACACAATGCACAAAAATTAACTCAAAATGGATTTAAGATTTGAATGTAAGACCTGAAACCATAAACCTAGAAGAAAGCATAGATATTAAGCTCCATTGCATTGGTCTTAGTGATGATTTTTCGGATTTGACACCAAAGGCAAAGGCAACAAAATAAAAAAATCAACATATTAGATTAAAAAGCTTCTTTCTACACCGCAAAGAAGCCATCAACAAAATGAAAAGACAACCCACTGAATGGGAGAACATATTTGCCAATGATACATCTGATAAGGGGTTAATATCCAAAATGTATAGAGAATTCATACAACTGAATAGCACACAAAAAAAAGGAAAGGAAAGGGGAAAGGGGAAAGGGGAAAGGGGAAAGGGGAAAGGGGAAAGGAGAAAGAAAAGAAAAGAAAAGAAAAGAAAAGAAAAGAAAAGAAAAGAAAAGAAAAGAAAAGAAAAGAAAAGAAAAGAAAAGAAAAGAAAAGAAAAGAAAAGAAAAGAAAAGAAAAGAAAAAGAAAAGAAAAGAAAAGAAAAGAAAAGAAAAGAAAAGAAAAGAAAAGAAAAGAAGCAATCTAATTGAAAAATGGGAAGAGGATCTGATTAGACATTTTTCCAAAGAAAACATACAGATGGCCAACAGGTACATGAAAAGATGTTCAACATCTCTAATTATCAGGGAAATGCAAATAAAACCATAGTGAAATATCACCTCATACCTATTAGAATGGCTATTATCAAAAAGACACAAAATAAGTATTAGCAAAAGGGTGGAGTAAAGGGATACCTTGTTCACTGCTGGTTTGAAATGTAAATTGGTGCAGCCACTATAGAAAACGGTATAAAGTTTCCTTAAAAAATTAAAAATAGTTCTACTATATAATCCAGCAATTTCCACTTCTAAATATTCATCTGAAGAAAGCAAAAGCACTAACTCTAAAAGATAAATGCAACCCATGTTCATTGCAGCATTATTTACAATAGTCAAGATATGGAAACAACCTAAGGATACATCAATGTGGTATATATACATATATATGCATGTATATACATACAATGGAATATTATTCAGCCATAAGAAAGGATAAAATCTTGCCATCTGTGAAAACATGGATGGGCCCTGAGGGCATTATGTTAAGTGAAATAGTCAAAGAGAGACACATGCTAATGTATGATCTCACTTATCTGTGGAATCTAAAAAATAAAATAAAATAAAGAATCCAAGCTCATAGGCACAGAGAGTAGACTGGTGGTTGCCAGAGGTGTGTGTGTGGGGGGCGGGGGGGGGGAGAGGGGAGGCAAAACAGGTGAAGGAAGTCAAAAGGCACAAACTTCCAGTTATTAAAAAAAGTCATGGAGATGTGATGTACAGCATGATGACTATACTGCATATTTGAAAGTTGCTCAGATAATAAATCTTAAAAGCTCTCTCCACAAGAAAAAAAATCTGTAACTATGTATGTTGATAGATGTTAACTAGACTTATTGTGTTGATTGTTTTGCAATATATATAAATATGAAATCACTATGTTGTACACCTAAAACTAATATAATGTTATATGTCAGTTATACCACATATTTTTAAAAAGAAAGAAATGTGCTTTATATTTCCTTCTCCAAAATGCTTGAGTGAAAAGGTGTCTGAAGATATTTTAAAAGTAAAACATACAACCAAAAATTTACTGACCCCTCAAACAGATTTTGTTCTTGCAAATATCTGAAAGGTAAAAAGAGAAGCTTGTGGAGGGGAAAAAAGAAAGGAGGGGGTAGGGAGGGAAGGAGGGAGAGAGGGAGGGAAGGGATGGGAGGGAGGGAGGGTAAGGAAAGGGGAAGGGGAAGGGGAAAGAGATGGGGAAGGGGAAGGGGACGGAAGGAAAGAAAGAAGACAACTAACTTAGCGCTCCACTGAAATCCTACCTTGGACTTTGAGAGCAAAGGAATCTTGACACAAGTATATTGTTTTCCTCTGTCATCACCACAAATCTGTATTTCAAGCTAGGAACCAGCATATTGTTTCCATTGAGAGGAATTAGCAAAATTTGTTTCCAGGAAAACTCTAAAACTGGCCCCAAGTTTAAGTCTTCACCAGGCAGGTCATAAAGAGCGGCAATCAATTCCAAACGGCGATGGCTGCTCAGGGCGTCATTTGCTGCTTCACATCTGTTGAACTCGGAAGTGACGTTCCCAATTGAGTGTGTTTTCGGCAAGTTCCCCATGAAATCACTTCAGTTTTATGTATAGATCATTGGGTACATTTCATGAATACACAGAGAGCTAGAATGGACACTTAAAAGCTTCCCTGTTTCCAATCTGATATTTTTCCAAATACAGAAGAAAAAGAAGTGGGGGGGGGGGGGCAGAAGAGAGAAATGATTGAACATCATTGGCTCTGAAGAAAATATGGCAAAAAGTAGAAAGGATTATTTTTAAGCTGTAAAAGTTATGGACAAATTCCCTTTATAGATCATTATAGCACAAACTACTATTGTTATTTTTACAGGGACTGGCTCATTTTACTCTCTCCTATAGATAACTCGACTGTTGGGTTCCAGAAGTCCCCAATTTCACAGCTTCCTTGCCCAGCCAGGGCAGATGCCATAACTCTTTGTTGCTTTCCTAAACACGAAAGTAGGACTCTCAGCCTTTCACCAACAGATGGGGCGAGGGGGAGCTTGTCTTCCCTCACGGGTTATTATCATTTCTGCCCAAAGAGTGAATTGATTCTTACTCCACTCCAGAGTTCAGCCTGGTGTGGTGGGAAGTCCAGGTCAGAGGTAAAAGTAAATGTTTCTGGAGACACAGAGAGGGGGAGGGGGGAGTTTAATCTCAGCCCTCCTGATTTAGAGTCCTGGGGTAAATGCCACTATAACAAGGCTCCCAGCCAACAACAGGATGACATAAGCTCTTCCATTTCTAACCCAGTTACCCACTAGAACCCAAAGCATCCTGAAGCTCATGATGTATAAATTTAATTTCTCTTTTATGGCCCGAGCAGTATTTTCCATGATTTATAAATCATTTGGTCGGTGATTTCTTTGAAATCTTTGCCTCATTTATGCTCTTGACCTCTTGACCTCCTGATACATTTATTTATGCCAGAGATCTCTCTGCAGTGGTGCAGTTTAATGTCATTTGCCCGAGACTGTGTGGCGGAGAGGCAGAGAAACAAAGACAAACGGTTAGGGAGGTTTGTGATACAAAAATGTGTGTTTAAAAAAAAAAAGAGGATAAACAAAGGAAAATGTGAACACTTAAAACATATTATTCCTGCACTATTGATTTATTGCAGGAACCCTCTATTTATTGAATACTTTACGGGTATCTGATTATATGGCAGTTGATGGGGCAATGAGAGAATACTGATCCTCACAGCAAAAATATTTGCTGTAAATGTCATGACATGCCTTGTCTATAATGTGATTCTTTCCAGATGGTTATTTTTCAAGTTTCACAAAATGGAAAAATATGCCTTAAGACAAGTATACATAAAAATGATGCCTTTCTCCTTTGTCTCTTTCCGATTTTCGCTTATTAATACTCGGCTATTACCATGAAGCAATGTGCTAAGGAAATCTGGTCAGAATGACATCTGATTAATTGGGCAGGGCACTTCCTACATCGCTCTTTGCTGATAACCCAGCTGTCCAAGAACCATTTCATTATAAGCGATGCAGAGGCAGGCGACAGTCACAAAACCACTGGGAAGCCGGGTCTGCTCTAACAGATTGGCTCCATTTGTATCGCTGGTGCTCAGAACCCACAGGGCTCGTAGCCCAGGGCCAAGGACAGGCTCCGCACTCGGGACAGCCTGTATTTTTCTCTGCCATTTACTCGTTGAAACATGGTGAAGACTGGCCTGCTGCAGACTTAGTTACTCTGGTTTTACACATATAGTGAGAAACACATGCACGCACACAAACAAACACATAACCAGGTATCATTTTACAGACATAATCTACAGGTAAAGCGTAATATTCTTAAAATCTTCCGTTAGCTGTGACAGCTCAAGTTAACAATGCACTAATGTTGAGCAACTGACTTTTGATGTTTTAGAAGGTTGTGTTTTAGCTCTGCTGGCTGCTCTGTTTTACCCAGAAAGTATGTCATCTGCACATTCAAATTACATAAATTCAACTTCTGTGTATGAGCTTGGTGGGGGGGGAATAATAAGGCGGGCGGGGGGGGGCGGATTTAAACAGTGTGTGTGTGTGATTTTGTCCTTCATTCTACTCACAAGACACACGGATCACAGTGATCATGCATCACGCAAACTGAGTCTGCAGGTACCCCACCTCAGGTTTGGTTCCCTGGCGCCGCTCCCATTGTGAGCCTCTTGCTGCACTGAGCCTGATTCAAGGATGAAGCTGACTGCACCATTTCTCACCAGATTTGCCCATGCCACACAGGAGCGCTTTAAAATTGCAGCCCACGTCACAGCTCAGGATCTTATGTAAACAGGCAGAGTGAAAGGTATTGAGAAACATCAAGTAACAAATCATGGAGAAAAAAAGTCTAAAGGTAAAACAGAGGCACCTACTAGGAATCAAGTTCAGGCAGTCAGAAACACAAAGGTCAGAATCAGCAGGGGACAAAATCTTAGCGCCAGTTATTTCAGAGTAGCAGCTATTTTCTTCTTCATGTGTTTCTCCATTTTACAACTCGTCTGCAATACATATAGACTAGTTTATGATGAGAAGAAAATAAACTATTAAGACACTGACCGTGAAAATGAAAGAGGGCAGGGAGAGAGATTGGATTAGCACAAAGCCTGGATCTGGAGAGTACACGACTTGGGAAGTCACCAGACTAGGCACCAGAAGCTCAACTTCATTGTCTCCTACTTCTCAGTGAGATCCTGGCTCAGAGCAGAGAGTCTGGAGTCAGAGAGGCCTGAAGTCAACTCGGGACTCAGCCACCTTCAGTTCATGATCTAGAACGAGTCACTCAGCCTCTCTGAGAAAGGATGTGTTGGCACACATTTAACACCAGCTCTGGATAGACAGATGGAATGTGACTTGCAGCGTTTTTCAGTTCCCACCAGTGCAAATGTTCCCACTGTGGCCAATCTCAAGCTACCAACCTGTGGTCAACCAGATCACAAAATTCTGAACAATTTAACAGCTGGCTCTCTTAAGCTGGACCAGACAGGCCAGCACACCACTGGCCTGAGGCTCCATTCCTCCTCTACAGAGTGGGCATGCTAATAATACCTAAGTCCCTGTCCTTAGCTATATTGTGAGCATTGAATGACCCAAAGCACATAAAATGCTCAGCAGAGTGCCAAACTCAACATGAGAATTTAAATGTGTAGAACGGCATAGATATAGAAATTTGTTCATGGATGCATAACCTACCTCTGGAAAAAACAAACAAAAAAAAAACAACGCACAAGAAATGAGTAAATAATTGTCACGGAAGAGGAGAGCTGAAAGGTGGGAAGCAACAGAAAGGAGAGTTTTCACTGACTTTCATATTCTCAAAGAATAAACAAGGTAGAAGTGATTTTACAAGCTATCATAAGAATTAGGTAATTTAGGCTCTGAGGGCTGACTGCACTCACCACCCGGCATGCTCCCCTGCTGAGACCTGCAAAACCACACAAAGGACTGAGTATAAATTAAAACACAAAAAACTCCCACCTGGGACATGAAAAACTTCAATTAGCAGGTTTATGTGAAGGAGATCATTACAGATGACACCCTCCAGTTTCACCTTGGACAGTAGTTGACTGAATTAATGTCCGATGTGAACCCCTTATATAGGGAACGCCACTGTAGATGGTAGAGTGATAATAAGAGTGTCACTGTGCATCCTTGATTATGATAAAAACTATAATAAACTATAGAAATTAAACAGTGAAACTAATTCTCTAGAATTCCCTCTTTGTATTTCTTCTTTTCTTTTTCTTTTACCATCCCTTTCTTTTTTGTTTTTTACAAATGTGTTTGCCTGCCCAGGTCTCCAAGCCTTACCAGCTTGACTGCAGATTGTAGCCTTTACAAGGTTCCCTCTCCTTTTGCGTCTAGGAGAACGGGGGAGCGGGGAGGAGGGGGGAGGTTGGGAATGGGAGCTGGCAGGTCCATGACTTTTGCTGCAGCCTTCCGCTCTTGCAGTTCCAGGGATGGAGGTGTGGGCTCCATACACTGGCCTCAGAGGGAGAGGAGAGGTGAGCCTCCTCTCTAGTCTGGAACCCCCCAAGTGAAAGAATCCTTTCCCTTGATTCTCCATAGCAGTATTAAGACCAGGCTCTAGCTTCTAATAAGATTACATTTATAGGCCGAGAAAAATACAAGGAAACTACAACAGAGAAAAACTTGCCTCTAGACCTAGATTGAAGCCCACAAATCGTTCTCTGTGGGCCCCTTATGGAGACATCCCTTGACCTGGCCTCAAGTGAAAGTGTAACTAAACCCACTTATACTCCATGTCTCACAACCATGTCTACCAAGGAGTGTCTTCTCATTCCAGGCCATAATCTCTACTCCCAGTCGATGCACTCTTTGCCACGGTGACCGACATAGGCACTAGAAGCCCTCCCAGCCCAAACCCCTCACCACAGGAAGGTGGCCCCACTCTTTGATCCCAGCGTGAAGTTAATGTAAGAAAACAACAATCTAGAATCAGGGCACTTCTTAAAGTCAGATCTCCAATAGATCATCAAAAGTCCAGTCCAAGCCCCACCCCCAGCCCAGTCTGATCCTTCTAGCATGAAATGAAGACCCTGTCTGCTTATCACTTCTCTGGGAGGCAGCAGCTCAAATAATAACCCCCATGGCACCCCAGACACAGGTAACCATAGTTAGTGTACAATGCGGTCCCAACCCACACAGGCAAGAAACATACACGGCCACAATGCAGAGCACTGGGTTCCTCAGTCAAAGGTACCTCTAGAATTCACAAGCTTCTCAATAACAGCTGGCATCTTGCTTTACATTGGATAACACAGAGCCAATTCGGTGATTTTCCTAGACAAGGAAGCAGTCTGACCCAGAGGGGTTCAGAAAGCTGACTTTCTGAGGAGACAGAAAATCTTTGCAGCTCTTAAATGGCAGGATGTGTGTGGTGTGTTTTTTTGTGTGTGTGTATGTGTGTGTGTGTGTGTGTGTGTGTGTGTGTGTGTGTGTGTGTTTTTCAGCTTCTACTCATAAATGTTTCAAAATCTTCAGACATATTTTCAGTTAGGTCATCCTATTACACTCGTATAATTTTTACATGGCTATGATCATACTTTAGATAAAACACTGTGTTTGACCTTTCTTTACTTAGTATGAAGCATATGTATTTTCATGTGTCATCTCTGCTGTTTGGAATCAGAATGGTGGTGTGAGTCTTGTAATACTAGAGATACAGAAGAAAGCGAAGTCTGCATGTGGGAAGGGTGGGATTCAGTGCATGCACTCTTTGCCATGGTGGAAACTCTGTAAGTATACCTTTTCTTTTCAGAGCTACTCTCCTCCCACCTGAAACCTTCATGTGAACAGGAACCTTTAACCCCAGCATTTGGCACAAGGCCCCTAGAGCAAAGTAGGTACTTAATAAGTCTTTGTTGGATACATGAGCAATTGAATAAAGAAGTGAATGAATACTATTCCCTCTGCAAAAACCACTCTGACTTCTCTTCGCTGTGGCATCTCATGCCCTGGACTCATCCAAGCTCCCCTTGTCATCAATACAGCCCCATTCTGTATCCCCCTGATTTTAAGTTAGCCTATATAATAAAAGGCTAATATGCAAATAGACTGAACGGCAGAATGACCAGTCGCTATGACACACACTGACCACCAGAGAGCAGATGCTCAATGCAGGAGCTGCCCCCTGGTGGTCAGTGCGCTCCCACAGGGGGAGCGCTGCTCAGCCAGAAGCCAGGCTCATGGCTGGTGAGTGCAGGGGAGGTGGCAGGAGCCTCTCCCGCCTCCATGGCAGTGCTAAGGATGTCAGACTGCCAGCTTAGGCCTGCTCCCTGCCAGTTGGACATCCCGAGGGCTTCCAGACTGCAAGAGGGTGCAGGCCAGGCTGAGGGACTCCCACCCCAGTGTACAAATTTCGTGTACCAGGCCTCTAGTTTCCTAATAAAAGCAAAATGTACAACCTCCTCAACTTAGGAAATACTTCAGGTCCCTAAGAAGACCCTTTACTAAATAAGCCAATGCCTTTTGAAGAGCCAGTGGCTCTACCTGACTTGGGAAATGGTAACTAGAAGTGTATTCCAAAGTCGTTCCTGGACTGTGTTTTACATTTTCTGTTCTCTACACTCTTACTCAATGTTCCCCTGGTTACTTGGGAGAGGTGTTCTCCCAAAATAATGAAGAGGGGCATAAATGGCCTCACTGGAAGCCCACAGATTATGCCATAAAAATGTGAGCATTAGAAGCACAGAGTCCATAGGACCTTGGTTCAATTACTAAAAAATTAGTTTCACTGTCCACATCTGTAAAATAGGACTAAATAACATATGTGTAGCCCTGGCCGGGTAGCTCAGTTGGTTAGAGCATCATCCTGATACGCTAAGGTTGTGGATTTTATCTCCAGTCAGGGCACATACATGAAGCAACCAATGAACACATGAATAAGTGGAACAATAAATCAATGTTTATCTCTCTCTGTCTCTCTCTTCCTCTTTACCCCCTCCCTCTCTTTTCCTTCCTCTCTCTCAAATCAATTTTTTAAAAAGATATGTGCCAAGTGCAAGTACTATCTTGCATGTACTAAGAAACCAATACTTGTTAGCTTTCACTTTATTTTTTTTAAATAATGATGTACGCCAAGCAGCAAATAAGAGGCAATTGTCTCAGGTACAGAAGTAAAGCAGTGAAGAAGCTGTTGTGGGTGGGGGATAGGGAGAGGAGGAAGTGGGGAACACAGCCTTTGCTATAGCTCAAACCAAACAGTTTACATCAGGAATATTAAATATATCGTATCCTTCCAATATTCCCAGCTACACCTATGACAGATGTCACTAATCAAACCCTGAATTGGCCTCAGTCATCTTCTCATAGCTGACTCTATCAGTCAGTAGAGTCAGAAGAAAGGAAATCTATTGGCCATTCCATATTTAGGTGATTCCCTTCTTTTGCCTGTGCTAACATTATTATTAGCCCAGGGAAGAACACTCTTTAATCAGACAATTGTGTAAAAACATTTTAAAAGAAGGTATTAAACTAAACTATTTAATTATAAGCCACCATTTGCCTCATGTTATAAAGTCACAGAGAGCCAACACATTTCTAGCCCCAATGCCTTGTATTAGTGCTTTCCGCTGAGGAGGTTCTCACTGAAGAGCTGCCGGATTGCACAGCTGCAAAGCCTGACGCAGTGTGGAAATTCACCCTGTTCAAATGCCGTTGCCTTTGTTTGCTTTCCTCGTCACTGTTTCTCTAGACATGCTCTTTGTCATTAGCTAACTTCCCAAATGAAGACTCCGTTTCGGGAACTGAGTATGTCTTCAGCGCTGGACAATGCTCCTTCAGAGAGGAACCTCAGATTTTACTGGGCTACGCACGGTCCCAGAGTGGGGAGCCAGTGAAATAATATGCCGTTCACTCTTTAACAATAACAACAGCAAAAGTAGCTCAGATTCCTAAAGAATAAGTGTTTTAAGGGACTCTTATTTATTGATATAAGTCTTTTGAGGTCACAATTCGAGGTCTTTTCTTCAGGTTATAAAGGAACCATTTAGATGAGCGTGTGTTTTCTTTTTCAAGTTTATGCCAAATAAATGCATGGTCCTAAGGCAAGGTGGCCGGGGACGAGATGATCAGCACAGCTTCCAGAGTTCTCTTGAAGGACTTCCATCCTACCTCTGGACCCTGGCATGCCGAGGAATGTGCGGGTACCTCACAGCTGTGTTTACACAAGAAAAGTGAACTGGAGAGTTACCATCCAGCCGGTGAAACTGATCCAGTCTGGCTAATTGGGGCCCCTAACTTATCTTTCCTCACTAATATTTATTTTGGGGGGAGCCTGCGTACTCCCGAAAATTGCTATAATTATATTACCCCTGTAAACACAGCTCAGGCGACCTGTTTTGACCATGCCTGAAAACTAATCAGTTTTATTTCATACTAGCAACAGGGATTATGAGAGAGTCCTGATTAATCAAATCTGGAGTGGGAATTCCTAATTTCATGTGAACAAAGAAATCGATTCAAACCAATGATCCAAAGAAGGCGCTCCAGAGTGAATGAGGCCAGAGTTCAAACCCTGTGGGACTGTGGGAAGTTCACTCTGCCACTCTTACCCTCAGCTCCTCACACGTAGGACGTGGACGGTACGGCCCTATCTTGTGGGAGGGCTGTGAAAATTAAATGAGGTAATACATTAATCATTTAGTGCCTGCTGTTGTGCCCAATAAATAGGAAAATGTATTGCTGTTATTTTCTTTTTTCTCACCTCTGTTTCTTTTACTGGGTAAGAAGATACACATGCAAAGTTCAAACTAGTTTCCGACCCCCATAGTAATAGGAAAGTCCCATTCTTCTTCCTCATATACTTGCACGTTCCTAAGCAGCGGATATCTAGGCAGAGTTCAGGTCTTGGGACAGTGTGGTTTCTTGCTTGAAATTTGGGGTATTCTCTTCTTGCAGCAAAAGAAAAAAAAAATTAAAATGCTGAATTACTTCCAGGCAACGCTTCAGTGTATCTGCTGCATCTTTCCTAAGTGAACCATGGAACACGCATTCTGAATATGAAATTGGGGAACTGTGCCGGCTTTGATGAATGCAATCCTGCGCTTTAGCAACCCCTTGTAACAGGCCAACAAATTATGCTTCCTCTCTCCCTCTGTGCCTCGCACAGCCCCAGGAGGATTGCACTGTCGTCAGCTGAAAATCCCCAGAGTGGCTGGCTGGGAAGCACGCGGAATGGCATAGCAAGGAATAGCAAGACTATTGATCGGAAGACCACCTTTCTAATTAAGGGAACACCAGGTTTGTGATTCTGAAAAGCTTACAGCACCAATTTCCCACATCAACCTGACGTACCTACTTTTCTATGTGATATCCCCTGAGGTTCTACCAAAGGCTTTGTGTTCGATGTAGGAGAAACCAGTCCGGCTACTGCACAGGGTCAGATTTCCATTTGGGTTTCTGAGTGTGGATGATACATACTGAGACCCCGTGTTTCAAATTGCTGTTCCCAAGGCCCAGGCCTGACAAGCTTGAGGCAAGGGCAGCACAAAGTTCTACCTAGGGTGGGTGTTTACTTTGCCTACATGCTCCACTATTAGAAAGGCCACCACCTTCTGACCTGAAAGAAAAAGGGGATGGCTGCAGTCCAAGACACAAGACAAGCAGTGTGGCAGAGGGGTTCCCGGCACAGTCCAAGAGTGGCATGTTGCAGTGCCAGCTGTGCTACTGAATAGCAAGTTTCTTACACTCTCTGTTCCCCACTGTCCTCAAATGCTAAGTAAGGGTTATAATAGTATCTGTTTAAAATTCTGCTCTTGAGAATTGAATGATATAATTCAAGCAAAATGCTGGTGCTATCGCCCAGTAAATAGTAAGTGCTCAAAATATGTTAGCTGATAACTAACTCATCACTGAATGTGGTGGGCAAGAGGATAAAAATTATCTACTGAGATCAATCATGATCTTAGTCTAGCTAAACTGGAGAATTAAACTGCTGAAGAGTGTTAGAAATGAGGTTTATTTGGCCTGAAATTATATATAATATTATGGCCAAAGAGCCTTAAAATACCTTAATCCTACCCCAAACTATAGGCATCCTCCCAAGTGAGAGCCCAGGGGATAACTATGCTCAAGGAATAATGGCAGATGGCAATCAAAGCAACACTATTAGCAGAGACTTTGGCTCCAAACCTCAGTGCAGAGAACTCTAGTGGACTGGACTGGACCATATGGAACACTGCTTTTGCCTAGTTAGACAATCTATCACACCTGCCAGCACCAAAATGAGTAAACCCAGACATCCACAGACTACAGAAAAGGGTGTAATTGCTTGCAGTGCCTGGCATCAAGCTGGCGTAAGCCATGGTCAGTGCAGTAGCCACAGGCCTACCTGCCACCTGAGAGAAGGAAGAGCAGAGAGATAGCTCAGCTTGCTCCTGAAGCAAAGATTCTGGTCAGTGCCACTACTTTGGCTGCATGGAAGGAAGAAGAGGAAAGGCAAGAGGGAGAGACAAAGACAGAGAGAGAAGCAGATTCAGAAAGTGAGCATTTGAGAGCAGCATTATGACTCCAGTGAAGAGAACTACCTAGATATCTAGACGGAGAGAATCCCCCACTGTGCACTTATCACTATGTACATAGTGACTCCACTCTACATTAACACTCTTGGCCCCATCATGGTGCTTGATCTTCACCAAACCTCACTGGCGGGAAGAGAAAAAGTAGGCCTACAAATATTCAACAGGGCCAGGAAGATTTAGTGAAGAGTCCACTTGAATAGAAGCCAAAAATCACTGTGATCCCACTTCTTCTGATAAGATATTCCACTTATTTTGTGATTCCACTTCTTTGGCTAATTACTATCTCAATATCTTCAAGCCAAGGTCATTTCTACCATTTCTGTAGAGCAGCATAGTGATTTTAGAATATCTGTGCTCGTCTATCAAGCCATTTACCCTACATCAGGGTTTCTCAATGTCGGCACTATTGATATTTTGTGCTAGATAATTCTGATTTGGGTGGCGCTGTCCTGTCCATTGTAGGATATTTAGCAACATCCCTGGCCTCTACCCACTACATGTCAGTAGCACCTCCCCACTGAGTTGTGACAACCAAAAATTTCTCTAGACATTGTTGAATGTTTCCTCAGGAACAAACGTGCACCCTGCTTGAGAATCACTGCACTAGATTATGCTGCAATAACAAACAATTGCCATATCACAACCAGTGATCTTTGTTTCTTGCTCATACCACATGTCCACTGTATCAGGCTAATGGAGCAGCCACCAACCAGAGCACCGCTGTCCAGCATGGCAGAGGGAAAGATGGAGTTCTGTAAACCATGCGCTAGAAACCAAAACTTCCACCCAGAAATGACGGTGCTCCGTCCACTCACACTTTATCAGCCAAAGCAAATAACAGGGCCGCACATTACTCTGAGAGCCGGGAGAGTGTCATCCCATTAGCCCAGAAGCAGAAATATTTGGTGGACAGCCCTAGTGACACTCAAAGCTGGCATGGGAATAGTTCAAAGAAATTTTAATTAATTATTTTTACTCAGTTCTTGCTTCTATTTTGTTTATTCTGTTACTGTTTTCCTAACTTAAATGGGATGTTTGCTTACTAATGTTTAGCTTTTCTTTTTTTCTGCTATATGCAAATATAGCTTTGACTTTGCCTCTGGCAACACCTTTCTTATATCCTATAAATTTTAATGGGTAATGTTATTGTTCAGATCCAAGAATTTTCTAATTCCCACTATAATTCACCTTCTGACAAAAGAGTTACTTAGAATTATGCTCTTTTAACTTTCTATATGTAAGGTATTTTTGGAAGGTGGATTCATTTTATCTCTTACTGTGGTAAGAGAATGGGGTCTTTACAAATCAGGATCCCTATGATGCTGATTTTTTGCTCTCTTTTTGATGCTGATTCTTTTAAATTTGTTGGGACTTACTTTGTAAAGAGTAAATTCTCATAAAATATTATTTGTATCCTTGACAATGAGTATCTTCTCCTTGTTAGGTGATAGTATGATATGTGATAATTAGATCAAAGGGTTAATTGTTATTCAAATAGTCTCTATTCTGACATTTTATCTGCTGATCTGTCAGTTTTTGAGTAAAGTTATGATGAAGTTCCTGTACAATGCTTGTCAGCTTCTTTTGTAATTCAGTTTTTAACTTTATAAAATTCAAAGCTATATTATTAGGTGCACACAAATTTAAGAATATTATTTTTCCTGATGAGTTGAAACATTTTCATCTAAATGGTAACTCTATCTTCAATAATGCTTTTGCCTTAAATCCTATTTTATCAGATATTAACATAGCTACACAATCTTTTATTTGCCTGGTATGTCTTTTTCTATCCTTTTATTTTGAACCTTTCTGTATCTATAATTTTAGGTGGGACTCTTTTAAACAACATATAGCTGGGATTTACTTTGGTTTTAATGCTGTGTTGTTGTTTTTTTCAAGCCCTAAAACATTTGTGTTTTAAAAGATTTTTTTTATTCATTTTAGAGAGAGGAAAGGAGAGAGACGCAGAGAGAGAGAAGCACTGATTTGTTGTTCCACTATTTTACTCAATTTTTGATTCTTATAGGTGCCTTGACCAGGGATGGAACCCACAACTTTGGCATATTGGGATGATTCTCTAACCAATGAGCTACCTGGCCAAGCCTTAAAACATCTGTCTTTTAACTAGACTATTTACACCATTGTATATTCAATTACTACAATTATATTTGGATTTATTTCTACCCCCTGTTTGTGCTTTGTATTGTCCTAATTGTATATTTGTGGATTTCCTTTTCTTTCCTTTCTAGCCTTCTTTTGAATTGCTTATATTATCTCATTCAATTTTTTTCCCTGAGATTATTTTCCTTTCTTCTGAAGCCCATCCTTAAAAGTGATTTTATTAGAAATTGTTAGTGGCTTAAGAATATTTTCAGTTTTTGTTTGTCTGAAAGTTTCCTTTTTCAACCATTCTTTTGAAAAACAGTTTAATTGGATATAAAATTCTAGGTTGACATATTTCTCCTTTCAATCTTTTTGTGGGGAGGGGTCTCAATAGCAATATTTTTAAAAAATCTTTATTGATGAAAGTATTTCATTCTGGACTCCATTGTTGTTATTAAAAGTCAGCCCTCAGCCTGGCTGCAGTGGCTCCGTGGATGAGCATCAACCTATGAACCAGGAGGTCACAATTCAGTTCCTGGTCAGGGCACATGCCTGGGCTGCAGGCTCAATCTCCAGTAAGGGGTGTGCAGGAGGCAGCTAATCAATGATTCTCTCTTGTCATTGAAGTTTCTATCTCTCCCTCTCCTTTCTTCTCTGAAATCAATTAAAATATTTTTAAATGTCAGTCTTGTTTAATTATCTTTCATTTGTAGATATAATAATTAAATGTATAAATAATCTGGGCTTTTTCTGTTTGCTTTTAAGATTTCATTGCTTTGCTAAGAGGTTTTGCTATTATGCATTTGGTACAGGTTTGTTTTTATTTATCCTGTTTATTATGCTTTTTTAATCTGAGAAT
This sequence comes from Cnephaeus nilssonii, assembly GCF_951640355.1. Lineage (NCBI taxonomy): Eukaryota > Metazoa > Chordata > Mammalia > Chiroptera > Vespertilionidae > Cnephaeus > Cnephaeus nilssonii. The sequence continues at coordinate 93,975,329 of NC_137076.1, read as the reverse complement.
TCGTGTCTTTAATTCTAGAAAACACTACCAGCCATTATATTTTCAAATGTTGCCTCTTCTCTTCTCCTCTTCTTCTGGAACTCTATTCAGACACAATTTAGACTCTTACTCTGCTCTCCATTTCTCTTAACATTTTCCATTTCTTTGTTTTTCTGTATTGCATTCTGTGTAATGTCTTCAGGCTTATCTTCCAGCCCACCAGTTTCCTCTTTAAGTGTATCTAATCTGCAACTTGATCTATCTGTTCAATTTTTTATTTCAATAATTCTATTTAAGAAATAAAATTATTTATTTCCTTTCTTTTTCAAATCTGCCCAAGAGTTTTATAGTCTTTTATTTATTACTCTCAGCATTATTCTCTCTATGGAAGATTGGCATAAAAAGTAGCTATGTGTAAAACATCTAATAATTAAATGTATAATGTGTCATGTCATGATGCTACTGATATATATAGAGAGTTTGCAAGGCAAACTCTCCCCTGAATTCAAATTTAGGAATATAAAAGGTTGTCTCTTATAATGCTAGATTTCATTGGGTAATAGAGGTATGCAGACATATTCACCTTTTGTCCTAACGGCTTGAAAGCTTGGAGCCCATATTTATGCCCAAGTTCAATAGTTTTCCTTAGCCTAGGAAAAGTCTGATTCAAAGAGATTTTAATTCAATCTTGCCATCTTCCCTTTAAAAAAAAATTGTATGCATGCCCTGACCGGTTTGGCTCAGTGGATAGAGCGTCGGCCTGCAGACTCAAGGGTCCCAGGTTCGATTCCCGTCAAGGGCATGTACCTTGGTTGCGGGCACATCCCTAGTGTGGAGGGTGCAGGAGGCAGCTGATCGATGTTTCTCTCATCGATGTTTCTAACTTTCTATCCCTCTCCCTTCCTCTCTGTAAAAAACCAATAAAATATATTTAAAAAAATTGTATGCATATATTCACTTCTATTATATCAGTATTTTCTAGTATAAGCCTACTCAGATACATGAAGAATATGCAAGGCATAAATAAGAATAATTAAAAAACAACAACTCACAGACACAGATAACAGTGTAGTGATCACCAGGGGAAAGGGGTGGGGGGTTGAGGGGCTGTAGAAGAGGGTTCAGGGTGGATAAATGGTGATAGAAGACGACTTGACTTGGGGTGGCGAACATACAATACAATATACAGATGATGTATGATAAAATGGTACACCTGAAACCTATAAAATTTTATTAACCAATGTCACTCCAATAAATTCAATAAAAAAGAAAAAAATAAATCAATATGAGACAGATTTTTAAAATATGTCCCTTAGGCTTCAGTTTCACCATCTGTCAAAGAAAAGGTTGCACTGGGTGATTATATATGGCTCTAAAATTTTCTAATAGTGTGGTGTAAAGAACAGTAAAACTTCTAGCAAAACACAGTGAGAAAATCATGGTAAGTCCTACAAATGAAGCTTTTTAACCCAGAGAGAAAACCAAACTGTTAAGAACATGCTTGTTATATGTGCACCTGTTAAAAAACACTGTTTCATGAAAAACTCCCAATGTCTATGAAATCAGAATATCATTGGAATGGGGAAAAATGTATATATTTTTAAGTGCTACAGGTGATTCTGCTGTATATTTCTTCTTAAGATCACAGATATAAGGCAGAAAACAAAGAGAATTCTGTAACTAACTCTTAAAACATAGTCCAGGAAAATATCAATATTTAGTAAATATAGTAACAGAAAAAAAGATAAAGCAAATATATGAATAAATATTAATATATTTTCACCACAAAAATACAACATCATCTTAATATACCAATATCTTCTTTATTTTGGAACAATCATTAACATAATCCAGATTCAAGCATTCTGCAGCTCCCACTAATAGATGGAGTCTTTCTCTCCACTCCTTAAATCGGAATCAGCTTTGTGATTTGCTTTGATCAAGATAATCTAACAGAAGTGACATATCAATTCTAAGTGTAGGCCTTAAGATTTGCCACTTCTGTTCTCATCCTCTTGTAATCATCCCATCACCATGAGAAGGAGCCTAAGGTAGCCTTCTTGGGGGTGAGAGATCTCATGGAGCCTCATCCAACAGCTAGTACCAACCCCCAAATATGCAAATGATGGCGTCGTGTATCATCTAGCCCCTCCTGAGCCACCAGCTGATGTGAAACCATAAGAATGAGCCCAGTTAAGACGAGCAAAAGAACCCAGTCCAAATTGCTGAACAAGACAATCATGAGTTAATAAATAATTGTTTTAAACCATTGAGTTTTGGGATGGTTTGTTACACAGCAATAGCTAACTGATAACAGTTATTCTAATCACTATTATTTCATTTAATGCTCTTCACAACTCTGTGAGATAAGGAGGAATGATACTATCCCCCATTTATTAAATAAGAAAATGGACTGTCTTATTCTCTGTTATAGAGGACTCTCAAATGGGATGTGTGGAAAATGACTCAAATGAATATGAAAAACATCACAAGTTATATTTATCCTTGTTTTTGTTTTAAAAGAACGAAATAAGTACAACTTTACTAATGTTAATACTCAGCAAGAGAGTAACATGCATATAACTTATAACAATTGTGCATACATTATAGATGCATGCTAAAAATATTTTATTGATAGTGACATGACCTTAAAAAGTTTGTAAACAATTGCTTTAAGTGAAATGGTAAAAAAGAACAGTTTTAAATACAGATTTATGAACATTGCTATCCCTACCCGGGCTATAGGGCCTCCAAAACCAAATGAAAAGAATTGAGCAGAATTTTAAAATGAACAGGAGATTTACTACAACAAATGAAAGAAGTTCCAAAGACTAATTGCCTTCCTTTGAGGAATTAAGATTGACAGTTAAAAATCCAAATTATATAGTTTCTTAAAGAATAAATAAAATATCTCAGTGTGGGATGAATGCATTTTTAAAAGGCAGAATAGATTAATTTAAATTGTACCCTGGTGGACATTTCATAATTAGTTTTATATATGAGTGCATCTGGAAAACATCATTCTTCTCAATAGGAAAATTATGCAATATGCATTGTATTGCAGGAGAATCACATGAAATTATTTTGCTTCTCCCATCAGCATGAAGGTCCCAACATGCTTTAAGGATAATTATGAAACTATCCTACCATATATGTGAAATATGGAATAAAAAATAGCATGGTTCCAAAATTCCAAATATAGCTGATAGGGACTCTAAACAATGTTGACAAGGGAGAGACATTGGAATTCAGTTCTGTGATTGGCTAGCCAGGCATTTTTACATGGCTATGTTTACTATCAGGATTAGAAGATGATGTGAGTTAATACATATGAAACTTTTTAAAACAGTGTCTGGCACATAGGACGTGTCCAATAAAGGTTACAAATTATAAGAACAGTACTGGGAATAAAGATGTCATCTCTGGGGAACCCTGGGTTGGCCCATCCCTTTTGTCTTCACACACATCAGTAGATCTAAGTAGAAGTCATCATCAGTCTTGGTGCTTCAGAACCAATCATCAACCAAGCTTCTCTTCCCAGAATCCCTGATGTTATAAATGAAGAATTTAATGACTTGTCCATGAATACTCACTTCAGAGTTTTAAAGGTCTCCTAAGCCTTTGCTCTTTCCATACATTAGGCTGCCTTCAACCACCATTCTATGACAATTGTAATGTACTATCAGAGCTAATCTATTTCCCCGCAGGAACCTCCTAGACACTTTGGGGTCCTCTCCCTTCTTCCAGGTTCCACGCTGAACCCCCGGTTTATAACCAATGTGCAGTGAGCCTGAGCCCATGATGTGACTCCTGGCTGAGCTCCCATTGCTCACACACTCATGATGAATACACCCAAATGGCTATACAAAACACCCCATTAAAGCTTCATGTTTGCAACACCTTCACCTTCAATAAGTGTAACATACACACCATCATTCATACATACTCTGAAGGGCAGGCAAAATAAACCGTCTTTCAGAGTTCAGCTCAGCTTAACTTCCCAGTACAGTGGCTCTCAATTAGGGTGATTCTCCCCCGCCCAAAGGTATATTTGTCAATATCTAGAGTCATTTTTAATTGTCACAATGAGGAGGAAGAGGTTTGCTATGACTTCTAGTGGGTAAAGGCTAGGGGTACTGCTAACATTCTGTCAGCCCCCTACCATAAAGAATTATCCAACCCAAAATCTTAATATTGTCATGGTTAAGAAACCCTGCTTTAGTAACTATAAAATCAAGGTGCCTCCCAGAATACTACAGACACTTCCTGCTGACCTTAGGCAAGTTGCTTTAACTCTCACAGCCATCTTTTTGATTTGTAAATATGGAGGTAATAATAGTACTTACCTCACAAAATAGTTGTGAAGATAGAACAAGAAGGTCTGTGTTAAACCCCTAATATGGTGCCTGTGTTGCAATAAACAGTTGATTCATTCACTCAGTACATATACATATTGAGCACAAGACACTGTGGACATAGGGGTGTGTGAAAATATTTACTGTCTCTGTGCTTGTGGAGCTACCGTTTAGGAAGGGAGGGACCAACATCAAAGAGGCACACAAACAATAAAAATTAGTTGTCGTTGTTATTATTTATAGAGAATGTCTTCCTTTTGTGATCTTTCCCATGCTTCTACTCCTAAGCCTTTTCTGTGATTTTCCTGTTACAATCCAAGAAGGGCTAATACCAAAGGTGAATGGGCTAAAAGTCTTCCATGCCTACACGAGATGGAAGAGAGGAAAGCTCTTTGCTCATCTGTCAGCTCTTCAACCTCCAAGAGAAGTCGCCCCCAACTACTCACTGCCTGCTCCAAACTCCAGTGTCTGGGGAAGGAGCATGTGACCACAGGCAGCCCTGCCACCGTGCTGCGTTGCTATAGTAAGGATGCCCTTTATTGATCAAACTTGCCTGGAGTCATGTACCTCCCCAGCCTGCTGCTGGGCTCCCCAAGGGGCAGTTGGCAGGCAGCAGTGTCTCTCTAGACCAAGGCTGAACCCCAGCTCTGCCCTCTCTCCCTCCTTGGACACATGAAGGCTGCCCACAAAAGCACCTAATGCTTCTTTGTAGTGTCTTGTCATTCACACACTAATTTGAAGTCACAGATCAAAACAGGAGAGAGACACCAGGGAAAAGAGATTTGAAGATTCCCTACCTTCCCTAAAGCAACACTGCGGTCCTGCTTTGCAGCCAGCAAACCCACTGTTTTCCCCCAGAGAATCTATTTCCCTCCTGCCCTTTAATTTCACCACCTTTTAGAGTCTCTCTCTTGCCAACATTTTTACTATAGGAAGTCTGACACTGAATCTTAGAAGAAGCGCAATATGCCTGCTACTAATTAGAAAGCCATGCCCTGAGAGGTTAATGAACTTGCTCAAAGGTCAGAATGCTGGTTAGTAACTGCACAATCCAAAGAGATACCCCGTTTGGCTAGTACCCTCAGAAAATGAGGAGCCAGAAGATGTTTCCACATGGGCTTTCTTTGTTCTTTTTTTAAATGTTTTAAAGGCCAAGTTTAATTGTTTCTTCATATAAATATTTGCTTAGAAATAGAGGTAAGGGACATTATTCATAAAAATAAGGCATTAGATTTTTCTTGCTTCCTCAAGAACTCCAAATGTCATAGAATATTCATGTTTATCTGTTGAACATCCACCTCCACCCTTATCACCACTGCTCACATATATTGGTGATCTATATGCTCTCATTGTCAATACCTGTTAATGAAGTAGCTCAGGTAGAGTGGTCACATGGCTAAGTGAAAAGTCATACAGCAAGTCAGCAGCACAGCCAAAATTCAGGTTTTGAGTTAACGCAACATCCTTTAAGCCAAAGAAGGAAAACACACAGGAAGGATTCCACAGTGCTCCATCCCACACCACACATCACTAATTGATCTTTCCTTTCAAGCCTAGATTCAGCCTCAGAACCCTTCTTAAGACCATGATCCGAACCCCTCAACACGTTCAACATAATATGTAGCGATTTGGGAAGACCTCGGCAAGGAGGGTCCATTTTAAAGATGAAGTGAAGACAGACATGTGAAGAGTCAGAGGTAGAGGAACAGCACATGAAAAAGTGACAAATATGAAATAATACTGACATACTCAAGGACATAGAGAAAGATAATTGTGATCATGCTGCAGTGATCAAGGAGAGGAGTGTCAGGAGGTACAGGTGGGCTAAGTGAGAATTCATGGAATTGTCCCTAATCATTCAATGACCTTCTAACTGACACCTTAGTGTGAATTAATTTACCACATGGATGGATAAAGGATAATATAAAGAAGACAAAAGTACATGGAGTTTCCCCAAGGAGTAAAGTTTGGCTTGGAGATCTGGAAACCAAAAAGAAGATTGAAGCACTGGGCATCCTACAAGAAAGAAAGGAATCACTGTCAGCTAGGTGAGAGTACTGATGCTCAATTGTACCAGTCAGGATTCAACGGAGAAACAGGACCACAAGGAGGGACGTGATGTGTACATATATGTACATGTGCATGTTGTAGGATTTGTTGCAGGGATCTGACTGCACACAATAGTGGGGGCTGGTTAAGCAGTCTCCGTAAAGCTGTCATCTTCATATCTCATGCTGGATCTTGGAGTCTGTGAGGCAGACAGTGAAGAAGGGAAAATGGGTGTAAACTCAGGAAGAAGCAGGACAAGCTAGAAGCCACTGCATGAGCTGAAGCCCGTGAGAATGCTAGTTCTCAGAGCATCTGATCTTGAACTTCCTGAAGAGGTCAGGACCTTCCATCTTGGAGCTAAACACACATATCACCCACGAGTTGGAAAGGCTGAAGGAGGGTCCTCAGGAAAGAGGAACTGAGGGGCCCTTCTGTTTCTCGGGGTTACAGAATCTCTCTTGTTCTTGCTTATCTCTCTGCTCCAGCCCTCTTGGCTTGCACAAGATCGGAATGGACCCTTCAACATCTACTTAGCCTCTAGTCCACTCACCCTGTATAAGTCCCCTCAGACACCCCATTGAATCTCTGTGTGTTTCTTGGTTTAAGAACACGCAAACACACACACACACACACACACACACACACACACACACACACACACATGGAAGGAAGGAAGGAGGGAAGGAGGGAGGAAGAGAGGGAGGGAGGGAGGGAAGGAAAAAGGGAAGGAGGGAGGGAGAGAGGAAGGGAAGGAGAAAGAGAGAGAAAAACTGATGGATCTGTGAGCCCAATTGTACTCTGTTCTCTGTGTAAACATGTGGTGGCCAATTGCCATAAAAACTCCACTTTCACCCTTACTTTTGCCAGCTGGGGTGGGTTTCTGGTTTTTGCGCCGAGTTGCCCCTTAGTCGGACAGCAGAGTTTAAAGATGATCTGTACCTCCTTCCCTATTCTCCCTAGTTTCCACAGTCAGTGATGTGCACATTGGATGGCACAAGGTAGAGGCGCTTCTGTCCACACTCACAGGACATGCCATGAAGTCACAGTAACTTAGAGGACAAGGCAAGAAGAGCAAGAGCCAAAAGAATCATGGAAACATCTCCCTCCTGTGCTGAGCGCTGGGCACATCACATCATGTCTGCAGAGGACTCACGAGGTGGTGGGGCAGGGTGGGGACGGGGGAGGGGAGCAATTTCAGCGCAGCTCGCTGCTACTCCTAAAATGCACACCTGAGAGATGGCGCTCTTCCCAGAGCTGTCAATCTTCCAGCATTCACGATCCTGAAAACCGATTTAATAGAATATTTTACAGTAACTTTTTCAAAACTTTCTGCCAAAAAGAAAAGGGGAAAAGAAAGAGAAAAGTGCTAATTGCACTTTTGAGCTTCAGGTGCTTTTCGGGCCAGACTCTCAATGAATTTGATGAACTCTCATGTCCCACAACCTCGCCTCACCCCTGGGTGGGAACAGATCAGTATTGTCGAGTTCAATTTACAATATGGAGAAACTGAGGCCCTTTTAAGAAAGATGAGAATACTACCAGCAAAAAAGGATCAGCCAAGACAGATGCAGTTGCCTGAGCAGCTATCCCAAACTGTGTCTTCAAGAAACCTTCCCCCTCAGCAAAAAGAGGTAGCCAAATGCACACATCTTCTCCTCTCATAGAAAGGTGACTTGCAGCTAAATCTCTGTGCACATGTGCCCTTGATTCCTTAAGGTAAGTTTTTAGAAGTGGCACACCTGCTTTTGTGGTAAAGTGTGGTTCTCTCGTTTTTTGAAGGTTTTTATCCTCTTTGCTGACCTACTTTTCAGAAAGAGGGTACAAATGTACATTGCCACCAGTATGTGAATGCATTATCATTATTCTTCGTATCTGCTTCCTAAGGAAAGGGTGAATATACACTACAATGGCCCATAGCAATGGGTACAATAGAAAAGAGAAGAAGGAAAGGACCCAAATAAATTACCACTTAGACCATCAGGGTCTGAACAATTGAGAAGTATTATACTGACGAGGCATGAATGAAATCGGGCGAGATGACGGATTACACTGGATCCCATGCATGACCATGGGCCGGGGCCTTCCAGAATAGGGCAGCACCATGAACAGGAAAGGGTCCCTCCTGGCAGGCAGCTGAGCATTAAGGTAACTGGCTGTGTATAGCTTACTTCCCAGCCTCCCCTGACAAAGACGAACTCCTGGCAGCTTGCGGATGGGATTACATCTCTCATGGATCACGGCCTCTTGAAGCCAGGGCAGTGTACCTGTCAGAGGCAGAATCTGCCCCTTAATAGCCCTGAAGCACCGTGGGCTAATTGCCACTGCTGAAAATAATCTCCAAAGATTACAGCAGGCGTCATAAATAACGAGGGGCTCTGCGATGCACATTATGACAAGGTCTCCATTGGTCTTATCTGTTACTGGAGTGCAGCTCGTGCCTTCATGTTACTAATGAATCTTAGTCATTTGTGCAACTGATGTTTCCATTTGACAATGACATGAACATAAAGTGGAGGTTAATTTACTCCATTGCAAGAGGTTCATTATTTAACCTGACGTTGAGGACAAAACAATGTAGCTTAATAGATGACAAATAGAAATTAGTTGTGATGAATTTTGCCATTTAATTCTAGCAGGCTCACTGAATGTTTGCCATTCAACATGGCTAGAGAGTCAGAGTTACCTTCTCTGTGGGTGGCAGTTGCTCATTCTTCTATTCCCAGGGTGTCGCCCAAGGATTAGGATACTTCCACTGGGAAGTTTCACAGGAAGCAAGCTATTTCTAGTTACACATAGGACTTTGAAGACTAATGGCGATATACTATCATTGGGTCAAATTTTATTGGACTACTTTCCTTTAACAGCAGATAAATAATGGATTTACAAGGCTAGAAACTAGAAGTTGTATCGAGTTTTGATAACTGTTGGCATTGTCGTCTAGAACCCTACATTTGTGCCTTTTTTTCTTCTACATGGAGGTAGCTAAGCAATAGCAGAAATGAGCTCTAATTCTAGAATCAAACAGAGCTTATGAAGTGCTTTTAGGTTAGTTATTCAAATTCTCCTAGCCTCAGTTTCCTTACCCATAGAATGAGGCAGTATTTACCTCATATATACATCTATAAGTGACTGAGCTTGTAACATATGCTCATGTGTATGCAGTTATGTGTGTGTGTATGCATATACATACATATATATATATATATATATATATATATATATATATATATACACACACACACACACACACACACACACACACACTGAGTGGCCAGATTATGATCAGTACTTCATTGGGCCACCTTTTGCCTTCAATACTGCAGCGATTCTTCTTGGCATTGACTCCATGAGATGTTGAAAGGTGATGCGAGGAATCTGACACCATGCCTGATGAATAGCACTGTCCAGTTCTGTGAGATTTGATGGTTGTGGAACCAGCTGCCTGACGGCTCTTTTAACTTCATCCCACAAATGCTCGATTGGATTGAGATCTGGTGATTGTAGGGGCCACCTAAGCAAGGTAAAGTCTCCCTCATGTTCTTGAAACCACTCCTGCACAATACGAGCACCGTTTCATGGCGCATTGTCTTGTTGGAAGAAGCCATCTCCATTGGGATACGCCATCAACATCATAGGATGAACTTGATCAGCAACGATACTTAGGTATGTTGTGCTATTCAGACGTTGTTCCACACAAATTAAAGGGCCCAATCATGCCAGGAAAACATGCTCCAAACCATAACACTGCCACCACCAGCTTGAAGGGTTGTACTCATGCATGTGGGGTGCATGCTTTCATGCTGTTTTCCGTGAAATTCTCACTGTGCCATCTGCATGATGCAACTGGAAACGTGATTCATCAGACCACATGACTTTTTTCCAATGTTCGACTGTCCAATCCTTGTGTTCCTATGTGAATTGGAGATGTTTCATCCTGGTAACTGCAGACAGCAAAGGTGTTCGAACAGGCCTTCAGCTTCCATATCCCATACGATGCAGTATATGGCTAATTTGCCTACAGACATAAGGTGATCATAATAACCTGGCCACACAATATATATATTAGAGGCCTGGTGCACGAAATTTGTGCATGGGGGGGGGGAGCAGGGGAGGGGGTGTACCTTGGCCCAGCCTGCACCCTCTCCAATCTGGAACCCCTCGAGGGATGTCCAACTGTGGGATCGGGCCTAAACGGGCAGTCGGACATCCCTCTCACAATCCAGACTGCTGGCTCCCAACTGCTCACCTGCCTGCCTGCCTGATTGCCCCTAACCGCTTCTACCTGCCAGCCTGATCACCCCCTAACCACTCCCCTGCCAGCCTGATCGACGCCTAACTGCTCTCCTGCTGGCCCGATTGCCCCTAACTGCCCTCCCCTGCTGGCCTGGTCACCCCTAACTGTCCTCACCTGCTGGCCTGGCCCCCCCAACTGCCCTCCCCTGCCAGCCTGGTTCCCCCCAACCACCCTCCCCTGCAGGGAAGCCCCCCCAACTGCCCTCCCCTGCAGGCCTGAGTCCCCCTCAACTGTCCTCCCCTATAGGCCTGGTCGCCCCTAACTGCTCTCCCCTGCTGGCCCAGTAACCCCCAACTGCCCTCCCCTGCAGGCCTGATCGCCCACAACTGCCCTCCCCTGCTGGCCATCTTGTGGTGGCCATCTTGTGTCCACATGGGGGTGGCCATCTTTGACCACATGGGGGCAGCCATCTTGTGTGATGGAGTGATGGTCAATTTGCATATTACTCTTTTATTAGATAGGATATATATGTGATATATATGTATAAGAGAGAAAGAGAACCTGGCCAGTGTGGCTCAGTAATTTTCTACCTATGGGATCATGTGGGATTCCAAGGAAGGATCTTATAACCTGAAACTGTGGAATCCCTTGTCACATCCTGCGTGATTCAGGGTTCCCATTCAGGTCCGGTTTCTGGAGAAGGCCGCAATCAAAATGAAAAGAAGCTAGAAAAGAATCAATTTGGGTAAATGGGGGGCCAGGCGGGAGCCCACCTCTAGTGGGAGGACTACCCACTGCTCTGGCCTTTGCCATCCCTTTTATTGGAGTTCTGAGATACACCCATATACTTTTGGCAGGAAATTCCAATAATAGACAATCAGCAAAAATTTACATATGATTAACAGGTGAGAGTTGCTTTAACTACCAATGTCTCAACTAAACAATGAGTGACTAGCTCTGACCATTCAGAGCGATTAAGGTTGACCAAAGCATTCCAGATTGCCTTTTCACATTTAACTTCCAATGTCTCAATGTTCGGTTTCCGGCATGAAACTATTATAGAATCAATTAATGTCCTTAAAAATGATTAGAAATCCATCAAGACATACTATTTGTAAGAAAACAAGGATATATTATTACACCTTCATACAATCAGTGTGCTCCTTGCCCCAGAGGTATTTGCATTGCACATGCTTTTTCACTGTAGAGAGAAAGACTTTGTCCCCAGGTTAAGGAATTTTAGGGCCAATTGATTATGTAACAATTGCAAGAAAGACAGAGACCATTTTAGGCAGAAAATGGCAGCTTCTGCAAAGGCTCTGTGTTAGGAAGGAGTATGGGAAATGCAGGAGACAGAAAGAAATCCAGGCTGTTTATGGAGCAGAAATCCATAAGGCCACGGTAGGAGAAATGGGCAGGGCCAAGATTTTGCAGACCTTTGAAGGCCATGGTGAAGAGTTTTGTTTTCATCCAAAGAGCAATGACTGGAAGGCCAAGGTCATAATAATGTTTAAATCTCATTTCAAATAGACAACTATGGAAGTAGTGTGAAAAATGGATTTGGAGGCAGGCAAGAGCAGATAGAGCCAGAAGCTTCTGCAGTGGCCCTGACCAAGGTGGCAGCAGCTTTAGATGAACTAGTGGGAGATAAAGAGATGCAAAAAGGTTTGAAAAATATGTCAGAGGTAAAATGAACTGGACTTGGCAATGGGTTAGATATGGAGCTAAAGAAGAAGGGTATCAGTGATGACTTGCATAAGTCATTGTGCTCAGAACCGTTGTTTAGAAATTAAAGAATAAGGCTCAAGAAGAGTAAATTAATTTCCCAGAAATCAAACCTACATCTAGAAGTGATTGAGCTTGTAACATATGCTTATGTGTATGCAGTTATGTATATACTAGAGGCCCAATGCACGAAGATTCGTGCAAGAATGGGCCTTCCTTCCCCTGGCTGCCGGCACCGCCTTGGCTCCAGCCGGAACCACCTTTCCACCTTCCCATGCTGCCCAGAGGCTCAGAGCAGCTGGGACGGAGTGGAACGCCTGCGTCGTCACCATGGCAATGATGCAAGCATCCCACCCCGCCCCCAGCCACACAGCACCTCTGTATGCAAATTAACCTGCCATATTTGTTGGGTTAATTTGCATACTCACTCCCGATTGGCTGGTGGGCGTCACGAAGGTACGGTCAATTTGCATCTTACTCTTTTATTAGTGTAGATATATGTGATATGTGTGTATAAGAAAGAAAGAGAACCTGGCCAGTGTGGCTAAGTAATTTTCTACCTATGAACCAGGTCGGTTCCCAGTCAGGGAATCTGGTTGCAGAATCCCAGTAAGGGGCATGCAGGAGGCAATTAATTAATCAATGATTCACTCTCATCATTGATGTTTTTATCTCTCCAATCCTCTCTGAAATCAATAAAAGTATATTTTAAATAGAGAGAGAGAAAAGGTATTTGTGTTTATAGTGTGTGTTTATACACACATATGCAGGGTATACTATTATTATTTAGATAAATTAAGAGTTTGAGTACTGTTTTATCTCTAAATAAAAGTTAGAAACCCTGTGCCCACCTCCTACCTCTATTAACTGCATCCCTGTGACATATTACTCATGTTCTTTGCTTATTTTTCTAAACTACAGAATGTATATACTACCCTCTTTATACTTTCTTTTATCTATCCACTGTGTGGCACCCCATTTTTATTGTTATCCTGGCTTCTATTCAGTTTACTAGTTTGTGGCCCATGGAAGCGTATTTTAATAATTTTGAAGGAATCTTTTCATCACTGAAGCTTGTCTAAAGAAGGCCTGAAATAATCAGTATTTCTTATTTTTACTGCTCTCCACCCCCCTCCTCCACCACACACACACACACACACACACTCATATATGTTTTGCTATTTTAAAGAAAGAGATTTAACAGCCATAAGGCACTTTTAAAAATAACATTCACATCTGGGCTGACCACCTGTATGCCAAAATTTAGCTTGATGTTAATTAAAACAGGCATGTTATAAACCTCAGGAAATGGCAGCTGACCCCTAACTATGAATGTAATGCTATAATAATACGTAGTAAAAATAAGACATTTTGAGGCTGTTGCCCAAACCACTCATGCATTAAAATTCTCACCACTGTATACACTTGTGTGAGGACGAGTAAATCAAGTGCAGAAGTGATCCAACCAAAAAATAATAATGATAACAATTCAAGGGGTAAGAGCCATTCATTCAACAGATGGCTGTAAATTCCTGTCCTAGACAGAGAGTGGTGTTCTGCCTCTTGAGAAAGATTCTGCATAAAGTTTGGAAGATTAATTAGCTCTATCCTGCCAGATATGACAATTAGATTATCAATGCAGCTGATATTTTTTTGAACACTTTACTATGTGTAAGCATTTCACATAGATAATTTCAGTTAGTCCTCCTAACAACCCTACAACATAGGTGCTATGATTATCCCCATTTTACAGATGAGGAAACAAAGGTTTAAAAGATTTAGTTACCCTTTGTGGGTGGTACAGTAGCAGGGCTGGGAATGGAATGCAAGCCATCTGAGCCCAGGGCCCAGGTGTCTCACGATGGCTCCTCATGGCCACAGAATCCTGCCCTCATTCCCATTCAGATCTTGTTCCATCTGCAGACTCACTCCATTCTCTGTGGATCCAACTGCAAGTGACCTCCTGCATTTTCCACCACCTCCTTTCCTGCCCCTTTCCTTGTCACTTTACTCCCATGTGACCCCAGAGCTTCTCACATTTCCTTTTCACTTTCCCATCAGCCCCACTCATTTGAAACCACTTCTCTTAACTACCTCTGACACTCTGGCATTTGGCAACTCAGCTTTGGCTCTGCTTTCCATTTGATCCAGTTATGTGCCACTGCCTCTGAACTCTGAAATTGTCTTCTTTGTCCTTGCACCTTAAATGTTTGCTTCATAAAGCAGAGTATTAGAAATTTGCATTTAAGGGCATGTAAATATATAAGGCAACTAGGTAGAGTAATGTATTTGTATTGCAACTGGACATTAAAACACATAGACTTTAAAAAAAACAAGTTCTCGACTATACAAACAACACTGTCAAGAATGTCCATTGGCGCAGCAGTGAATAGCACCTGAAGTTACAAGTTTAAGTTCATATGTGAAACCTCCATATTCACTTCCAAATGTGTACTTTTAAAAGCATTAAAAATTACTCTAAAATTCAACTGTATTACAGCTCATGAAGCTACTCTTATAGGCTGTGCAAGAGTCGCTGAATCCAGTGGAGACATAATATGCAACAAGACTTGACTCTATTCCATCCCCCAGGACCTCAAAGGCGTTATGCATACTGGTCAGGACACCAGCTTTAAATCAGAAAGGGCAAGGTTTTGTCCTGACTTCTACATTTATCCACTAAGTGACCTTGGACATATCATTTAACTTCACTGCTCCTTGGTAAATTATCTTTAAAACGTGAATGCCTACAGGACCCTCCCCCTAGAATTATGATGAAAATCAAATGAGAGAATAGATTTAAAGTGCCTAATCTAGTGTGTACTCAATAAATGATGTTGTTGCTGTTAATAGCAATTCTTTTGCAGCAGTTGTCTTTATACTAGAAGCAGTGGTAGCAGTCGTTGTTACAACAGGGCATCCAAGTTCTTTCTGTGCTATGGAAATTCCGACGGCTCCTTCCCTCTCCAGCTGTATCTTCAGCCGTGCCAGATAGTGTGTGGTTATCCTCAAACCCCATACTGCTTCATCTCTCCTCTGCCTTTTTATACATTGTCTTTCCTGGAAATGTTGGTTCCCTATAAATTGGCCTGGTCAAGTCCAAATAACTGCCCAAATCTCAGGTCAAATACTATTAACACTATTGTGAAATTCACCCCCACTCCCCAAAACAGCCTTAAACATTCTGCATCCCATTTTTTTTACACTTAGTTTCTAAACTGAACTGGGAGAGAACAGGTACAACGTTTATTTTGTTTTTGATGTTACTGTATTCCCAACACCTGGGAAAGTGGCTGGGATACATGGAGACCTCTGTAGCCAAGGAACAGAACTGGATTAGCGTGAAGGAAGTATGTTATCTCATACACCATGGAGTACAACGACAGGATGGGGTCCAGAGCTCATTCAATGATTCCACACCCACATCAAGAACCTGGCTCTTCACATCTTCCTTCCTCAGTGAGGCAGCCTTGCCTTCAGGTAGAAGTCTTCATGGGCATAAGATGGCTGCCACTGCTCCAGGCCCCTCATTCAGGTGCAACAATGACAAAGAAGGAAAGAAACTATGTTTTCCTGTGTCTCCTTTAGAGGAGCCAGAAGCCTTTCCCAGAAAGCTCTCAGAGGGCTTCTGATATTCCATTTCTTAGGATTAGGTTTTATGTTCATCTGCAAACCATTCATTCACTGGGGAAATGAGATTACCAGAATTACTATAGGCCAGGGATCACCAAACGTTTTCTGTAAAGAGGCAGATTGTAAATACTTTAGGCTTAGCGAACCATACAATCTTCAGTGCAACTACTCAATGTGCCCTTATAGCACAAGAGCACCCATAGACAATGTGTAAGTGGATACAGTTATGCTCCAAAACACTTATTTATGAACACTGAAATGTGAATTTTATATGATATTCACATGATGCAATATTCTCCTTTAGAATGTTTGCAACCTTCTGAAAATTGTAGAAACCACTCAGCTCAAAGGCCATGCTGGCAGCAGGTTGGGTTTGGCCTAAGGAATGTAATTTGCTGACCCTTGGCTTATATTTGGAGTCAAATGTATGTTGAAGTGCACGGCTAATATTTCAATTTATCCACAACAATTTCTGAAGGGCACAATAAGTATTTTTTTAAATTAAAGAAATAAGTGACTAAAGAGAACACAGTTCTTGCCAATGAGAAGTTCACAGATATGCATGTATATGATTTCCTGAAAGATATGTTTTAAATAACTGATTTGCCTAATAATGGTGGAGTTAGCAAAACTAAAACAATTAAAAAACTTGTGGTTTGTGACAGCTTAGATATTGAAATGTGAAAATGGAGGGTAAATAATCATTTGTGTTAGGATGTATGAGAAATATAGATTTGAAAACTCTTCAGGAATCCAAAGTCATAAAACATTTGCTTTGATGGTAAGTAGGTGAAAGAGATTACTTAATGGGTGTTTTCTATGTTAGCATCTACTGATTTTACAATTTCCCAAACATAATGTTGCAAGTATCTGGATGCAGGCAGAGAGATAATTATAGAGTAACTGCTTGCACTCAGTGTAAATTAATCAAATGTAAATTAAATAAACTGTAAATAGAAGATACTCCTTAGCTGATACAGCAACTGAATCACCTCCATTATAGACTCATTTTTGCAAAATTACATCTAATCATAGTATTTTAAGATAGTGTTTGGCAAAACATCTCTAAATCTGTCAACAAAAGCAGCGATTACTTCTTTGTGGCTGAATACTTTTGCCAACAAACACCCATCTGTCTGGAAAGATTTATGTATGGTTCTGCCTAAAGGCATGGCTAAAATTTCAATGACCTCTGGAGGTTTCTTTTACCTTTGTGCTCTGAGTCAATAAAAATTCATTTTAGAGTAATCTCACTGTGATCTTTTAAAAAACAAACAAACAAACAAACAAAAAGACTACAAACCTGCAATGTAATCAAGTCTATTCCAAGAATCCTCAAAATAAATATTCTTGTAGGTAATTATATAGCTTATTCTGTTTGATCAACACTTGAATCTTATTTGTCAGTGGCTGCTTTAATAGAATCCAAATTCCTTAATATAGCTCATAAGACCCAGTGTGGCCTCAGCTGCAGTTGGCACCACTGCTCTTTATGGGTCACTGGACTTTCTCAGTTCTTCATGCACATGGTGCTTGCTTCCTGGCCTTGAACCATGCACTTCCTTCTGCCCAGGCCATGCTTTCCCTCTCCCTATATCACTTACTCCTCGTTAACAGGTTCTTTCCCATAAGACCTTGGCTTAGATTGGGAGATCTGGAAGCCTGCTCTGCTTCCCCCACCCATCATGGGTTAGGTGGCCCTTCCATGTGCATAGCTACCCTGTGCTTGCTTCCTCCCTTGTAATATTTATAATCCAAGTATTTTCTGTGTATGTGTTAGTCTCTTAAAGGTTGAGGACAGGAACTGTGTCTTGTTCACTATAGCAAAAATTAGAGGAGGCCAGTTCATAAAGGGATTTATGTCTTGCTGAAAAGTTTATTTAGACTTTATCCAGAAGGATGTAAAAAGAAGCCATTGGAGACTCCTTAGCTAATATGGCAACTGAATCCCCTCCATTATAGACTCAAGCTCATATGTGCTTTTCAGTAAGATAACTCTGGAAGTAATATAAGAGGATGGACTTCCAGAAAGCAAGGGGGAGATGGTGAGGGATCCACTTTAGAGGCAGCGAGATCATTTAGTTAGCAGTTGTTCTATTCCAGGTGAGAGAGGACAGAGGACTGTCCCAGGGCCATGAATACTGTGAATGGAGAATAGTGATCAGTTTAGAGAGATATTTAGGAGGCAAAAATCTATACAATTTGTAACCAACTGTGTAGAAAACTGAAGGACTGGGAGGGAAAGAAATCAAGGCTTGAATAACTCAGCAAATGATAATGCTAGTCACTTGAGAAGAAATAAAGGATGAGGAGCAAGTTGAATCTGGGAGAAAGGGATGCTTAATTCCATTGCAGACTTGCTGATTTATAGGAACCTGAAAAGCATCTAGGAGGAGATGACCAGTCAGACATCTGTACAGTTAGTTGTATTGTTCAAGCGTCTGTTTAAGCTTTCCTCTATTTGTTGGACATCCATTTTCCTTGAGTGACCTACAATACCCTTTATACTCTGATGACTCTCAAATTTAACTTTTGGTCTAGACCTCTCTTCTTCATTTTCAAATCAGCACCTGCAATAATAGCCAAGAGTTCCTGGGCCACATCACAGCATCCCTAAGGGACATCCTTTGCTGCCCTTCAAATTTCATTTTACAAATCTGATTCCCAGCCAGGCCACACAAATAATAGACACCTGTAGTGTCAGTGATGTGGCTATCACTGCTCTTTGCACAGAATTTGAAGAGCATACATCCTTAGGTGAATCACAGGGAAGATAGGCGTCTCTCTTCTCTGATCAGTTATCCAATGAGCACTGAGAGTTTGTGTTCCAGATGTGCTTAGAACTGGGTCAGACCTAAGGAGAATGATATCGCTGGAAATACAGAGCACACTAGAAGCAATTACAGAACAATAGAGAACAACATATAGTCAAGGATCAAATGAGAGAGTACAAACGACAGTTCAAAGAAGGCAAGGTTAAATTAGCTAAAATCATGGCAATGGGTTAAGGAATAAAGAGAGTATTGAATTTGAGCTAGCCCCGAGGAACCAGCTATTATGGCCATTAAAAATTCTCCAAAGTACTTCCCTCTTCCCTCACTCTTGAAAATAAAGCTAAATAATAATGTATAAATAATGATTTGCTTTAATTTTTAAATAAACATATGACACACCTGTTACTTTTAAAAGTGGGGGGAAAGGTGTTAGCAAATCAAACCATAAGGTGTCACAAATCCAAGAAAGTTGAAAATCAACACATTCAAGTCCCTCTTGGGTTGGGAGAGATTTATGCTTCTTAACGGGCATCCAGACATTAGTAGCTCAGACCCCCACACTCTATCCTGGCTTCATTTAAAGGACCCATAGGTCAGACCAAAACACAACAGGACTTTATATGCC
The DNA here is from genome assembly GCF_951640355.1 of Cnephaeus nilssonii. Taxonomy (NCBI): domain Eukaryota; kingdom Metazoa; phylum Chordata; class Mammalia; order Chiroptera; family Vespertilionidae; genus Cnephaeus; species Cnephaeus nilssonii. The sequence goes on along the minus strand of NC_137076.1, from coordinate 93,955,955 downwards.
AATTTTTCTTGACTCTCTGTGGGTCAGGGGAAGTTAAGCTCATGTAATTAGAGGATAAAGACAGAGGCTGGGAGTGGGGGATGGAAGCATGATGAAAGTTCCAGAGTTTAAAGGCTCAGTAGGAAGCCAGAGGAAAAGTCGGTAAAGTCACGTCTTTATGAAACATGTGTTTTCCATGGCAGAGCAAACATACTTGCCATTACACCCAGGGACTCTCTCTGTGACTTGGCACTCTCACCCACCTGTGTGGCGAGGACCATTCAAATTCAGTATGATGATCGAGAGCCTGCTGTTATCCGGAGTTGCCTTCTCAATTATCAAATACTGATTCCGTTACTGTTCAGCCTAATAACAGCGCTAAATGCATTTAATTGCATTAAGTGTATTTCACAATGGATAATCTAGGTGACTTTTTATGATAATTCTCTCTTAAGTAAAAAATTAATTGGTTGAACTATCGATAAATGATGCCAAAGAATAAAGAGGCTCCTATAAATGACATGACCAGGCTCAAAAGCACAGTCTCAATGAGTCATCACCAAAAGAGGTAAAGAAACAATGACTGGCAGCAATAAAAACAGAGCAGTGGAAACTAAGAAGAGCCATAACTGAGAAAATAATGGAGAAGGGCCTATAATCCTCAGAGTGAATATAAAAGAATCTCGGGCTGTCCCAGTGACAAACATCAATACTCATATTAATGACTAGACCCCAGAATCAGTCTCCTAGATTCTAGCTGTGCTATTCAACCAAGGAAGCCCACGACTCCTTCAGACTGGAAACCAGTGTTAATGGACTCAGTGATCCTCTTCTGAAACTGGGTATCACATTGAGAGCCATTCACCATACATACTGCCACGATTCACCAGGAAGTATTACCAGTAATATTCTTATGACAACATAAAATTTCATGTGCTGGTCAAATAGTGTTTATCGATTAGAAATTTTGTCAACTATCATTACAAAGAAAAATATTTTTTGTTGTTGTTGTTGTTAATCCTCACCAGAAGATATTTTTCCCATTGATTTTTAGAGACACATCAATTAGTTGCCTCTTGCATGGGCCTCAACCAGGGCCAGGGATCGAACTTGCAACCCAGGTATGTGCCCTTGACCAGGAATCGAACCCACAACCCTTCAGTGCATGGGCCAATGCTATCCACTGGGAAATACTAGCCAGGGCACAAAGAAAAGAATTTTTATGTCCATAAATTTTTTCAGTCTTTATTCATTATCCATCATCCATTGATCCTTCCACAGATCCTTCCATACATTCAATCTTCTTTCCCTTCTTCCTTCCTTCCTTTCTTCCTTCCTTCTTTCCTTTCTTTATAAGGTATACTGAGCATCTGCTAAATGCCAGGCACTGCTCTGAGCTTCAGAAAGAGTTTTGCACAAGATGGACAGGTGCTTTCTCCAGTGTAGTTTACATTTTAGAGAGGGAAGGCAAATGAGAAACAAGTAAACAACTACATAAAGAAAGAAAACTCCAGATAATGCTGAGCTATAGAGGAAAGAATACAAAGTAATGGGAGCAAGTGAGACTGCTTTGGAGAAGATGGTAGGGAAGGCCCCTATTGGAGGAGAAGTGACGTCTGAGCTAGCACTTAAACGTGGAGAAAAAGCAGCTATAACTCAGGCTTCCTCAAATTGCTCAGTCTCAGCATTGTTGACACGTTGGACTGGGTAAGTCTTTGTTGTGGGGGCTGTCCTGTGTCCACGCCTCTTCCCACTAGATACCAGTAGCAACCCCATCTCCAAGTCATGACAATAAAAAATGTCTCCAGGTATTGCCAAATACCCCCAGGGGATAAAATCACCCCTGTTAAAGAACCACAGGGCTATGTGAAGATGTGGTGGAAAATCATTCCAGAGAGAAGAATCAACACAGACAAACCCCACAATGGGAATGAGCTTGATGTGCCGTAGGGAGAAGAAAGCCGGCCAGTGTAGATGGAGTGCAGTCAGCAAAGCTTAGAGTGAAACGAGATGAGGTGGGGAGGGTGCCAGTTCAGGAAAGACCTCAGGGCCATGGTAGGGTTTGCATTTAAGTCATGAAAACACATGCTTGATATAAAAGCTGTTAGAGCAACGGAGCAAAGAAAAAAATGTGTGAATCCAAATTATAAAACTGTCTATGCTTCAGCAATTAACCAAAGGCTATGGAGCTAATCCATACTTTGAGAATTTATTCTGCATCTGAATGCCCATATTTATAGCAACATTAAAGAAGAATCACCTAGGTACCTATTTTATCTCCACTTCAGTAATTGTCTCCTCAGTAGGTTATTGTATTTCATTAATTCCCCTTCGAAAAAGTGTTCCAACTAATTTTTAAAAGGTTTGCATTGAACATCACCAGTACTAAGTGGAGATGCACCTAATTTATCATCCTTCGTTCCTTTGTGGCTTTGGACAGTACCAGGATTGTCAACAGTAAATAAATCATATGTCACCTTTGATTTGTGTTCACTTTACATGTTATTTTATCAGAGGTAAAATAAATAAATAAATAAGGCCTCAAATTGCCAGCACAGGAAACTCTTTGGGAAAGTTTATGCTGAGACAGAAACAATAAAATCCTTCTCTTTCTTTTTCGCAAAAGAGAGATGTAATTAATGATGACAATCCTCTTGAACATTGAAATAGACACACCTTAACATGGGAAGTAAAACAATTTCTCGGCTGGGTTATATCTTGGGAGAGTAGTGCTGAAAGCTGTTAGACCAACTCCTCAACACCTTCGAATTTCAGCCACACAGAAGTTGTCTTCAAAATTACTCAAGCATGATTAATTGAGCTGCAAGCTAAGAAATTGACTGCATGTCAGAAATAACAACAAAAATAGAGTTTGGAACAATTTGTAAATGGTGTGGTAGATACAGACTTCGGGTCATTGACAACAACAAAAAAGGCAAGGAGATTTTGCAGATCAGCAATATTGACAAAGTGAATAAGAGTGTAAAACACCTGTATCCTCCTCTCGGCTCCATAATCATAGAAGCTACGTGATCTAGTAAAGAGAGTTTGGGGCAGGAAATGGAGTTGCATGGCACCAAACCACTGTCTGACTTTGACAAATCTCCATGCTCTGCCTCAGTTTCTTACCTGCCCAACAGGTAAAATAGGAGCAAGTGTACTTAAGCTCACAGGGTAGGTAAAATCACATAACATTCCAATGTGCAAAAAATTACATAGAGAGTATAAAATCTTATAAATATGTAGAGAATTATGGTCAGCAAATCACCACAAGGTCTGGGGCTTTATCCTATGCATGGTCTTCTTATGGCTAGGAAGAAGAAATCCCAATATTAAATTCTACTTCAAGTGGCCCACATAATCCCCAGGTCCAGATGGTCTGTGGACAGTGTTCAGCTCATTTCCCTGCATGGAAGCTGAGACACAGCAGAAAGGCATCTTCTCTAGGCCTGTCCCCAATAGTCAATTTCACTGATTCACATGAATCCCCTGTCCATTCATTCATTCATTCATTCAAAGCATAGCATGGAATGCCTACCATGTATAGGGACAATACTAGCCTCTGGGATATGGAGATTAATGAGTTAGGTTCCTGTCCTTAAAGAGTTCACCCTGTGGTTGACAAACAGAAGAGAGGGAGCTTCTGGCATATTGAACACAGGACTACACCAGGTACTTTCTATATGATATTATACATTTTATGACCATATTCCAGATGGCAAACAGAAAAGGGTGTTTCAAAGATCTCACATAAAATCCCAAAGCTTCTAACTAGGAAGCAGGATCTGAGCCTGTTCGTTCATTCACTCACGTGCCTTACTGAGGACCTACTATGTGCCTGGGGCAATGCTGGGGCAAAGCAGAAAACAACACAGGCAGAATCTCTGTTCTTTTGGTGCGCACACAATTGTGAGGAGAGACTGATAAAAAGCAATAAACACAAGTTTGCCTGATGCCAAATCCCAAGGCCCTTCCACATGCTGCCTTCCTCTGAGTCATCCCTTGGTGGGGACAAAAAAGGACAAGAGGGGAAACACCGGCACACAGACAACAAGGCCAAACTGAGCACCCCCCATTAACAAGAAATCGAGAAAGAATAAAGCCAGATGAAAGAGGCTGCCAGAACACTGAAATGCCCTCTTCCAAAGTCTAAATTGAAAATATGTGCATTTGGTTTGAGTGCCTATAAAGCCAAAGGCAGGCGGCTCACAGACCATCCACAGCACAAAGACCACCCCTATCAGGGCACAGGCATGGAAACCAGCTCTCCACCAGAAGGCCTGAGGTTTAGAGAAATTAAAAGGCCTGGGTCCCTGGCTCCTGGAAATGGCAAAACAAGACGGCAGCATATGCCTCCCCGCCTGGCAGCAGCTCCCCCTGGCCTGGAATGAGTGTCTACACTGGCCAAGGGAAGCTGGCAGCCACTGTGGCCTCGGGTGGAGAGAAGCCGCTGCCAGCCAGCACCAGCACGGGGCTTCCCGACAGGCGCCTCTGCTGAAACAAAGAGGGACGAAGGGAAGAGCTGTGGATGTCCAGCCTCCGGGCTCGCATCTAAAAATTGAGAGCAGGGCTGTGCTAATGGAAGGTCGGATCTGCTCCAAAAACTTGGGCACGGTGTCTGGGATGCAATCTGAGTAATTTCCTGATGCCTCTGCTCTGAATAATGGATTTGAGTTATAAAGGAATTTATGCCCCCAGGACCAAATTACCCAGATAATTGAAGATACAATGAAGGGGAGGGGCGAAGTGGAAAGAGAGAGAGAGAGAGAGGCCTCAATTACGCAAATTTCTCCTTCACCCTGAATGAGTTCAACATTTGAATTCACCAAGGAATTTAATTTTTAAAGCCAGGTTATATCCACAAACTGCCCTGGGTTGGATATTCGGATTCCATTGCTCTAAAGTACAGGGAAGTAGCCTGGAGGCCTCATTGAATGTAGGCTTGCAGACTTCAGAGCCCGGACCCCATTCTCCCCCCTCAGTGCCCCTCCCCAGACCTCCAAGAGGAGGCCCCACTTCCTGGTTTAAGCCTCACAATCACAAATAAATCGATGACACTACATTAAGAGATGCTTACTATTAAAACAGGGTTGATTAGAGCCTGTAGGGCCGCTATGGGAACCCCAACCCACCCCTCAGTCACCCTAAGAATTTGATGGTACTTTAAAGATAGGATGGTTTAAATTCCTCAGAGGTGCATGCCCAACCTGCCCCTATTCCTTTCTGCCCTGGTTCTCACACTTGGGTGTTCACATAATTATTGGCAGAGCTCTGGGCACAAATCACTGTCTTGTATGCATGCATTAAAGGATTTTCAAAGTTAATTTTGTCACCTCTGGGCTGACTTAACACCCCAAGCGCAAGGAAACTGTGTGCCCTGAACATTGCTTATGGGCCTATCTTCGGGATTAATGACTATAAGTCAAGTGGAAAACCTTGCTCCATTACACACGGAATGGAAGAAATTCATGAAATGTCAGTGTCCTAAATAAATAAATAAATATATCAAAATCCCATAAAATACTCCTCTCCATGTGTTCTCTGGCATTGGGTTCCCTTTGCTCTAAGGGGTGGGAAAAGGACACGAAAAACTACATTAGTCAAGTTTCCCATAATTTAGTCCAGATTTATTGAAAGATTAAGGAATCTTCATTACAGATTTCTTATGTACCTGAGCATACTGTATTGTATTTATGGGCCTCGTTGTTGTCAGTATTACATAACTGGATGGACGAATGAATAAAATCAAAGACACTGAAATATGACTGGAGTCTTGAAGCCCGGGAGCCGGGGGTGTAACAGGTAGTGGAATACATTAGTGATTTTGGTACCTTAGGCGCAGAATTTGCAAAGCACCCACCCCTTGCCAGCTCACACCAAGTCCATCATAAAGCACCGAAGGGCTCGGGGGTGTGGGCAGGATGGATGGTGGTGAGGAGTCTGTAAACAGGTGTTAAACCACTTATTCAAGCACTCCCACAAATGGCCTGAAAGATTTTCCCAGCATCCTCCTGCTCTCTATGAGTCACTGTGGGGAATAGCAGTGAGGTTTGGAGTTGAGTTATAACCATTCAGTGAAGCATTTCCCTCCAGACTGTACAAAGGAAAGGGGCCGTGTTAGTAAATTTATTGACTATTTCATTAGATCAATATGGAATATGATTTAAAAGGCTCTGCCCGGGCTCTTTAAATCTATTTAATCAACCCAATTAATAAAAAAAAAGTAAGAAGTTGAAGCATATCCTGTAAGGTGCATCATAAATATATTCCCTTACTTGGGCTTTTGATCTCACCCAGGTAATTAACAGCTTTGGTTAAGTTCAGTCATTCCTACATGCCTGGCTATGGTCATAAAAACCCCCAGGCTATGTGTAGCTCTTGGATTTATTATGTTTTTCTTACTGCAAGAGCGTCTCTCACATTCCACTTCCTCCCCCTTGAGAAGTCTATGCAGCCATTGCTTTTGCAGCTGTCACGAAGGCTACTCGGGCTGGGAGCCTTGTGCTGCTTAAGAGGCTGGGTGCACTCGGCTGTTGGTTTCCATTTTGGTAGTCTTTTCACTCCCCGATAACTATTCCACACTCTCTCTTTCCAGGAGTGGGGAGATAAACAGATCCCGAAGGCCTGACCTTCCAGGTCCTCCACTCCCACTGTCTGTCCATTCTCAGCTACTTTCCATTAAAAAAAAAAAAAATGGCCTCTCCCTGTTACACAGAATATGGTTTTTATTATGGAATTTGAGGTAGTTTCCCTCCCTGTAACCAGGGAGGATGAACCATTCTCATCAGCTGCTCAATGACCCTACTCCCATCCACCCTCCTTCAAGTCCTCCTCCTACCAGTTCCTCAGATCCAGTCTTCCTAGCGGTGAAGCTCAGAGATGCCTAGGTGAGCCAAACGTCGCCCAGGGGTGGGAGGGAAAGTTAGGTGTCTGCCCAATGCCAGAGGGGCTGACATCAGAGGCATGGCTGTCCTATTTCACTTTTGCCTGCCTCTCTTTACTTTGGTCCAATTCAATAAGTATGTACTGAATCTCTATCATTCTAGACACTGTCAGAAAAGACACAAAAGAAACACAAAATGCATAGTGAGCACAAGGGTTTTGTAATCTTTGTAGGAGGTAAAAGCAGGCTGACATGAATGCTCATGTTTAAGACCCTCTTCCTCTTAAACTGCCTATTTACACAAACCATTGGCCATCATTCACTCAACATTTATTGGGTAGCTGCTACTCTACACTACACAGAGTGTGTGTGTGTGTGTGTGTGTGTGTGTGTGTGTGTGTGATAAAAAGATAAGTGAACACTTACTAATCTCTATGGGTTTACTGTAGGATCAAAGAGATATAAGACACAAAGAATTTCGTGGCTCCTCATACAGCAAAAGTTACTTGAATAAGACCCAAAAGAGTTTAATTAAAATCTTCATACCATTTTAATACAGCCTACACTTCCTATTCTATTGTACATTCGCCAATTTATTCAAAATATGTAAAGATCCCTTTGATTTACATAAACATGTGGACTAGAGAACATATTTAATAAAGTAGTATTTTTTAAAGTATAGTAACTCAAATTAGAGTGGACAGGATATTTAGCAGAGGGTGTACTTGGATAACTAACTACATATAATAAGTGGTCTCCACGTCAGCTGCTTGCAAGCAGGGTGTCTAAAACACCAGGGGTGGCTTCAAAACAGTTGTTTAACCATTGCAATCGTTCCATTGTCCTAAATAGCGAATTATTTTCAAATAAACCTTACTTCCTAGACCAGTGGTCGGCAAACTGCGGCTCGAGATCCACGGTTTGCCGCTCTGTTGACTAATGAGCTAATGAGTTTGCCAACCACTGTCCTAGACTAACATTAATTTACGAAGAAACACCCTCTTCCAACACTACCTTTTAGCTCAGCCTCTATTTAAATAATCACTAATACTGAGTTGCAGAGATTAACCGTCATTATTATACCTGAAACTGTTTTGAGCCCTTGCGAAATGTCAGATACCGGACTAAGTGCTGTAAGTACTAACGTTATCTCATCGATTGTCACAACAACCCTTTAGGGTAGGTCGTCTTATTAGCTCTCTTTTACGGATGAAAACATTGAAGCCAAAGGTCCCATAGCTGGTGAAGACTGTCTGAATTCACAGCTCCTACTTTTAAATGAATCTAAAATCAATGGAGTTGTGTCACATACATGCAGTTCAGGGTTAAAATAAGTAAGTAGGTTGGCAAAAGTCCCAAAAATATCCACGAGCACAGAGGGAACAAATGTGATTTTTTTTTCCCTTCCAATTTCCTTTTAACCTCCTGATTTCTAGAGGGACCATTTTTGCTCTGCGCCTCCTGTTCTTTTGCCTGCCCTCCAATCAAAGATGCTCAAGTGGCCAAATCCACTTAAAATATAGAAACTGTTCCTTCCTCTTGCTTCAGGTGCTTGTCTGTGTGAGGCAACTCTGGGACGTGTGGTGGAGAGGGAGCTCGGAGAGCGGGGGTAATTCCCATCACTAAAATTAAATTATTAATCTTTTATCAATTAATTGGATGAGGATTGGTGGGAAAGACAGGCCCTCAGCTCAGCAGAGCTCTACTGGGTGCCAGATAAAACAAGAAATCTGCCAGGGTGAGATGGTAAGAGGGGAGGAGAAGCCACAGTAGTAATAAGTGTGAGAATCCCCTGGTTTCAGGAGCGGGAGAACACACCAGCTCCCAGGAGGGGAGACGCGGAATCACTGAGATTTCTCCAGGGGGGCCTTGACGGAATCAGCCCTCCAGGCCTTGTAAAAAGAAACTCGACTGCTTGCCCAGGAGTTGCTTTTCTTAATTCTCTCACAGACTGAGGAAGATCAAATCCCAGAGAAGGGAGGTTTCTAGCCGCCCTTTGAACAGATGGAAAGTATTCTTACTCAGAATGCTGTTCCTTAAAAAATCAAAATAGCTTATATAAATAAATCACATTCATTATTAAAATATCAAACTGTTTCAAATACATATTTTTTAAAATGCTTTTTTTTTTTTTTACTTGAAATTCCACTACTGAGATAACCATTGTTAACATTTTAGGAAGCATCATTCCATGCATCTCTTTTGGCTCATGGGGAAGTATGGACAGTTACAAAATTCCAGTTATTGGTTTATTGAACAAATATTTACTGAATACCTACTATGTACCACAGATCATAATACATGCTTTTCTTTAACCATTTTATTTTCATTTTGTAAATATATTTTTATTGATTTTTTTTAAAGAGAGGGAGAAATAAAAACATTGATGAGAGAAACATAGATGAGCTGCTTCCTGCACACCCCCTACTGGGGATTGAGCCTGCAACCTGGGCATGTAACCTGACCAGGAATTGAGCCTGCGGGAATCGAGCCTACAACCTCTTGGTACATGGGACAACACACAACCAATTGAGCCACACCGGCCAGGGCACTTTAAGCTTTTTTAAACTCAATAATATTATATGAGCTTATTTGCGTATCAGTAGCTGTCTACATTATCATGAATCATAGCATCATGTTTAATTGTAATTCCAGTGATGGACCTTTACATTTTTTGCAACTTCTTGCCATCAAAAACAATGATGCAAGAAGAAGCCTTGTAACAACATCTCTTTGATTATGTCTTCCAGATGACATCACTGGGAATTCAGAACACCCCACATTATATAATACTTCACTATTCTACTTGGCATCCTATTGATTGCATGACGATAAAGAGACTGGTTTCATATGGGGACAGGAGATTTGACTTTGGGTGGTGGGCACATGATGCAGTAAACAGATCTTGTAACACAGAAACCCACGCTTGAAATCTATATGTTCATGTTGACCAATGTCACTCCAATACATTCAATAAATAAAGTGAAAGACACTGGTTTCAGGAAAACTGACCTTAGAATTGGTCTCATTGCATCCCAAGTAATATTGTATATATCTGGCTTTCACTAACAAATTTGAGAGAGCAAGGTTTGACAGATGAGGAAACAGAATTACAAAATATATGTGTGTGTGAAAGAGAGAAAGAGAGGAGCCTACAGATAATTCTCTGAAACTAGAAACCAGGTATCCCAACAATACCAGAGTGAAGCCCAGCAGGTATGTGTCCACTGGACCAAAAGAAGACTCTGGTAGCCCCACAGAGCCTTCTAGATAAAAAGTTCCCTGAGGGTAGAGGTTATACCTGTATTTCCTGTATCACCGATGTGTTTCCAGTGTCTAGCTTGGGGCTTGGAATATGAAAGGTACTCAATAAACAGTTCTGGATTTCATGGACAAACCACCAAACAGGTCTTCCTGAACCACAACAAACCATGGTCAGTTTCCCACCCTCATCCCCACTCAGCAATCGAAACTCTGAAATGAAGCAAAGAATCCATAGCTCTCTGTGTGTGTGTGTGTGTGTGTGTGTGTGTGTGTGTGTGTGTGTGTGTGTGTCGCTCTTATCCTACAATAAATAGAAGTTTTCTCCAAAGCAATGTCAGATCCTTGAACTGAAGGACTTAAGCTAAGGGAGCTGGGAAAAAAGTAAACGAGGAAGAGGTATTATCCCAGAGTGCTTTATTTATCCTTCCTGAAAATTTCCTCCCAACTTCTATTAGCAAATTCTGTTCATCTCTCCCATCTCTGCCCCCCCTCCTCCTCCTAACCCATATTACCTCACCCTCTGCCTCTGTCAGAAATCTGTCTTGCGTACTAATTCATATATATACATACCTTATATATGTAAAGGAGCATTACCAAGTGGGTGGTTCTTGAACACCAGCCATTCATCATGCATATTGATCACTGGGGTAGTATGGTATGAATCAGAGAGCAGCAGTCATTAAATCAAAGATTTATACTAGTAAAAGAGCGCCAGGGCAATTCATCAATTCCCTACCACCCTCGGTGATTAATTAGGTCCCATTCTGACAGCTCAGAAGCTGGTTCACAATTAAGGCTATTACAGCTCTGAGGTAGGCTGCTTTTTTCTTTTTCCCTTTCCTTTAGGGAAAAAGGGGGTGGGGGGACACTAGTCTGTTAGGCTTATGCCATCCTATACTTTTCTTTCATAGCATTTATCACGGTTTACAAACACAGAGTTATCAATGGGATTATGTTTAAATCCTCTTTCCATTAGTCCATAAGGTCCGCAAAGCCTTAGAGCCACTAGCACAATGTCTAGCGCGTAGTAGGTGCTTAATAAATGTATGTTGAGCAAATGAATTATTAACCAGATGCTTCTGATGCTTCAGGCCCAGATGTAGCATCCCTTACAGTGATACTTCCAACGTTTCCCACTGGTTCTTATTTTTTTTAGAAGTTAAAGTGAATCTTCCTAGACTAGGAAACCACACTGGAAAATTGTTTAGCAATCTTAACTGAAGCCACCACATGCATACCTACTGACCGAGCAATTCCAATCCTTGGTATATACCCAACAGGAAGGTGGACAAATGTTCCCCAAGACACATACAAGAATGTTCATTCACAGCAGCACTGTAATTAATAGACCAATCTGGAAACAATCAATTGCTCAACAGAAGAATGGAAAAATAAATTGTGGTATGTCCATAAGTGAAAAATTGCACAGCAATGAGTCTGAACAGACCATCGCCTCATGCAGCAACATGGATAAATCTCTCAAACATTATGTTGACAACATGAAACCAAACGCAAAGGGGTAGATGCTGTGTGATTCTACTTACATCATGGGCAAAAATGGGCAAAACTGATTTGTAGCATCAGAAGTTGAGATAGCAATTGCCTTTGACAGGTTAGTGACGGGGAGAGGGCATGAAGGAATCTTCTGGGTGCTAATAAGGTTCTAATTCTTCTCTGGGGACTGGTTACCCAGATATGTTCCTTAGTTAAAATTCATCCTGTTATTTTCTAGTGTTTCATTTTGTGATAATAAATAGAGTTATATGATTAGTGTTCTTTTCTGTGTGTGAGAGTTCAATCAAAATAAATTTTTTTAAGATAACCTGGTCTGTTGGTCTCTGTGTGCTGGAAGAGTAAAATGAGGCTGTGAGAGAAGACTGCCTTTCTGACTTCAGCTCATGAGCCTGCATCATCTTTCACAATTTCCCCGGCAACACGTGCAAAGCCAAGCCTCCTGTAAGTTGAGAGGGTTTAGAAGAGGTGGGTGTGGTAAGAAATGCTGCACTTTGGGGATATTCAGAGATTTGTGATAATCCCTAGCATTAGACTGGAAAACTAAGACCTGGATTTATAATAACAAAGCCCTCCAATGTTTTGAAGATTTCATATATATTCAAACACTGGTTTTGTGCGCTTTTTACATGTTCACTCATTTATTACTTAAAACACCTTATGAGATAGCTAAGAAGTCCCCCAACTGTAAAGAGGGTGAATCACGTCCACTGTCTGAGCCTCAGATCCAAGTCTGTACAATTGGAAATAAAATGTCATGCCCATATAGCAGTGGTTATGAGAAGAGGCTCTGGAACAAGACGATCAGGGTTCAAATCCAAGCTCTGCAATTTACTAGGTATATAACCTTAATAAAATATTTAACCTCTCTCTGCCTCAGGTTTCTCATTTGTAAAATGGGATTACTATTATTTGTCTACCTCACAGGATTATTACTAGTACAAGGAATAATGGATATCTATATCTATCTATCTATCTATCTATCTATCTATCTACCTACCTAACTTCTTCTATCTCTATTTCTATCTCTACATCTATATATAGGTGTTGAAAGCTACCCATTGCCTTCACTAACAGAAAGAGGTGGACAAGGAACCCGGAAGGCTGGTCAACCTTGAGGCTCTGGCAAGGGTCAGAGCCATACACCCACTGTCTGGTGGAGACAAAGGTAGCTGAAGCAACTTCAACCTTTTAGTCTCATGTAAATCGTTACTGATAAGATAGTTTGCCTGGTACTGGAAATTGCCTGCCTAAGGGCTATGGGTGTATCCCAAACCTGAATAAAAGGGATCGCAAGGCCAGAGCAAAGCGGAGTCCTCTCTTGGGCTTCCTCCTGGCCCCCAATTCCCAAATTCGTATTTTCTTGTCTTGTCTCTTTCATTTGTGTGCAGCCTCCTCCAGAGCCCGAACTCTGAACCTGAACCCTGAACCACACGGGACGTGAGGGGTACACTCGCATATAGGACTTAGTTATCTACTTCATAGGATTATTATAAGGAGCAATGGAAATCTATGTTTATCTATATCTATATGGCATATATACCCTATCCTAGATAATAAAAGGCTAATATGCAAATTGACCGAACAGCAAAACGACCGGTCGCTATGATGCACACTGACCACCAGGGGGCAGATGCTAAACGCAGGACCTGGCCCCCTGGTGGTCAGTGCGCTCCCGCAGGGGGAGCACCACTTAGCCAGAAGCCGGGCTCACAGCTGGCGAGCGCAGTGGAGGTGGCAGGAGCCTCTCCCGCCTCCACAGCAGCACTAAGAATGTCCAACTGACGCAGCTGGACATTCTTAGTGCTGCTGTGGAGGCGGGAGAGGCTCCTGCCACCTCCATCAACTTAGCTATCAGTCAGACATCCCCCAAGGGCTCCTGTACTGCAAGAGGGCACAGGCCAGGCTGAGGGGACCCCCCTGAGTGCACAAATTTCATGCACTGGGCCTCTAGAGTGTGTGTGTGTGTGTGTGTGTGTGTGTGTGTGTGTGTGTGTGGCATTTAAAACTATGCATGGCACATAGTAAGTCCTTAATCAATGGTAGGTATTTATTAATTAGAGGCCTGCTGCACGAAATTCGTGCAAGGGGCTCGGCCCCGCCACCACAGCTTCATCCAGAAGGATGTCTGGTCTAATTAGCATATTATGCTTTTATTATTATAGATATCATTATTTTTATATTATTTTACTTATATATCTACTCTTCAAAAGGATCAGCAAATAATACATATTCAATTAGTATAATTTTTACTAAAACAAAACTGTCACTAATTGTTCTACACCTATTTAAGATCTATTATTTTCTCTCAACCACAATGACCACAGATATCTCTAATGTTTTAAATTTTAAAAAACTATTTTATAAGACAAATAAAATATAGCATTCTTTTCAGAAGGATTCATTGTGTGTTCTCCCGTGCATTTAAACTATGACTCAATATACCAAAATCTGACTTTTTCTTACTTTTTAAAAATTCGCCCATCCTAGTCAGATTCAATACAAGACTTTCATCCTTAGAACATAAACCTCCAATTACTTCATTTGTTCACTCATTCATTTATTCATCAAGTGTTTGTCCAGCACCTTTTGTCAGTGTTTAGTGATCTCAGTTGTAAATAACAGAAACCTCAGGCAAACAGATTTTGTAATGAGAACGTATGGCACATGACAGGAACCTCACAGGCAGTTGTGCAGGCTGCTTGTTTGCTTGGACTCAGCAGCTCACTATGTCATCAAGGACCCATATTCTTTCCATCTGTCCACTCTGTCATCCTCGGTGTTGACCTCATTCAAACCTCAGCCTGATGACTGCAATCGTTGCAGGGTTGGCCAACCCTATTGGTCCTCTATCTCACAGCCATACTCTCCCACAACTTCCTTTCTCACAGAAGCCCAGTTTTGTTCAGGCATCAGTGTACATCATTAATTCTTCCTGAATGTAGATGGTAATTATCTAAGCCAATTATGGTCATTCCATTGGTCTTCCTACATTGTTTGAGGCAAGCACATGTCTTGGCAATATTAGGGGAAGTCAACATTGACCCTTTTAGAAATGTTTTCCACACTCATATAAAGGGACATGAGTCAGGAACTTGCCCCTTTTCCTGCTGCTAGACTCTTGTCTCTCCTGTGTGAGATGATTTCTAGAACTGGTACAGCCATCTTGTTACCACTTAGAAAGCTACCAACACACACTATAAGAAGATGCTAGGTATCTCTTGCTCCTGGAATTAATCAACCTTAGAACTGTCCTACCTCTGGAATTCTTGCTATGTGATAAATTATAAAATAAACCCATATTCTTTAAGCTGATTTTAGTTGAATCTCTGAGAAAATTATAAAGCACTGTTAGACACATATAGTTATCACTACACAAACACACCTACTACAGGAAAGAAAAAGATAATCTCTCTCTGAGGATTTCTCTTACAATAGCAAAAAAATTACCCAGATGTCTCAACCTTTCTCCCTTCTCCCCCCACTTCTTCTCAATTCTAATTGGCCAGTAGCAGATCAAATGTCCATTTTGAACTAATCACACACTAGAGGAATTGAATTACCCTAAATACAATTAGGCCCATGCCTGTGATCTGGGACTGGGATCATCTGTGTCAGAGGTAACTGGCTGCCTGGAAGAGGGGTGACTGACTGAATAAAATGAGTTCTGTTAGGAGGAATGGGCTGGATGTTAGATATGCATCCTGCATATTACTGTGTGCATACTGTGTACTGGACTTGGGACTCCCCAGTAATAGGAAGTGTTAAGAACAGTTCTACTTCAATAGTCAAAGTCTATATCCTATTTTTAGAATCTCAAAACCTCTTAAATCTAAGCCAAGTCATAAGATTTCTAACAACTCTACTTGGGCTCAGGTCCAAATGTGGATTTTGCTAACAGAGATCTTATCTGAAGTAAGGTCGAAGCAGGTTTATTCCCACCTCCCACTAACTTTACAGAGCTGTAGAAACAATTTGTAAGCATACTGGTATATTCAGGAGTACTTACTTGCTTCCAGGCACGTTTCTAATATCCTCATTTCCAATCAAACTTTTCTGAACCTAGGTCGTCAGACTTCCTGGAGCCAAGAGAACCATTCCCCACATTCGAAAGAGCTTTTCTCCTTTGGAGGTGGCATGATACACTGGTTAAGATGGGGTTCAAATCCGTGATCAACCACTAACTAGGTGGTCCTTGGAGAAGGTGCTTAACCTCTCCATGCTTCAATGTCCTCAACCATAAAATGTGAATGATAACCATAGTTCCTACCTCTTAGGGTTGTGAATGTACCAAATTAGTCAGTGCATGGGAAGAGCTAAGCACAGTACCTGGGAAATAAAAGTTCTCTTAATAAGTATTAGCTGTCCCTATATTTCTCTCTCCATGTCCATCCTTCTTCTCTCTCTTATTGCATCATCCTAGAGCTACATCATCATCATTAGCAGAGCTAACTGATTGATCTTTCTGGTTGGGTGTTGTCAGTCAAACAAATAACTTGAATTTTTTCCCCATTTGGTTAGACAAAGTCACTATTGGGTATAATAGTGAACTTGGCCAATTAAAAAATTTTAAAACATATATTTACATGGTAATTCTCTCCATCCTGAGCTTTCTCAGAGGTCCTAGCACTGGCCTCTCTAAGCCAGGCCTCTGGAGTCCAAGTGGTTCCATTTTCTTTTGGCTGCTTTCCTGGCTTTGAGCCAGCTCCTCTCCACAGCCTCAGAAAGCCTAAGCTTCGACAGTGCCTTGGGGACCTAGCTTCATTGACTCACAAAATCAAAATATACAAATTCCCCTTTTAAACTATGATATATAACTGGGAGAATATTGCCTCTGCACTGCATTAGGGCCCGCCCTATTACCTTATGGAATTACCCGCAGTGGCAGAAATCCATTCACCTGATCCACTGGTACCCTGGGGGCAGCTCAGATAGCATAAAGCCAATTGATAGATGTATATTTGATATATATTTTATGCCTGGAATTTATGTCTTTTCGTGTTTCATTTGCCATTCTCACTTCATGCCACAGGAGAACTAGGGAAATTTTGAGAGGAACGGAGAAAGAAACACCAAGGAAGAACAGGGTGGAAATCAAAACAGCCATTTTTCTTCCTGATCTAAAATCTTACACCTGAGCAGCCTGATCAGTTCTAAAACAAAGAGGAAGTGTTCCCTGCCCTCCTCCTCTCAGGAAGGGGTTATGAGAAGAGGAGGAGCTAAATCTGGGAGAACAGGAAAATGCTTTCCCTACAAACCAGCAGCTGAGCCAGGTCCCCATTACAAAGTATATGTGGGAGCGGGGAAGGGAAACCGAAGATATAAACAATCATAGACCTGAAGGTATGCATTTTATTCCATACAGTTACCAAGACCCTGCCACACATTTCAGGTCATTTCACTCTCAAGGTGGTCAAAACAGATATTTTCAGCCCCGTGTTTCTGACGGTCCAAAGAGGAGAATGACCTGCCCAAGATCATGGCTTGTGGCAAACTAGACTTAGATCCAGCCTTCCACCTCTTGAATGTGTGTACCAATGATGATGCATAAGCTTCTACGTACAGGGAGAGAATTCATGGTCATGCACGTCATTCAAACCCCTACTATATGTCCTATATTTTCCAATAGCTTAATTTTTAAAAATTTATACCAGTTTATAACAACATCTTCCCCCTTCCCCCCCCCCCTCTCTCATCCAATACTGACTGTAACCCTGTGAAAGTAACACAAGGGAGTCTGACTCCAGGAACCGTGCTCTTAGCCACTCCACCACACTGCTTCTCTATCAATTCATGAGTGAAGAAATGAAAGTCTACACCTAAAAGATAAAGTTGGCAATAAGACCAGGTCTCCTATTGGCTCAATAAGGATAGGACCCAGGGAGAGACAAAATCAACTGACCCAGTCCCCTTGATTAATTCCTTCTACTCCATTCATGGGCTACTAAACTAGCTCCATTGGCTTTGGCTACCCAGGATGGCAACTGTTCAGTTCACTTCACAGAGTAATTACTGAGCACAAAGCTCTATGCCAGGCCCTGGTAATTCAGTGTGAACAAGATAGGCATAGTCCTCCTTCTCGCAGAGCTTACAGCCGGAAGGGTAAAGTAGATACTACGCCAGGAACAATGAGAGTAGCTAGCCTTTTTCATAGACTCTCCATTGGAAGAGATAGAAGTCATGCAGTCTGGCCCACCTAATACAGAAATCTCCTCCACAATCTCTCCTGTAGAAAGGCATGCAGCTTCTGCTGGAATCCTCAAATCCAGAAAGGCCCTCTTCCAACAACAGTGCATTCCAGTTTAATCATGAAGTTTTCCCATATATTTAGTACACATCTTCTGCCCTACTATGAAAGTAACCCTGTGAAAGCAACGCAAGGGTTACTTTCAGCCCTACAACATTGTTCCAAACATCTCTTCTGCAGCTCACAGAGCAAGATCTATCCCTCTTCAACATAGCAGTCCTTCAACACGATTGAGGACAGCTTCAAGTGACCCTTGAGTTTTCTCTTTCTGAGACTATATTTCTCCTCTTCCCATCAAACATTATCTTAGGCCTTGGCTTCCTAAATTCTTCCCTGCTGGGTGTTATTGAGTTTGCCAGTGAAGTAACAAAAAGAATTCTTTAAATGGAGTCTGACCAACAGGGTTAAGTAGAACTATGATGTACCTTGAAAAGGATCCTGCAGTCCTATTAGTTACTGTATTCATGGTTTTAGTTTTAATACTGATCACACATAATTGGTGCATGTTGCACTCAAATATTTGCCAACATTTTCAAAGACAAAGTTATCAAAGTCACTTTTCTCCCAAACCTCTACTTGGGCAACAGTATTTTGTTTTTTGGGTGTTTTTGTTTGTTTGTTTTTTTATTATTACATGCAGGGCTTTCCACTGTCTTCTGTTACACTTAAACTTGGTGAAAGTCAGATGGCATTTTTGTACTTGTCGAATAACCAATCCAGTCTTAGGTTTAAAAAAAAATTATTTTCATAAGAAATCTATTAAGACTAAGCACTTCATGAGCTGAGTGGTCTTTGCTGAAGAGTTCACTTATGAAGCAGGATCCATTAATAGGGCGTTTCATATGGAAAATCTCTTCTCTGAAGCTTCTTATTCTCCTCACCACCAGTTCTAGAGTCTATGCCTTGGCTTCCCTCTTGCCCAGCCTTTGTAAACCCTGCCCACCTGCCCCTTCTCCACCATCCCAGCTCCAACCATATGTCTCCCTCTTCAATTATGAAAACAACCCAGTGCACCCCTAACTCCAACCAACAAATTTGTTATCTCAATATACATAGTCGGAAAATAAAATTTTAAATTTTCTTTTATGCAACAGGCCTACCCTTCTCGGAAGTAAATGCATGTAGTGAAATAGTACTCAGTATTCAGAAAATATTTATTGAGCACATACTATGGGCCAGACATCCATCCTTGAAGGATGCAGTGATGTGCAATATCAGACATGTGGCACTTACCGTCTAAGATAGACAGCAATCAACTAAACATACAGTCAATGTACATTACTGGCATAATAAGCGCTGTGAAGGAATGACAGGAGGATTTGCTGCCAGTGGGTCAGGGAGGGGTTCTCTTAACAAGAGGTAAATGAGCTAAGGGTAAGGAAGAGGGAGGATTAATGAGAGTATTCACTTATTTACAATTCTGAAGAACTGGAAACAACATAAATGCCTACATAGAGGGATCAGTTGCGGCAGATCCACATGACAGACTACTACAACTCCTTTAAGAATTAAGTTTTTGATGCTAAAATATTACAAAGATTTAAAAACTTGCAAACCAACCTAACTTTAAAAATATTACTGTAAAAAACCCTTAAATATAATGTTAACAATGAGGATCCACAGTACATTATGCAAATTGATTCATTCCAGGAATTCAAAAGTATTTCCATCTTAAAAGCCCATTAATAAAATTCATCATATAAATAGGTCAAAGGAGAAAAATATGATTACCAAGAAAACTATCAAAAGCATTTGATAAAAGTCAAATGAACTTTATTCTTCAAAAAAGAAAACCCTTACTTTTTGAAAAAGGGCATATATTCCCCCAAATTAAGAATCATACTAATCAGTGAAACACTAGAAGAATCCCCACTGAAGTCAGCAATATGACATGGGGACGGTCTCTCATATTTGTTATTTAATATTATTCTAAAAGTACCAGCCAGTGTATGTAAAATCAACAAAATGAGGGATGCAACTTTTGGAAAACAAATACACAATTATCATCATTTGCATATTATATAGTGATACTTGGAAAACACAAAAGAAAAAATAGAAACAGAAAAGCATGATAAAGTGGCCATTTACAAAAAATATATACAAAAGTCAATACTGGTCTTATAAACTAACAATAACTACTTACAGAATATAGAAGAAAAGAATACCATTCACAAAAGCAAAAAAAAAAAATGTTAGAGCCTAAAACATGAAATAAATATAACAAAAATGTAGTGTGACATAAAAAAATATAAAAATAAAATTACTGAGAGGTACAAACAAACAAACAATGAAGAGACATAGCTTGTTCTCGGATAAGAAGTCTTAATATTATAAAAATACCCACTATCCACAAGAAATCTGTAAAAAAATCAATGCAATCCCAGTAAAATTGACAGATGATTACAAAAGTAACTATTGAAGAGACTATTCACACAAAAAGTGAAACTAGCCCAAAAAATCTGAAGAGAAAAAAAAAGTAATGAGGAGTGATTCGTCTTATAATGTGTGTTATACATATCAAATATATTAAAAAGCTGCAAATTAAAATTTTTGATCTAAAAAATAGACAGATAAATGATACAGACAAGATAGAACAGAAATAGATTTAAATATGCATGAAAATTTAACATGTAATTAAGAAAACATTAGAGTGATCATTTTTAGAAACTAAATACCAAAATCTGAAGGGTACAATTAAAGCAGAGATCAGTAGTCAAGATGAAAGGATGAAAATAGATTAAACATGCCCTGGCTGGTGTGGCTCAGTTGGGTGGATGCCATCCCGTGCACCCAAAGCGCACATGCCTGGGTTACAGGCTTATTCCCCAGTAGGGGGCGTTCAGAAGGCAGTCAATCAATGTTCCCTTTTCACATTGATAATTGTTGTTGTTGTTTTCTCTCTCTCTCTCTCTCTCTCTCTCTCTCTCTCTCTCTCTCTCTCTCTCCCCCGCCCCACCTCACTCTCTAAAAATCAATTTTAAAAAATCTTAAAAGAAAGTAGACTAAACCAAATCAAAAGTTTGAAAAAGAACAAAATAAACCAAAACAAAGCAGAAGGAAGGAAATAAATAGCAAAACCTAATGCTTTAGAAGAAAGAAAAAGGTAAAACTAATAAATAAAAAGCTGGATCCTTCAAGAAATCAACAAAACAGACAAACCACTAACTCACTTAAGAAAATAGTAAGAGAAAAGTACAAATACATTAAATAAGAAATAGTAAAAGGTAAACGGAAAACATCATTAGAAAATGTTTTGTATAATTCTGCACAAAAATGTGAAAGCCTAAGTTAATGGATAATTTTAAGAAAGTACAACTCACCATATTGGTTCCAGTAGACAAAGCTTGAATAGGCCCATTTCCTAGAAGAGAAAAAGAAAATTATCAAAGATCAACCACAAACCAAAACAACAAACAAAAAAGCAGTAGACCTCAATGACTTCATCCAGAGACTGAACCTTCACAGAAAGCATAATCCCAATGCTATTTAACCTGTTCCAGGGAATGGGAAACTTCCCAACTGTTTTCATATGGCAACTATAACATTGATAACTGAATTGAGAAAAGATTGTACCCCAAAACTACAGATCAATCTCACTTGTAAATATGGATACAAAAATAAATAGACTTTTAGCAAATACAATCAAATAACCAATTGAAATAATGTTCCTGCCCTGCAAGGAGAGTTCAATAGGAGAAGACTTATTAATAGAATTCACCATGCTAATAAATCAAAGGGGAAAATCATATGAACCATGGACACTGAGAAGGCACTTGACAATTCAAATTTGTCTGAAATTTGCAAGGCTGTGAATTAAGAAAAAATTCTTTTAAAATATAGGCATCGCTAAAAACATTGGCATTCCTGGGTCTGCTCCCCTTGAAGACAAAGCACATTCCCCCAGGCAAACAGACAAAAGTAGCCCTGCAGTGAAAGCACTGGCTGCAGGCGACTGCCCAGGTGGGCCCAAGGGACCTGAGCAGGTTAAGGGCAGCTGGTACGTTAGGAAACAGACTATGGTAGCAAAGTACCGCTGCCTCAGACTACTTGCAATATGCAAAGGAAAAGGGAAAATATACCTCTTCAATGTTGAAATATGGCTAGATATTTCTACATGCATCATCTAATTTAACCCTCCTCATTACCACCCAAGAAATAGGTAGAATCATCCCTGTTTGTTTTGTTTTGTTTTTTAATCTTCACCTGAGAATATGTTTTTAATGATTTTAGAGAGAAGGGGGAGAGAAAGAGAAACATTGATTGATTGCCTCCCATACCAGAGATCGAACCCACAGCCTACGTATGTGCCCTGACTGGGAATGAAACCCACAACCTTTTGGTGCATGAAACGATGCTCCAACCAACTGAGGCAACTGGCCAGGGCGATCTCTATTTCACAGCCAAAATTTTGAGGAGCAGAGATGCTTAGTGGCTTACTCAGAGTGAAAAAGATGGGTTTGCATTCAAACAGTCTAGTTCACTCTCTTCCTCTCTACCTCTAATTTCCTTATCAGTAATCTTCACCGGCCAAACCCAAAGGTAAGCCAGAGGGTAGGGAACAGGGGGGAGAAGTATAAGGTACACATCTGGAGTTCCTGCCACATAAGACATTCAAGGCTTGAATAAGATATTGCATATAAACATCTCAGCACCTTCTTGGCACCGCTCAAGTTCTCAACAAATGTTGGCCTCGTGAAAGGCTGCTATTACCTTTCATTGGTGAAATGCCCTGAATCAAACAGATTTTATTTTTCAGTCAAAAGCTTGGCTTTTATATTTAAATTTTAAGAATAAAGAGCCACAAAGAAACGACACAGCTGGCCCCATTTATCAATATCCCTGGAAAACTGGTTAAATATTACAAACAAACCAACATCTGGGCAGAGGAGGATGCCGGTAAAATGAGCAACATTGATTTCCCCTCAAAACAACACATTAAAACCATTTTTAAAAGCAGTGCTGACAAGGGACATTTTTACTAAGGCAATATCTTTTGGAGCTGTGGTCTTATTCCGAGAACATGCTCACTGCCCCATATTATAGATAGTAAAGTTCACACTTAATCATTTGTGTCACAAAGACCACCTAAACATGTCAGGAATAATTTCGCATCTATGACCCTTACAGCTGAAAATATAGATGAATGTAATTAACCTACTTCCAAAGTTAAAAAAAACATCCACTCTATTCTCTCCTAACTTGGGAACATATGGTGTCGGATTACATGGTTGGCACCTGGCTGACTGCTGGGTCCATGTGTCGCCTTCTAGCACAAACAGGCAGAGGCAAAAAGCCTGCCCAGAGGCGTCACCAGCCAAATCCAAAATGGGCAGCTCAAGCCACAGGCTTGGCCAGAAACTGCTATTAACATCCTGGTGGAGGAATCAGAGCTCTCAGCACCATGCTTTGAGCCCAGTTTCCCCTCTTGTCCCCTGGCCTCCTCCATAAATGTATTGAGAGGGACCCAGGCGGTTGGTTTCTCCTTTGACACACTTTGTCAACACTCCTGGCTGTATTTATCAGGGAGAAGCTGAATTGGCCTCACCTTTGGGGTTGGCATTCTTAAGTTCGGGCATTTTGAAGCAAGTGAATCAAACCAAATGCTTTCCATCCTAATTAAAGGTGTGCATCATTCTCCCCACCCAAGCTCCCAAATCCTGGCTTGTTTATATGGAGTGAAGAACATTCACCTCCAACCTAGTGTGCAAAGAGCCAGGGGAGCGTCATCAGCTTCCTGGCCTCACTTTTCTGTCCTTCTCTCCCTGGTCTTACTGTAGACCCCCGCTCTGTCTCTGTGGATCAACTCAAACTGCTGATGCACCGTGAGGCTAGTGAATATGGTCCTTCACATCCAAGTCCCCCAAGCTGCCCATTGCAGTACTGAACATCCCTGAATTAAGTTATTCCTCCCTTCTTGTGAATAGTTTGCTCCTCTTTTTTGCTTGCTTTTTTTAAATGCGCCCACCCGTTTCAGGTTGAATCATGGATAGAGGGCTTACCCATGTCTGCTCTGGGAATTAAGAAACCCCAAGGAACTGGATGGAGCTAGTGCAGTCAGAATGAGAAGCAGCCTCCGGAAGGAGACCAAGGGTGGCAGATGTGTGGCCATTTGGGCTCTCCTGGGCCATCCCCTCACAACAAGCTGGGAGGTGAAAGACATCAAGGAGGAAAGGTCACTAAAGGGATTAAAAATGGGTCTTTTTAATCAACTAGAAGGATTCCCCCTAAGACCAAAAAAGAAAAGACCAGCTACATCCACTAGTGAGAAATGGACCCCTCCTACCACTTACCGGTAGAGACTATCCGGCCAGGACAACATAGTGGGATGGAGGACTGTTTTCTTTCCATGACCCTGACTTGGTTGTGGGAGATATCTGCTGTTTGTCTGCCCAGAGTCTGTTTCCTGTTTCTTCTGTTAATAACACTCCCATTTCCTTAATGGAAGGTTTCTTTCCAACTCTAAATGGTTGTGATGGGGTTGCCGATCTTAATCCCTTGCCCCCACCCCCGTCACCACTGATCCAAGTAGGTGAGACAGTTTTCTCATTTTGCTGACATAAGTGAATTAATTCTACGAAGTGGGCATGTACCCAAGCCAGATCAATGAAAACATTCTCTGAGATTTATATAAACCTGGAGTCTAGGAGAGAAAGCATTCTTTTTCCTCTGGAGTCACCAAACTGGGAATATGTCAAAATGGAGCTGCTGGGACCATGTCCTCAGCCATGTAGAGGAAGCCACTGCACAGTCTGTAAGAAGAGGTCCAGAGATGGGAAAGGTACGGAGGAGAGAAAAAGAGATGAGGCCGAGGGGAAATGAGTTGTAGGAGAGATAAAAGAGAAGAAAGACAGGAGAGAGGTTGGGGAGAAAGATAAGGTGGGGGGGATAAGAGACTACAGAGAGATGGGGGGAAAGCAAGATATGGGAAGATAGAGGATTGGAGACAGAAAGAGAGGGGAGCCCAACCAGTGTGGCTCAGTGGTTGAGCATCACCTATGAACCAGGAGGTCACCATTCAATTCCTGGTAAGGGCACATGCCGGGATTGCAGGCTTGATCCCATGTGTGGGGCATGCAGGAGGCAGCCGATCACTGATTCTCTCTCATCATTGATGTTTCTATCTCTCCCTCTCCCTTCCTCTCTGAAATCAATAAAAATTTATTTAAAAAAAAAAAAAGAAAGAGAGGAGAGACATATATAGAAATGGGTGAGAGAAAGGTGAAGGAGAGAAAATGGAGAGAGTGCAATGGGAGAGAGACAGATGGGAGAGGAAAAAAATGGGAAAGAGAGAGATGAGATACAGTGTGATGGGGGAGAGAGAGAAAGATGAGGAGGGAGGGATGAAGTGAGAGGTGGAGGAGAGAGAGAAATGAGGGAGAGAAAGAAGTAAAGATGGGGGTGAGAGAGAAAGACCTGGGGAGAGACAGATGTGAAGACAGAGATGAGAAGGGGTGGGGGAGATGAGAGACGAAGGAGAGAAGACAGAAACCTGAGGACGTCTCTTGAGGTCTTGCTTCCAGGTAACTCTTTTTTTTAAAAATATATATATTTTTTATTGATTTTTTTTTACAGAGAGGCAGGGAGAGGGATAGAGAGTTAGAAACATCGATGAGAGAGAAACATTGATCAGCTGCCTTCTGCACACCTCCCACTGGGGATGTGCCCACAACCAAGGTACATGCCTTTGACTGGAATCGAACCTGGGACCCTTCAGTCCACAAACCGAGGCTCTATCCCCTGAGCCAAACCGGTTAGGGCCCAGGTAACTCTTGTAGCTACTTGCATTCTTATATATTCTAGTTTATAACCAGGTTTGAGTGGGATCTTATTGCTTGCAACCAAGAATGATACCTCTACTGCCCGTAATCAAATCCAATTCTACTGAAAACTTGGCTCTCAACAGCTGTATTATAGAACCCAAGAATGAACCAGAGGTTTCTGATCACCTCAAAACTTAGAATCTACCCAGCCGAATTCCATATTTCAAATATGAGGGAAAATGTAAGTTCCCTTCCTCTGCCTAAAGAGAGCCTGTAAATGTCTTCATTTCTTCCTTCCTACGTCCCAATCTAGATCTGGCTATTAGCAACAAATCACCCACCAGAAGTAGAAAAGACACTACTTGGAGGTTAAAAGCGGCATTCAGGCAAAAATGATGGTGCACATCATACCAAAATTTAATATGTCCTCATGCAAAATAACAATGTGTCTGGTAATACAAAGATTCTTGCAAAGTAGATTAATAACAATCCAATATTATCCTCCTTTAAAAATGAAAATGATTTTTTTTTAAAAAAACAAGCCTAAAGTAGCTAAATCTTGTACCCAATGATGGAGCTGATTTACATAGATAGCATTTAACATCCCATCATCATTATCCTATCAGTCTCCTGTCTAATGTGCAAGCCTAAAAACGTTCAATGTGCTTAGAGGTTAAAAAAAAAAAAGCCCTATATCCACCAGCCAAAATGGTGGTAAATGACAAAATAAAAAAAAAGGAAAAAAAAATTTAGGCAGGCAGATGAATATCAACTGGGATGAGAAAAAAGCCTGTCTCCTCCCTCCCTCCTACTAATATAGTAACCTAAATGATTGAATAAAAGAAAACAAAATATTTAAGGGTAAAATGTTGTTATCAGATGGGGGAGAAGGGAAAGAGAAAAGGAAGCTCTATGCTAATAGTCAAGTTTGCCTCTGCTGGAGAACGCTGCTTTGAGTGTGCCCGCCTTGACTTAAATGGAAAACAAATGTACATGAAACACAATGCATCCTTTAGAGTCAATTGTGCAAATATCTGCAGATACTTTTTCCTTTAAATGTTAAGTGAATTTAATTCTGATGAGAGGAACCAGAGCGTGCTCTGGGGTGACTCATGTGTCTGTGTGAGAGGGAAGCGAAGGGTGGCCTGTGCACATACCGTCCTCATGTTGAGAGCTCCTTCGTGGCCACAGACTTGGCTGTGACCTTGCAAATCCTGTGGCCACTTAGTGCCCCTGCCAGCATATCACGAGGGATGGGAGGCAAAATGAGCCTGGGGGTTTGTAAAGCTGTTGACATCGTCACCCTAACCACTAGGTAGGTTTGAACAGCATCCAGATCCCCTGAGAAGAGCCAGAGTTATGCCAGATGTGTGCAGCCAGGGTGGGTGTGGAGACTACTTTTTAAATCAACTGAAAGAGAGGCTCCTGGAGGCAGAGGGAGAAGAAAAAGGGAAACAGTGGAGCATGAGAAGAGCAGGGAAGTAGAAAAGAGGAGGAAAGAAGGTAATGATAAAAGAGATAAAGAGGTAGCGAAAGGAAAATGAAAACTTTCTTAGCCCGACTGGCGTGGCTCAGCGGTTGAGCGTCAACCTATGAACCAGGAGGTCACCCTGGTCGGGGCACATGCCTGGGTTGCAGGCTCAATCCCCAGTGTGGGGCGTGCAGGAGGCAGCTGACCAATGATATTCTTTCATCCTTGATGTTTCTATCTCTCTTTCCCTTTCTCTCTGAAATCAATAAATAATATATTTTTTAAATAATAAAAAATAAAAACGTTCTCAGCCTCCATACAGCTGGTTCCTTGCCCTGAACAATTAAGGAACCCAGTCTTTCAAATATGTGCTGTAAGGCCCCATACCCACGCCCCTGGGCAGTTGTCACTCACATAATCCGCTGCTCCTTCCTACCGTGCCCAAGTACACATCAGAACCTTTCCAACGCAGCATGGCAGACAATCACTGCTATTGAATAGGACTATGCCACTGATACATAATGCCTGCCCCCGCTCCCGACTTTTCCCAAGGCCTTCGTGTGTGCCTGCTAGCAACTGGCCCATCAACAGCAGGCCTCGCCTGGAATTGTTCCTGATGAGACTGAATTTCATTTACAAGAAAAAGGGACAGAAGTCAATTAAATAGAATGTGATGCCAAGAGAAATATGCAAAAATGTCCCCCCACCCCCAAATTTTTAAACTAACAACCTTGGGCCATGTCTCTTTTTGTCCTACCCCACAGTGTGACAAGGCTAAACCAGACACCCCAGGTTCTCACAGCCAGCAGTCTAGTCGACTAAAGAACAAAGATAAAATACAGTGACAGCTTTTGAATATTAATAGGGCATATCAGCAAGGGTGAGCAGCAAACAGTGGAAGTCATCCACAAGTTCTAAAAGCAGTTCCTAAAAGCCCGAATTCAGCTCGTCGCGCCCCACTTAAGAATTCCACTAAGAAAATGAGCCTTTATTTCAGAAATAAACTTCTGAGATGATGAGAGATAAAAGCAGAAGAAGAAACACGGAAGCACCACAGGACCATCCTTCACTCATCTTCTCCCCTCGGGGCCCATCATGATGCCAAGCACATTATAGATGCCCAATAAATGTTTGTGGCATGAGTGAAAAGAAAAAGAATGCTTTAAAATCCACTTCAGGATGGGAATGGGCCCTGAAAACAGGCCGGCCCCAAGCAGGATTACAGAAACAGAAAATAGAGTTTGAGGTTATTGAGTTTCACTCCAGACATCACCTATAGAATCCTTGGAGAGCTTTCATTACTAAAGGAAAGTAGCCAAGTTTCCCGGGGCACCACAATCCTATCTCTTTTATTCACTCACCTACTATTCAATAAATGTTATTGGTGCCTACTGTGTGCCAGGCACTCTGCAGGGCTCTGGGCTCTGTGGTAAAGAAAGACAAGCAAAGGCCTTGCCCTCATGAAACCTGTATTTGCTTTGTTCCTTCTCCTCGCCCTAAACTATGCCTGGGCCCAACCATCATATGCTTAAGCCATTTCAACAGCCTGAACCACATCCCTGTCATAAATGTCCTCCACCGTCCATTCCTCTTGCCTACCTACTCTGCATTAATTTTCCTATAAGATTACCATCATCATGTTGCTCACCTGCTCAAAAATCTCCAGGGGCTCCCTATCACCTATAATTCATTTTTAATACCATTTATCAACCAGGTACTCCTTATTAGGCATGAGACTAGGATTGTAAGATAAAGTCTGCACTCTTCAACATAGCACTGAGGTCTGTACTGGCTATTTACTGCTGGATGGCAAGTTACTCCAAAACTTAGCAGCTTGGAACAATAACTGAGTATTGTCTTCCAGTTTCTATATGTCAGGAATCCAGGAGGAACCTAGCAGTCAAGTTGCCAGCCAGAGCTACAGTCATCTGAAGGCCCGACCAAGGCTGGAGGATCCTCTTGCAAGAAGGTTCGTCCACATAACTGTTGGCAGTTCCCCACCATGTGGGTTTCTCCATAGGGCTTCCTGATCATGTTCGTAACCTGGCAGTTGGCTTCCCCTAGAGTGACACCTAAGAGAGACAGAGGAGGAGGAAGCCACAATGCCTTTGTGACTTAGTCTTAGAAGTCACACACCATCACTCCTGCTATCTTCTATTAGAAGCGAGTCACTAATCCAGCTTATAGTTAACTGAGGGCAAGCAAGCCCCACCTCTTGAAGAGAGGAATACAAAGAATTCATGGGCTTAACCTAAAACCACCACAAATGCATAATCAGATTATATCATATTGCATCATACATACATATCCTATTATAATCACCACTATCTATAATTGGACCCTACCCCACATTTTCTTATCTCTATGCTGGTATTCTCAGTATTAACTTCTATCCTGAAACCCATATGGCTCTCTGGAATACACTGTACCCATTGTAAACACCAACTCTTTCCTCATATGTTGCTCATGCTCGTGCCCCTGTCCTCTGCCCTCCAAATTCCAGCATAGTGGCTACGATTTTGGACACGGCATTGCCTGGATTCATATCCCATCTCAATTTTTGGCTAGTTATTTAAGCACTGTCTACCTTGATTTCCTCACCTATAAAATGGTGATAACAGTATCTACTTTATAAGCTTGTTATGAAAATTAAATGAATCAATACTTATAAATTACTAAAAATAGAGCTTGCCATGTGCTGTGCTATTATAGTATTTGTTAAATAATACCAATAGGATTCTTCCACTTCCAGTTCTAGTTCCATACTACAGCCCAGAGTGAACACCTTCACGGAACATCTAATGTTGTAATTGTGACCCATTTTAACCCTGGTCAGATCTACAAATGATCACTTAACTCCCTCACTTGTACATGTCTTGCCTCATCTCCCACTTGTTGGTTCCTGGTGGTGTTTAAATTCTGTACTGCTTTAGAGTGCCTAGAAGAGAATAAACATTCAATTCAAAGGGAAGAAAGGAATTAATTCACATTAGCCCCTAGAAAAATTATTCATGCTATTTTTCTAGTCTCTGCATACACCAAGAAACCACACTCTCATTATTTCCATGTGACCATCTGATATTAGAGAGCCAACCCAAATGAGGCTTTCCTCAAGATCAGCCACTAAGGGGAACTTGTGGAAACACCCAAAATGGATGTGGTAGGATCCCCTTAGCCCGGGAGGTAGGGGAGGACAGGTGTGAGCCTCAAAGAGAGGGGCATATTCTGCTATAACCACAGGTAAAGTAAACTTCAATTACAAGGTCATTCATCTTTAAGAGCCTAATTTTTCAAATTCATCACCAACAAATGCTCCTTCTCCATCCTTGACTCAAACACTATGGAATTTCAGGGCTCCCCACCTTCACTTTTTCTCAAAATAGTGGCATTTCCTCCCCCAAGAGTTTACGGCTTCCAGTCAAAACTTATGTGGGGCCCGTTTTATACTTGAAACCTGCTGGTACTCCCAGGTGAACATATAGAAGATAGCAATTCATAGTTACAGGGGGGCTTTGGGAGAAAATGTACCCCTGATTCCCATCACAGATAGAAGGTAGTAGTGGACCTAATTCAGCCACTAGAACCTTCATTAATTTCTTCATTCATTCATTTTTCAACTAATGCTTATTAAGCATTTACTAGGGACAGTAGGTAATACCAAGAAGTAGAACACCAGTTTCAAGTAAGTTACCTGGAAGAAGTCTCCCACTCTGGTATCAATTTCTTTTCTATAAAATGAGAAGGTTGGACAGTCTCTAGGGTTCTTTCCACTTTTAAAAAATTGCTGTTTTTCTGATTCTAATGCATGATATGCTTTGCCAGGCAGGGTTGCTGTGAAGATGAAGTTAGAAAATGTGCATGAAAGTGCTTTGAAAACTGTACAGCACTGAGAATATGTGAGGCATTATCCTCATTGTTGCTGCCATAGCCCCAAAAGTCCTTATAGGAAAGTGTTCAAAGACCTGCTCGATAGCATCCCACTGGGACCCTAACCAGGAAAAGCTCTTCCTCATCTCACTGGGATCTCTCCTGCTGCTGTGAAGCCCACAAGGTTGTTTCTGTACATCAGCAGCTTCTCACAAATAATGCTTTTCAGAGACTGCAACTGCCCCCTGGACAAAAGAATGTACATGTTCTCATCTTGAGGTCTAGTCTAAGTCCAGAAAAAAACAGGGCTCTAATCAACTAGTGATGTCTGTTCTGGGCAGGGGACGAAGAAGTGGTCACCACTGATTGCATTCCTAGACTAGGTCCTTCAGTAGTTATGATGTATGAGCCACAATATGTGCCAGGAATTTTACTATGTGCTTTGCAAGAATTATCTCATTTTTGGAGTAGATACTATTATTAATCCCATTTCACAAATGAGTAAACTGAGACCCAGAAGGCTGACTTGCCCCAGATCACACAGCTAGAATATGTCAGAGCCAGAATTAGAAACAAAGGCTGAGAGAGGCCAGTATACTTTATCACAACATTACACTGAACTTTAGCTTGGATCCTAAGATAGTATATGAATAGGTAAACCAAAGGAACCACCTTACATTTTTTCTGAATAACAGACGAAATTATTAGTATCACCTCAAGGTTATTGGCAGCCTCTGGCTTATCGTAGGAATTAAATCTCTAAAGCAAGAGTCTGTAAACTTTCTAATTGCACATTCCATTAGTTAAAAGTTAATAAATTGTGTCATCCAATCCAATATATAAATACCTATTTATATATGTATTTATTTTCAAAATGCATGCATATATCACAACACTAAGGATACATATTAAAACATATCAAAAGTTAAAAGAATTTTTAATAATAAATCTATATAAACAACAAATTTGAATATTTTCTACCCAAACCCCCAAGAGACTGTTGTGCCCCGTCACTAGGACACACATAGCCACTTTCTGTAATACGGAGCAAAAATGAAGCATTTTCCTTATTTTGCCTCTGTTTCTTCTCTGGACTCAGGTTCAAGCATTGCTCTAGGTAAAATGTCCAAGAACAGGACCACTTCCTTTCCCACCTTCCATGGATGCTCCACACCTCTTTCCCAGGCTCCCAGCTATACAGGCACCTTCATGCCTTTCATACCCACTGCCCAAAGTCTCCATCTTTGAGTTCTTGTCCCAGACTGGCATCTCCTGCTATGGCCAATACCCATATATTCATTCATTCTTACAACAAGCAGGCGCTTACTGAACCCTGTTACATAGACATATACTGTGGGAGCTTGAAGAATCCAACAATGAGCCAGTCTCAGGCCTGCCCAGACCAGAAGGGGAACTAATGCACACACATAAATTGACACAATAATGAGTTGAAAGTGATAAGTTCACTAAAAGAGACATGAGAGAGATGGTTTCCAGATGGAAGGATTGGGGAATGAGTGTGAATAAGGAGGCCGTGAGCATGGGCAGGACTCGGAAATGGCAGGAAGCGCACTGCAGGCTCAGGGGGCAGAGGGAGGAAAGGCAGAGAGGTAAAAGAACTTTCTAAGTGGAGCAGAGGATGTGGGCAAGATAATAATCTAACAGGCAGAGAGCTGGTCCTGTGTTATGTGAACTGTGCAGTCCAGGCAGAAACAACAATGTTCACAACAGCGTAAAGAAGGAAAACAGGCCAGAGCGGCTAGAACAGGCAGTGTAGGGAGTGCAGGACCTGATGAGGCTACAGTGGTGGGCATGACTCACACCTGAAAGGCTCCCAGGGAGAGGTAAGTCCGGAGTGGAAATCGTGCAGAGCAGCTGTGATCAGATTCACCTTCAGGAAAGACTGTGCCGGCTGCAGTGCACGGAGTGGTGGAAGGAAGGCAGGTAAGGGAAGGTCATCATCCAAACACTTTCCAAGACCTCCACTCCGCAGAGCACTCCTAGCCTGTTCCTCAGCTACTCTGGAGCCAGCCCACCATCAAGACTAACCACAGAACACAGGCTATAAAAAGACAGCAGAGCCCTAGCCGGTTTGGCTCAGTGGATAGAGCAATTGGCCTGCGGATTGAAAGGTCCCGGGTTCGATCCTGGTCAAGGGCACATGCCTGGGTTGCGGGCTCTATCCCCAGTAGGGGGTGTGCAGGAGGCAGCTGATTAATGATTCTCTCTCATCATTGATGTTTCTATCTCCTTCTCCCTCTATCTTCCTCTCTAAAATCAATAAAAATATATATATTATTTTTTTAAATGACAGAACTCCTGATCCAATCCCAGCACCTTCCACTGACCAGCCCATCTCTTTAGAGCCCAGTGATTTCCGAGGGGAAATTCCAGCATCTTGCCCCTTTATCACCTGGGGTAGGCCTCCTCCTGGCAGTACAGATTCTTCTCTTGGTCAATCAGAAGCTCGGAATCAGATTTCCCATTGAGCTCCCAGGGTGCTCCGGCCTGAGCCAACACACTGCCTCTTTAAGCACATTATGAAGATTATCAGCAATGTATCAAGGTGTCTTTGCAGAACGGTATAAACTTCGGCTGCACTACTTATTGCCATAAACCACACTTCCAGGTTTTTATTTATATGCGCATTAGTTCAATATGATTGGATCTGTAGGCAGCAGAGGGGATTGGGGTAATTTATATATATATCAATAAAGGTCTCCAGCCAGCCACTGGGTGCTCTAAGGGGAACAGTAGTTCCATTTAAAACATTAGGAACTGGAGAAATTGAAAATAACTCTCTATTTAGAGGCCAAGGATTAAGGCATTTTGCAGGGAAGGTCTCAGCCCAGCCGGGCTATGCTAAAAAGGCTGTTAAAATGTCATTTGGCTGATAGTTAAGCTACAGAATTTACCTTAACCCCTTCATTCAATTGTATTTTTTCTGTGCCGCATGGTGTGGGGACAGCAGTGTGATGGAAAGGTGGATGAGTGCACGGGCCTCCTAAGGTCCATTTTCAGTGTCTACTGGGAGCATCACCTCAGCGAGCTCTGCTGTACCCTCCATGAGAGGCCTTCCTGGAGCTGCTGGCCAAGGTTCCCGGTGGCCCCAGCCATGCAGGCCTCCTGGTACACGCTGGGTCAATCAGGCTTTCCCGCCCGAGATTCTATTGCTCAAGTGCCATAAGGACTAAAAACGGTGAAAGCCAACTCATCCTGGTGCTGCTTCCCTGAAGAGACTCCCTGCTCGTGCCTGCCCCCCATCACAGCGGAGCTGCCCTGGCTCCTGGGAACTGTGTTTTCTCTTCCATTTCATGAACCATGAAACAGCCATCCAGCGAGTCCTGCTTCTGTCAGCGGAGTTTCTGTTGCCTATGACCAAGGAGCCTAAGTGAGCCACTGGGGGCCAGGCTTGGACTCATCACAAAGTAGCTGTGTGACCACTGAGGACTTGGGGCATCAGTTTCCTCATCTGTAAAATGAAAGTATTGGGAGAGGTCAATAATTCTCAAACTTTAGGAATCCGGTTCAAAACCTAGACTCTGGTTCTGTCCTTTTAGAGTGGGGCCGAGGCAACTGCTCTGTAACCAGTACTGATTCTGTGCCTACGGAACTTGAAGAGCCCATTTGCAAATCGTGCCCTCCAGGGTCCTGTTCTGGGGAGGACCCACGGGATGGCCTCTGGGTGAGGGCAATGTTGACGAAAGTGACCCTCTTGTTTCAACTAGGGCAGCTCTCCTTTTATGCTTTATATATTGAGGTGAAACTTGAAATTTCCTCTGTGAAAAGGGATCTACCAGTGGGGATAATATCAAAAGCAGTGGGCTCCAACCACCAGATAATGTCCAAGGAGCCTTACTCTTCTGATTCCACGAGGCACCTCCCACATGGCTTCCAACGGGAAGCAGATGTCAACCCCTTTGGGGAACTGACCACTGCATTAATTTTATTTGAACTTCAACTTAGAAAAAGAGAAACAAAAGCAAGACCTCAATCTTGAAATCATCTTCCTAACAAAGGCATGAGCAGGAGTTTATTGCCCCACTGGCCCGGCCTGGCTTGCCCAGTGTGGTGCAATTAGATAGCAGCAGAGCCTGTGACCTCGCAGTCACATCGAGGGGCTCCTCCCACAGTGCCTCTTCCTGCCGTGGCGTTTGAAACACCATAAACTGGAGCCAGAGGAGATCCATAAACAGCCCAGTTCTTATTTTTTACTTTAGAGTCCCTATGTGGCTTCATTTATTTTCAAAAGAGCGTGTGACATGTTCGTTGGCACCTTCCTTGCCATAAAATATCTGTTGACATTTGTGGTTTGGGGCTGGGTTGGATTAGTTGCTGTTTCATTCCATCCACCTACTGCATGTAGCGCCAGGAGAAAACACCATTCTACCCTAAGCCCCTGTCACATCTTCTACTCTCTCCCCAGAGCAACACGTGTGTGCCTTCTGCTGAATGGGAAGACTGAAAGAGAGCTACTCCGTCTTTTATCATCTGTGTGACCTTTGACAAGGCACATAACTTGGGTCTCCACATCCTGACCCATGAGTGGTTTTTGTAAGGTAAGACAAGGAAGAGAAGATTAACA
Source organism: Cnephaeus nilssonii (assembly GCF_951640355.1). Lineage (NCBI taxonomy): Eukaryota > Metazoa > Chordata > Mammalia > Chiroptera > Vespertilionidae > Cnephaeus > Cnephaeus nilssonii. The sequence continues at coordinate 93,920,387 of NC_137076.1, read as the reverse complement.
ACAGTGACTAACATTTATCGACCACTTACAAGGGACCAGACACTGGGCTACGCTACTGTACCTGAATTGTCTCAGTCAGTCCTCTCACACACATTACATCAGTATGGCTATCATTACCCACATTTCACTGAGGGAAAAATGAAGGCATAAAAAGGTTCAGTAACTTGCCCAAGGCCACATAGCCAATAAGTGGTAGAGTAAGCTGACTCCATAGTGTTTCATTGCAACATTATATTCATGGTGCCTCTCCATACCTGGTTGAAAAGTTTGGAGTTGTGTCAAGGAGAGGGCTCCTACAGTATGCTGGAGAAATCACATGTGGAGGGTGACTTAGGATAAAATAATGCAAAATAAAAACATGGTACAATGGAAAGAACACCAGCTGAGGTTTGTCCTCACTAACAGTGAGTATGTGCCACTTGTCCCCCTGGAGGCTCAGTCTTCTCATCAGCCAAGTGGGGAAATTATGCCTACCTTGTAGAGGTAGTGTCAAAATAGGCATGTGTGTATGGCCACCTACCAAGTATTCAGTTAATGGAAGTGATAGAATGTGTGTGGTAGCATGCCAAAAAGCTAGTTGAAAGAAAGACATTAGTCATATAAAGTATGACTATAAATTAGAGTAACATAGAATTCCTTCCAAATTTATAAAATCAATCCAGAATTTTCTTCCCTAAATTAAACTCACAGAGAGCATGAGTCAAAAGTCCATAAAGTTAAATCAAACAAACTTGTCTCCATCTCACACCCACCCACCTTACCTGGGTCAAAGCCTTGAAACTCCTACAATAGGAAATCTCTATTCTATGTTGGGGCATGACATATAAAAGACAATTTAAGCTTTATCTCATGTGAAAACTAAGTTCTTTTGTAGTTATCATCCAGATAGAATTTCTATTAACACATTCATGCAAATATTTTTAGATATATTTCTATACATATACACATATACTCACAAATAAATATTTATGTTAATGAGATCATGCTAAAATTAAAAACCACTTTTTTCCTTAAAAAATATGCCAAGGTATTATTCCATGCCAATACATGCAAATAACACATCATCATTTTAATTCCTTCACAATACTCCACTGTACAGATATACTATGATTAACCAATTTTGGAGGTTTAAATGGCTTCCAGGTTTTGCTATAATAAACAACACTGCAACAAATGTCCCTGCATGGACATCTTTGTGTACTTATCCATGAAGGCCTTAGCACTAATTCCTAGATATGGAATTGTAGGGTCAAAGATATGCACATTTAAAACTTTGTTATAAGAGCTTCCAGGTTAGGGAACACATCCACGTGCTGGGAGGTGGTACAACCCAGCTAGTTCCATGGGGACACAAGTTCCTGCTCTGGGGGCCCTCCCAGATCTCACTCTACGTGCTTCTTCATCTAGCTGTTCATCTGTATCCTTTAGAACAAGCTGGTCGTCATGGGGATGAGAAAACTAAATGATGTGAATAAGCTCTGCCACCAAGTGCAGGGCGAGCATGGAAAACAAGCCTGTTGGACAGCGAAGCACATGTCCTTTCTGCTCTTGCTGGGCCTCCTCATGGCTCGTTGGCCCAAGATGCAGGGCCTGGCACTGGGCATGTTGAGTACAAAATTGTGCAATGAGAAGACTGTGGCCAGTGTGAACAAGTTAAAGACTGAGTCGTTACTAACTGACCTGATTCCAGCAACACTGATAGCAGTGATGAAGACAGGTGACTAAAGGTACCAAACTGGATCCTCCAAGAACACTAGGTGCAGGTTTGAACAGGGGAACAGGAAGCTGGGAACTTGAAAAAGTGTTAGAGGGTGGATATCAGACCTGGAGAGATGGGATGAAAAGCATGGGCAAGGAGAAAACAGATCTAGGCAGTAATTCAAAAATGAATTTAAGGTACATGAAGATTTAGCCTGTGGGGCTGCAGTGTGAATCTATGATGGGTCCATGGCTTGATTACAGAATGGTAGTTCTGCCTTAGGATCCCACTAACTAGTATGAGAGAGAGTTGTCAGTCAGAGGTTGAAGCATATGAAAATTTTACATTTTGTGGGTCAAAAGTGGTTGAATATCAGTAAATGCACACAGTTCAACCCAATAATTCATCCCTAACATGAACCAGGTCTTGCCTTTCCATGGCAAACACTGCACTGGCCATCCGGAAAAGGGTGATCACATATCTGTACCGTGCACCTTTTTAGGGAGGATGGGAGGAGGAAGTAGCTGGAGACGGTTTTCCCTGCCCCTCTGAGACTGTGCAATTATCTGAAGGACGCCTGCTTTCCTTTTCTTCAATAAGGTAAAGGCATTGATTCTGAGTCACTTGATGGTAAAGAGTGAGTTGTCCCTCTACTACTCTTTTTTTGTTAAAAGACAGATTCAGTAAAACTGCAAGGAAACTGGTGTGCATTGTCACAGTCCTTGAAGTCACCTCACTACACTCAGGTTAAATCTGGAGGATGTCACCACCAGAGAGCCTCACAGCAACCCAGCCATTTGGCAGTTGTGTTCCAGGGAGCACCGGTCCTACAAATGCTCCAAAAAAGAAAAAGTCCACGGCCATGTGTGTTGGGAGAGTAGGACACTCTGTTTAGTTTAAAACGTATTTAAATTAAATTTAAACGTTCATCCTCCTGGCAAGTCACGGCTCCCTGAAACCTTCAAGGCCCAGAGAAGGCCTGCAGTAAGGAAGCTTCTCCTTCCAGTGAAGCCTGCATCTGACCGCAATTCCCTTTGATCACATAACATTTATTACCATGCAGGGGAAGAGACTTCAAAATACCTAACACTCTCATTTTATTAGAGAAGAACCTGGATTATGAAGGTTGCATATTAAGTCAATGACAAAGCCAGGATTAGAAGTTTTATCTCAGGCCATTCTACAGGTATTTATTGAGTGCCTGCTGTGTGCCAAAATCCGCACCAGACACTGGCAAGTGCAGTAAACAAGACATAATTCTTGGAAGGAACAGTGGGAGGAAAAGATAAATCCACATGCAATTTCAACTTCATGTAACTCGTAATAATCTAGAACATGTGGCTACTGGACACTTAAAATGTGGCTTCTGAAAGTGAGGCACAGAATTTTTAAATTTCATTTCATTTCAATAAATTTAAATTTTAAGACAAAAGCAGTGTAAAATAATTTTCTATTAAATACAGCTTTGTTGTTTTGGCAGGACTATATTTCACTTTAACCACTGAAAATGTAGCCTTTAAGTTAAGTTGAGCTGTAAGTGTGAAATACACACCAAATTTCAAAGACTCAGTTCAAAAAAATGTGAAATACCTCATTAATAATTTTTGTATGGCTTATGTATTAGAACATTAATATTGTGGATATATTGGCTTAAATAAAAGAGATAATAAAAATTTCTTTTCCCTGTCCCTGATTTAACTTTTTTAACACAGCTAGTAGAAAGCTTTAGATCACATATGTGGTTCATCATCTTCCTTTTGGATAGAGCTGATCGAAAGACTTAAGAGAGCTCAGGAAGCAGGATGCCTAACTAAGATCTGGGAAGGCTTCCCAAGAGATGGTTTTACCGTGAGACCTAAAGGAAGAGAAGGAGCAAGAGAAGAGAGGAAGGAAGAGTGTTCCTGACAGAGGGAATGGCTTGTGCAAAGGCCCAGAGGCTGAGTGGAGGAGGGCGCATGAATCCAGATCACTGTCATTTCCAATGCAGGGCACCTTCTTTGCTCTGCGCCCCCAAATATTCCTCACACAGACGACTTTGCCTCTTAATATCTCTAAAATCAAATGTAGGCATCAGGTACTTAGAAAAGAGTGTTGTTGTTCATATTTCACGTAGATTAAAGCTAAATGTAGACTCTACTCCCACACAGGTTACTGATTCACTTAAAATGTGCACCAATTTTATATGTGCTCAAAGGAATATTCTTTATATGAAATAACTCCCACCAAAGCAAACATCATATTACTCCCAATAAGTGCAACTGCAGTTGGCTTCTGTGAGGGCAGGGAGCTGGCCTGGAGCAGAGGCAGGGAGGGAGCTCAGCAGCAAAGAATGGGTGTAGCAGGGGATGCTGGGAGGCAGTCTAGCCAAGCAGTGAGAGTTCAGGCTCTGCTGGCTTCCTCACTTCTGGCTGTGTGACCCCAGACACTCTTATAACCGCCCTGGGCCTCTGTCTCCTCACTGTAAATGAGGAAAAGAAGCATCTTTATCAGGAATTGCGGGACTTCAGCATTACTCGTACTGGGGCCAGGTAATTCGCTGTTGTGAGGGCCTGCTCTGTCCACCGCAGAGTGTTGAGCAGCATTCCTAGTCTCTACCCACTAGAGGCCAGTAGCTCCCCTCACCCCGACTGTCACAACCATAAATGTCTCCAGACATTGCCAAACATCTCCTGGGGAGTAGAGGGGGGCCAATCACTGCCCTTTGAGAACCCCTGGTCTACTGAGTGAGTTGTGGGGAGCACATGGAACCCTGCCTGGGAAGTGGTGGTACAGCGCTGAAACTTGCCAAGTGCTCCATAAAGGTTTGCGAAATGAATGCATAAAATGAAGGGAGAAAAAGCGCCTACAGGGATGACAATGGTACTTAGCACATCTGCCATTCTGTGAATTTAACCAGCCATCACTTTAGCCTAGGAACTTCTATCTACCCTCTCTCTCTTCTCACCCCAAGAAGCCAGGCCCTGGGTCTCCCGGGTAATGTGGGCAGAAAGGCCCTGCAAATGGGACATGGCTGCCTCGATGGATTTAATGGTGCTTTTTAAATGTGGGTAATTATAGGGCCTCTTCCAAGCAAGTGCACCAGTGGCAGGAGGCTGAGGGCTCTGGGGCACTGTGGGCCCACATAGCTCAGCTCCGTCGAGCTGATGGTAATGTTATTAAATGTGCTCTCTCCTTTTATTAGGCATCTTAATAACCTCTAAGTTGTACCCAGGAGAGTTGCTGCAGAAAAGGAATTCTGGCCAACCTAATTTGTATTTGAAAATACCCCATAGGCCAACAGAACAAGATTCAGATGAATTTCACAGGCAGCTGAGGGCTACACAAGGCAAGTGTTTCCAAATTGTACTCAATTATTGAATGCAAAACGCCTGCCTCTCTGCCTTTCCCACCCCCGTTCTTTGCCCTCCTTTTCTGCCAATGTCCCTGCACCCCCACACATGCATATGCAACCCACACGCCAGCCACTGGCTAACAAAGAGACTTAATGTGGGTGCTCCCAAGTCTAAGAGAAATAATGATAGGAGTTCATACTTACTGACCATTTATTATCCTAAGTCAGACGCCAGTACATTCCTCAGAACAATTCAAAAGGTGAGTGCTACCCTTATTCCCATTTTATAATTGAAGAAACTGCAGTTTAAAAAGGTTAATATCTTACCAGAAAGAAGTACACAACTAGATAATTATAGAGCACGGACATAAACCAAATTCCAGCTGACTCCCAAACTGGGACTCTTCACCACACCTAACAATTTTCAATAATCGGATGGAGTCAAGGAGTATGTCCCTTTGTTAGTTTACTGAGTTTGGATGACAATATGTTCCAGTCCTGTATGGAGTCCTGGGAAAAGACACTGCCCCTACCCTCAGAGATTTCATAATGGAGATTATACACAATGGAAGGAACGCTTTAGAGGGGTCGGGAAAGAGGAATAACAACCCCCATTCATTATCAGTGAGAAGTTGCTATATGCCAGGCAGTGTGCTACCTGTTAGAGACACTGCCACAGCTACAAATGAAGGTAGATTTGAGAAACATTCCAGAGCTACATTATAGTAGTTTCCTGTTGCTGCTGTAACAAATTACCAAACTTTGTGGCTTTAAACAACACAGATCTAACTTCTTCCAGTTCTGGAGATCAGAACTCCAAAATGAGTCTTACCGGAATAAAAATCAAGGTGTTTGCAGGGCTGGTTTTGTCTGAAGGTTTCCAACAAGAATCCATTCCTTGCTTCTCCCAGATTCCAGAAGCTGCCAGCATTTCTTACCTCCTGGCCACATGAATCCAGTCTCTGCTTCTTTTTTCACAGTTCTTCTCTGCCTCCTGTTTTCTTCTTCTAACCACACTTATAATGACATCTACCCACTGAGATAGTCATGGATATTTCCCCACCTCAAGATCCTTAACTTAATCACATCTACAAAGCTACCGAAGGTGACATGCACAGGTCCCAGGGATTATGGTGTGGACATACTGAAAGGCCGTTATTCAGCTGGCTGCAGACAGTCAGGAAGCGATGTCTACACACAGACAGGTAAGTCTAGCATTTGGTGGAAAATCACTCTTCATTCACGCAACCATTCAATAAACATTAAAGCAGTTCATATGTGTCAAGGAGATCATCACACCGTAAGAGTTGACTTGGGATTCATCCCCATAGCTCATAGGTGATGGGAGTTTATGTAAAGAGAGTATCAAGAGTAAAAAGCAAAGAATGGAAGACAGCATTTGGGGGAAACTGACACATTCCTGGAACAGACAGGGAGAGGGGAACAAATGTGGACTTGCCGGGGTTAAGGGCTCTTATGCAACTCCATTTGTACAGGTTTGTTTCTGCTGTTTGGGTGACTGTAGGTGATCATAAGTAGAGACTGTGATTTCAAAATATGCTGTCTGGTGGCAGGGGCGAGGGGAGGGATTCACACAGATTCTTCTTGAGCCATAGCATCTCTGGAAGGTCTGTTCCCAGCCTGTGCTCAAGGCTATGACCATGGTTCTGGCCAGTTCATTTCCTCTCCCTTTCTCAGCCAAGTACAGCCATTAAGCCCTTCACATCCAATCCCTGCAGCCAGAGCTCTTGGCTGCCCTAGTAATGGAGGCAGCAAGAATTTAATCCATGGCAGCCTCAGGTGCAGAAAGATGATACTGAATATTTCATTCTTGGGATGATGGGAACTGCAAGCCCCTGGAGAGGATCTGGCCGAATCTTTTAAGTGAGCCTTTCCAGGAATCCACTGGGTAACGGCACTATTGGCAGTAATGACTGCCACTCGGGCCCGGCTTCCCAGTGGGAGGGCGGCGCATTAGTGTGCACAGTGCTAAAAGGCCAGCTCCAACTCCGCTTCTGAGAAATTCTTTTTTTTAACTCTGCTCTCAGAGGTTTCCTGTCACTTCTTTGAATCCAAAAGACATTTGTCACCCATTTCTTCCCTTTTTTTGTTTTTCATAAAGAGCCAAATGAAAGGAAAATAAAAGGTCTAACAAAGAGAAATTATTTAAGGTACATTTCTTCTCTTCAGGAAATTGCCTGCTTTGGCTTCCATCTCTAACTCTCCTCAATCTTGAACAGCTAGCACAGGAGACAGTTAGTATTAGAATGGACAAGGGGAAAACAGATAGTTATCTCGCTGGGAAATTTCCGAGACTGTGTGTGTTGTTAAGTAAACACCGTTTGTTAAGCACTGAAGTATTGAAATGAGGCGGGGGGGAAGGACTATTTTTCCTTTAAAAATTAAGTGTTTTAAAAAACTGAATTAGATTTTTTTCATTACTCTTCACAAAATTGAAAACAGATGGTATGCGCTATAAACTTAAAAATAAACACACAGAGAAAGTGAAAAAGGTCAGTCTCGGTGTAACAGGGAGGTGAGATGGCCTGAAATGGGACCCCTTTGCCTTTAAGACCTGAATTCAGATCTGACTGTGACTCTGGGCCCACACTGCTACCCTGGCCGAGTGGGGTGAGCTGGAAGGTAAAGGACTGGTGAGCAGGAAGGGGCCCTGGGCACCTGTATGGGCTCAGCTCAGTTCTCCTTCCTCACCCGCCCACCCGTTCAGGGGATGCACCCATAGGGATGGGCTCTGGAGGAAGAGCCGACCTCTGTTTACACCTAGCACTGTCATTTTCTAGCAGAAGTTCTAGATATAAATATTTACATGCTCAGTGTCTTAGTGTTCCAGTTTGTGAATGAAATTGGTATGAGGAGAAATTTAAATAATGCAAAGTGCTATCTTAGTGCCTGGTATATACAAAGAGCTTAATGTACGGTAGTTGTTATTATTAACAATAACAACAGCATCAATAATAACAATACAAATGGGCATTTCTATGGAAATTCATGTCTTTTAAAGGCCTTCTGTCGAACCATTAGCATTTATCCAACCCATCTACTAGGGTGCCTGTCTGCAAGTCCAAGGTTTCCTACTTCTAGTTGGGTGGCCCTGGGCAAGTGACTTCGCTTTCTGTGCCTCCGTTTTCTCAACTGTAAAATAGGGATAATAATAATCACACCTTGTAGGGCTGCTGTGAGGATTAAATGAGTCCACAGGTGTAACGTATGTCCACTTCATCCCAAAGCCAACTGTACAGAGAACCCTCAATTTGCTTTCGCTTTTATTGTTGTAGTTCTTGCCTTCACAAGGCTGCCATACAGGGTGGGGCTAAAGTAGGTTTACAGTTGTGATTATGTGAAACACGGTTTATTCTTATAATATTATATATTAATTATTGGGTAATTTTCCACACGAACAGCTGTAAACCTACTTTCGCCCCCACCCTATAGAGTCTCCCACGTTCCTAAACAGGAAGCTGCCTTCCAAACCCTGTATTTGCCACAAACGGGACCCAGCCGCTAATTCAGAGACAAAGGGACAGCCACAGGAGGATGTGAAGGCTTATCTAGAGAGAACAGTGTATCGCTGAGCCCAGCCCATGAGTTCACATAGACTGAGATCAAGCCAGTTTCCTAATTAGATGCAGTAGAAGGTCACCTCCGTCTACATTGTGCATTCTCCCAGTCACTAGGAAAATTTTCAACCATCGTCTTCTACACCTAGAGACTGGGGAATATAAACATCGTGCGCGCGCGCACACACACACACACAACTTCCCACTGTGTGACATTTTTTTATTGAAAGTTGTGTTGTTAGTGTAAATATCAAACAGAGCAACTGAACACTTCACACCTGAACCTGAGGCCAGTGCGGAGCACGTGCAGACCTGGGGTCTTCATAGGAATCACCCTGGTTAGCTGAACACATGTACACAGCTGGGCAGTCCAGGAAGAGATATAAACAACCTGCTTTTATTTTTTAATCTAACCTCTCTCTCTCTCTCTCTTTTTTTTTTTTTTTTTTTTTTTTGCCCTTATAGGAAATTGAGACAAGTACCTGAGTGCTCAGATTCAACCTGTAGATAATGAAGCTGCATGAACCCAGCCAGAGGTAGTGTCAGAACACCCATTCTTTTGACAAGGGAAGCCAGCCAAGTGGAGACATCCCAGCCAAGCCAGGCTCTGCAGCTGCTCCCCCGGACAGAAGTAGTTGCTTCAATCCAGGCTGTGCCAACGTAGCTCCAGACATAAAGGTGATGAAGGGCTGTTTTCAAAGCCCAAAGTCTTGCCTCAGGACCATTTAGAAAACACTGCTGGCTAGGGACCCATCATACACACAAGTCAATGAAATATTACCCCTAATTGAGTGGGCCATTTGAGAATGCGACCGACAGCATGTCCAAGGAGTCAGCACTCCCCTTTACAACTCCCCAAGCCTCTCCTGGGTTAGTTCCCATTTAAAGGGAGAGAAAAATAAAACCACTTTCATCACTTCAATATAAATGAATCAAAGTTTGATATGGATACGGGAGCAATCAGCCTCCCCTAATGACTGATCTGTTAAAGGGAATGAAGGCTGATTAATTCAGGACGCGGTGCTCCTAAAACACACCACCAGGTCATCGATTCTAGATTCCCCAAACTTCCACAGAAAGACCGTTGGGAGTTCATCTGAGGTGAAGAATGCAGGAAAATTGGTGGCTTTTAAAAATGAAAAGGTTTTGGATGCATCAGATCTGGACACCAAAGCAAGCCAACTTGATCTCTGAGTCATTCTTCAATTAAAAAGTTTCCTGGAGAAACTAATCCCAAAGCCATTTCTGAAAAGCCAGATATCTCCCAGAACTAAAGAGGCATGCTGAAGTCAGCAGTAGCAACTGGTCCATTTTCTTTGGCCCAAAGAGTGCTCTGTTTGTTTGTTTGTTTTTTCATTTTAATTAGTTGTCAATATTTAAAAATCAAGATATTTCATGGGATTTTGCATCTCTTTAAGATCATCTGACATTGTTTCCACATAGAACAAGTCAAAGCTGAGGAGCCATCACCTCTTCAAACAGTCCCCCTGGTCTCCATCTGGCCTCCTTGGCACATTTATGTTAACTGCTGGCCTATACAGGCACTGACTTTGCAACTTCTCTCAGGGAGTTTACTTTGGTGCCTGTATAGACAGAAATCAATTCTGATCCACTGGTCCTGACTCAAAATCTATGGTATGAACTGAATGTGAATAAAGCCAATTGGCTTAACATGAAACGCCACAACAGATACCTCATGTTAGGTGGTGACAAAGTGGCTCATTTGAATCTTCTTTCATGAAAAGTGTGACACAGCTGTGAGGCAGCTTGAGTTAGCTGTCAGTTTTCCATGAGACCTGCCTTATATCCCAGTCTTAAAAGTACCAGGATCCAGAATATCCTGTCCACTGAGAGTCACTACACTTTGCAACCAACTCCTATTTCTGAAAATAATCTAAGCTTATCACTTCATGTAAATACTAAAGGCAAAAAATGTGTGCCTTCTTCATTTCTGAAAACTCTACTCTCTCTACATTCCCACCACCATGAGATAATATTGCTTCATGAGAAAGCTTAGCAGAATGGTGATGAGCAGGGCCTCCAGAATCCAGATGGCTGAGTCTGAGTCCCCATTCTAGCCCTTGCTAGACTGCTTACCTCCTTTTATGTGCACACCTCTTATACAAAATGAAATTAGCACCCATATCACAGGGTTATTATAATTAAAGTAATGCCTGTTAGCACTTAGTACAGTGCTTGCTTACATAACATATATTCCATAAATATTAGGTTAAAAATGAAATCTACCATGTGAAACTTTTCACCTATAACTTGTCTAAAACAAGTTTTCACCTATAATTTTAGCTTCTCTGCTCCTTCCCTGGACTTGCTCCTACCCTGGACTACCCAAATACAACTTATGTATTCCCACATTTTGTCCCCAGAACTCCTCTCTCACTGGAATACTCTTCTTTTCAGCCGTATCTGACTCTAACCCATAACTTAAGGCTTAACTCAAATTTCACTTTTCCCACAAAGCCTTCTCTGACTATGCCAAGCACAGCATGAACTCCAATTCTTCTGTAATCAACCTGTGAACTGCTGGATGTTTCAAAACTACCCAGATGGCTGCAACGAAATGCTATTGCTGCATGGCAACCTGAGTGTGACAGAGAAAAAGCAATGCCCAGCTCTTCCTCCTGCCATCACCATCACATCTGGATCTGCATATAATATGGATGTGTCACGTTGCCCAAAGGTTTTGAGACGTTTTCACCTCAAAATTCCCTGTAGTAAATTATTTTACTAACAATTAATGCCTGCTTCCCTGTCACTGGAGCTATTGATCCTGACGTGATAAAACTGAAGGTTATTAGAAAAGATTTCCTTCTTTTATCTCTGATGGAGGATAAAAACAGTGAAAGTAGAGCCAACAGGATTAGTCTGGGGATGTGACTAAAGGAACAACCAAGGATGATTTCCTGGGTTTGGAGTTTAAACAACTGAATGGGGTGCTCTTTCAGTTGGGGTGCTCTTTAAACAACTGAATGGGGTGCTCTTTCATGAGATGGGAGACACTGAGGGAGATGTGGGGATTTTCTTGGGAATGAAAGGGAAATCAATCATTCTGACCATGTTAAATTAGAGGCACCTATGGACCAATGAAGAGGGCAACTGTATGAGTCTGGCACTCAGGAAAAGAGATGAAATTTGAAATACAAATTTGCTAGTCATATTTAAAGCCACAGGACTGGATCAGAATACCTAGGGAGTGAGGATGAAGAGAAAAGAGAAGAGGGCTGAAGAAAGAGCCCCAGAAGTAGCTAATCGACTACGAAGAGGTCACCAGTGAGGTAGGAGAAACATCCAGAGACTGTAGCATTGCCCATCATCTAAAGAAGGAGGAGTGGTCAACTCTGACAAACGCTGCTAACAGGATAGGTAAGAAGAGCCTGATGATTAGTCACTGAATTTAGAAAGATGGCGGTCATTATGCCATTGACAAGAAAGTTTCAGTGGAGTGGTGAAGATTAAAGCATGATTAGAGAGAAAGGAGAGAACAGTAGACACAATATATACAATATAGTAAATTCTTCTGAGATGTTTAGTGTAAAAGGAAAAAGCTATGTGTGTGGTTAATTGGCCATAAAGGGCAAGAGCAGAAGCAGGAAGACCAGTTGGAGGCTATTAAAATTGTCTAAGTGATAGAACTAGTTGACCTCTCAGATGTAAGATGGTTGTCCAATTCCAATAAAACCTAAAAAAAAGATAGTTATGTTGCCAATATTCTTGCATAATGGGGGAATTGGTGCATGCATTTTACTTTTTTTTTTAAGACAGAAGCAGGAGTATTAGAAATAAAGAGAACTTGAGATTATCCAATCAGTCTCAATTGCCACTCATCTGTCATTTTCCAGATAGAAAAACTAAAGCTAAAGAGATAAAATTATTTTTCCAAAGATGAAAACCTTATCTGTGTAGAAACAAAATTAAACACGGGAATGCCCCGTTTAATACACTCTCCTTATACCACACATGTTCCTCATATGGGAAACTGTAGCTCATCAAAACCCCATTCAAACAAAGTCAAGGGGGAGAAATCTGTGTTTCATGGAGGCAGGCATATTAAAGCAAAGGTTAAAACATGAGTTTTATGCTCCAGTTCTGAATTGGCCAGTTATTATCTACTTCACATTGGTTCATTGCCTCTCCTTCTCTAAACCTGGGTTTCTTCATTCGCACCTGCCTCATAGGGTTTTTATGAGGATGAACTGAGCCGATAAACATAAAGTCATAATGCCACACATACAGGAAGGACTTAATAAATGATAGCTATTGGTATGGCTCTTTGTCTTTTATCTCTGTATTTATCCAAAAGCTAACCTCTAATTCCTCTGAAGAAACTTAACAACTAAGAATGACCAGGAAGAGAAATTCCAAGCAGAGAGAAGAGCATAAACCAAAATCATCAAGGTAGGGATCACAAATCTCATTTGTATAAGAGCACAACACCAAGTAAGGACAATACACCATGGCGGGGGGGGGGGGGGGGGGGGGGGACAGGGGCGGGGCGACTCACATCACTGTGAGGCAAAAGGAAATTCAAATTCACACAGATACGGGAGTTTAACTCTTTTGTGAAAATGCTAGTCTATTACATCTGGGGGTTTTCTGTGATTCACAAAGCATAGCTATGAGCATGTGATCCCCCAACCTTGCAAGATAAACCAGACAGTTGCTCTTATTACTATGCCCATTTTAGAGATAAATAATTGAGGCTACAAGAGATTAAGAAATTCACTCAATGCCATGAAATCTAGTAAGTGCCAGGGTCAGGACTAAAGCTCAGGTCTGCAGGGTCGTCCATTTAGGTGTCTGCTTTCTTGGGGGAGCCTAAGTTCAGCTTCTGTAGCATTTGATGATTTTATGATGTGCTTTGGGATTTATGGATGTTATTTCGTTGGTACCTCTCCACCTCATAATCCACAATGGCAGTGTCTGCCTTTTGTCTGTGAGACATATAAAAGCACCCAGAGATTGTTAAGTGGTGGGTGCATCCAATAAATACATAAATCATAAAAATACAAAGCGCATATGATGGCTGGTTTCCTTTCTGACAAATCTGTTTCCTTCCTGACAAGAGATGCTGCCCTGTGGTTCTTCATGTGGGGTAATAAATGTCATAAGTTATCAGCCATTTAGTATTATGCCTTGTATGCACCTAGAGTCCTGTGGGGATTTAAATTTCAAATTGAGGCACATCAGTTATGAGAGCTGGCCTAGCCCTGTACATAGGCAAAGTCAGTGGATCTGTTCAGGAGTTATTTGAGAGTATCTCTGCTATCCCAAAAAATAATTTCTCTCATTGTCTTATCAAAGTCTCTAAAATGCCCACCTTTATGTGGTTCTTTGGATTAAATTATTACAGGTTATTCCTTCATGTATTACAGAAATATCTGTTGAGCTCTAACATATTAGGCACTGTTCTGGGTTTTGAAGATGCAGCTGTGAGCAAAATATACAAAGAACTTACTCTCATGGAACTTTCATTCCACTGAGGGATAAAAGTGTAGATGGATGGTAGGATTGGGAGATGGGATCTAAACAAATATAACATTATTAAAATGCCTTTATTCAATAAGTATCAATTAAGTGCCTATTATGTGCAAAGTCAACACAGATCCTGAGAGAGCTTACCCAGGAGGTCATTTAGAATAATTTAATTTGTCATATTAACTAACCAGCCATCTAATAACCTCAAAGAAATTCAGACAGTGTCAAGCCCTGTGCAGTTTCTGGTCTCTCTGTGTCTCCCTTCCCTGCATCTGAAACCATTTGGTTTGACTCCAATCCTCACCATACATGGATAGGAAGGATCTAAGCAATGCCAGTCTCCAACTTTTTGGAATCCTCTCCCAAGTTATCTTGATAACTGAGCTTCCTTCATTTGATAAAAAAAAAAATACATGTCTGAGTGTCTACTACACATAGTTGATGTTAGAAATACAAAGATGTGTGGGGTAATCCCAGCTCTAAAGACCTCACAGCCTCTAGCAAGAAGACATGTGAAAAATAAAATTGTTGTCCAGAGGCTGAATTGCTATTACTGCTCACAGACCACAACCCCCACTCCCCACCCCTGCCCTGGCTATTCCTTCTAAATTAATTCACTTTCTAGACTCCCACTGGTCAAGAGCATTGCCCAATAGAATATTTTGCAATGATATAAATGTTCCATATGTGTGCTGTCAAATATGGTAGCCACTTACCACATATTGTGTAGATGTGGCTAAATTTTTTATTTTAACCAAGAAACTAAATTTATTTTATTTCTTTTACTTAATTTAAATTTGTCTAAATAACCACATGCGGCTGGCTAATGGCTACCATACTGGACAGCACAGGTCTAGAATTAGGAATGTTTCCAGGGTGGGCAAACCATGATAAGAGATCTTAGAATCCAGGGTCTATCAGGATTTAGGGTTCTGATGCCAGACTCTCCAAAGTGTTGCCATTCTCCTGAAAGTTTTCTTGGAGTTTCCTGTTTGTGGGCGTGTTTTCCTCCATGTGGTGATTCAGGACCTAGCCACCATCCATCTTGTAACTCTAGAACATCCCCTAGGGCCTCAGAGGCTTCTGTGTTTAAGTAGGAAGAGAGAAAACAGAAATGTCACACTGAGTTCTTAAGAAAACTCAGGAAAGGGTTGCTCTCACATTCCATTAGAAATTTCGTCATGTGGCCACACCTAGATGCAATGGGTGCTGGGGAATGTAGTCCCTGGCTAAGCAACTGCCTCCCGGTGATGACTACACACTATGAAAAGAGGATAACAAATTTCTGGTGGACGGCTATCCATCTCTGTCACAACCAGCATTAGCTCTCCACTGCAATTTTAACGTTGAGCTTGGAAAAGCACCTAATACATAGCCCGAAATAAAAGCTACTGCTCTGTCAGTGAAAATAGGAACAGCATTAATCAAAGTGTCACTGGACTCAATTCTCCAAACAGAAAATCAGAGGGTAAATTCACAGCAAAAATCTAAGGATGGAATGCCCTTCACAGCCAAGGAGAGACTGTCCCCTTACCTGTGGATGAGAGAAAGTTGCCCTGTTCTCACTGTTTCTTCTCAATACGTTCATTAAACGGCCCTCCAACTGTGGACATCTCTCAGCAAGCTTGCTGATTGACCCAGCTACGACCCTTTTGCCACCCCCTTTCCTTCCTCCATAGTCAGGTCCAAAGTGTGCCTAAACATTTGATAGCCTAAGTCCAACTGGAGGCGAAAATTTAGGAGGGATGGAACAAGAGGTTCCCTTCACCTCCATGGCCCTGAAATGCTCAAGTTGTAAGCTCAGAACAGAAGGGAAAATTTGAATATCCATGATTTACAGCTTTTATTTTTGTTCTGGCAGCTTCGGCTTTAAATTCAGGTTTCCTCTATGGTGAGACCACATAGAATGCATTGCTGTGTTGTCAGGATCATGAATTACGGTTGTATTGATGACACTGGAACAGTGTTATATGAATATCTTTCCACGAATAAATACAATGTAAGCTCTATATTTCTTGTTGTTTCTTAGAATGGCCTGAATCACTAAAGCAAGAACATTCCTATGCCAGACAATTCTTCCCCTCTTGCAGTAAAGGAATTCCATTGTTCCTTTACTGCAAGAGAAATTAGATTATCAATGAGTACAGTCACCGCTACAATCATGTTAGCACTAAAAATATGTATTAATTCACATCAAAGTTACGTTATGGAAAGTAATCAATGATTTTGCTGCTATTATTCCATAGATAACAGAATCCATCTCCTAGGGTTGTTGGGAGGCATAAATAAAACAATATATAAAAAGTGCTTATCACTTACTAATTATTAGTTCCAATTGTTATCATTTGACTGTAGTGCACATCTATCACCCTGTTGAATACTAACACTCCAATTTTCCTTTGAGGAACATTTCTATACCAGCACCAACCTGTGTGGTTGGCAGTGCAAAGCTGTCACCATCTCCAGTCTCCAAGGGTGAGCCCATGATGTAAACCAAATGACCACATAGTGCCTGACCACGTCGGGGATGGGTAGGTGATCCCATGCCAGGCCACAAAAGTACTCCCTAGGGATTTGCTAGAATCAATGGTGAAAAGGTAGTCTCAGACTCATGCTAACCTTCCTACCTGGTAGAACATAAGCTTAGAGCAGCCAGAGACCACCCTGTGAAGAGGGTGTAAATGCAGATAAAATCAACAGAAAGAGTCTGGGATTGAGTTCCATCCATCTCTGTTTGAAGTGGCATGGGAGCCTTCACTGTTCTGAGTCCTGGGGGCTAAGGCGGGTATATTACTCCTGTGTCCTCACTGTCCTTGTACATCCCCTCTCTTAGTATTGGTCACGGTGTGCTGTAAAAACTGGTTCACCTGTCTGCATCCCCCATCTGATTGTAAACTCAATGAAGACAGAGACTATGCCTGTCTGAAACTCACTAATGTCCCCAAGACCTAGCACAGGACTGGCACACAGTAGGGGATCAATCAATATTTATGGAATTAGTGATGATCGAATAGCAATTCTCACATATTTTAGAATTTCTGGCTAAATTAGAATCATTCAGTGCTCTCACCTAGATTTTAATCTCTATGAGGGCAGGCACTCTAAGCACCAGAATCCCCATGAGTACTGTCCTCACTGCCCAGTCTCCAGCACAGAGCAGACTATCAACATATATATGTATGGAACACATAAGTGCAAGAAAAAGAGCTATAGCAATTTCTGTAGCAATTCTATAGAGCTAGACCTTATACCTAGAGTAAGCTTTTTTAAAAGCAGGCCTATTCTTATTGCCTTATTTCTTTAAACACTTGAATAGCTGCTTATGACTTCTGGTGTCCAGACAAAATTCCTTCAAATTAATGACAGAAGCCTGCCTGGAATGCTACACAAGATAGCCTGCTCTTTGGGGGTCACAGACCCTTGAGATTCTGATGAAAGCTATGGTCCCCTTGTCCTCGGGGGGAGGGGGGCAGTGAGATGGGGGTATAGTCATGTGATTGTGAGGAAATACTTTCTCCTGCTGTTTTACAAGGTTGGTGGAGCCTCTGATGTCCAATCCTGGGCCCTCCTGGGACCCATAACCCTGGGTGGAAGGCATCTCAGGGGCCCACCTCATCTGCCCTCGGAGTGAGGAGGGATTCAGTTCTGCTAAAGGCCTCTGCACAGCCTGCAATGCAAGGAAGCCCGCCCCACTGGAGTGCCAGCTCTCTGCTAGTTAGCAATTCAGAACGACTTTTCAGAGCAATCCCTCAGTCTCCCATGATACTTGTCTGACAACCCCTTAATCTTGGCAAGAGCTGCATTAAACCAACCTGTCATCATTGTCGCTGCACACAGCGGCAGCTCGGAGAGAGACACACACACTCACTCAGAAGCAGACTCTCCGACCCCTTAGAAGAAATCAGAATGTGAGGGGCCTGCTGCTCCATAAGCAGCACTCGATGGGGGAGGGGGAGGCGAGGGGAGGAAGACAGACAAGGGCTGCTGGGCCAAGTCCAGGCGTGGGGTGAGCTTCTTCTAACCTAGGGGCTTTCAGGAGTCGTCAGAAGGGATGTTAAACCATCACGATGCTCCATACCCAGGTCCATGCCCCGTTGGATTAAAATAATGGAACGGAGCTGTGATAGGAAAAGGTGTCAGGGGAAATTTGCTGAGAATGGGATTCATTTTGACAAATTCAAAGAGCCCTGTGGTTACTCTGGTTCAGAAGAAACAGTTTCATCAGTTACTTTTGTGACCTGTGAAATTCTAGTCCCTTTTAAAGGAAAAAGTGAAACTATATCCACCTGACACCTCAAAATATTTTGGAACCTTAAAAAAAAAAAGAAAAGCCACAATAAATAGGCATGTCTGGTCAAAAGGCAGGTATGGTAAAATCCCTCTCCTGGGTTAAGTCTTTTATGAAATCCATAATTTAGCAGATACGTATTTATTAAATTGTGAACTGCTATTTTTTTAATCCTTTATTATGTGCTAAGCACACTTTCAAATCCTTTCTTCAATATTTATTGAGAGTCAACTCTTGTAAATGATTGTAAAATTAGCCCCAATTCTTCACCCCTCCCACCTTGGGCAAGGTGACCTATCTCACCCCTTGTCTCTGGGCTTAGCCAGGCAACTTGCTTTGGTTAATAAGATATTAGCATATGTGAAATAAGCAGAGGCTTGAAAAAGCATTCCTGCATTTCCACCAGCATTCTGGTACCTGTGCTTTTACCATAAGAACATGTGAGAGCTAGCCTTGGGTGGACGGGGGGGGGGGGGGGGGGGGGACGGGGGGGGGGGACGGGGGCGGGAGAGGGGGGGCGGAAGAGATCTGTGGAGCAGAACCTAGTGGTCCCAGGCACCCTAGACAACAACCAGACCTTCAGACACATGAGCAAATCCAGAAAAGACCAGACCTACCTACCTAACATCCAACTGACTCTTGACATGTGAGCAACGAATTCATATTTTATTGCTTATTACTATACACCAATAAAGTTTTGTGAATTGTTGTTACATGGCAACAGATGACTGATATTCCAAGCAATGTTCTAAAACAATGGTATACACAATAAACAAAATGTGCAAGGCCCTTGCTCTTACATTCCAAAGTACTTTACCTAATTCAAAATTTATAACAATTTTATAAAGAAAGCTATATCCCCATTTACACACGAGGAAAGTGAGATATAGACTGGTTGCATTACTTGCCCAAGGCATTAAAGCCAGCAAGTGGAGCTGGGATTCCATTTACAATGTGGTGGGTAAGGCCTTAAACTCCAATTAGCCATGGGTTCTGCATCTGAAAGATGGGAATAATGATAATGCATACCACAAGAATTACTGTGAGGATTAAATGAGACCGTGCATGTCAAAGCACCTGGCACAAGGCTTTGTGCATGGGAAACTCAAGAAGGTTTTGTTGTGGACAATACTATTTCTGTTATTGTTATGATCATGGCTGTAGTGACTGTCTGAACCCAGGGCCTGGCTACTTCACCAGTTCTTTATTATTGTGCTGCCTCTGGTCTAGTTTCCAGTCCTTTCTACCTGATCAAGGTGTAGCTAGAACTGATTCACAAGCCTAGTAAATGTCCCTGCTTCTTTTCATAGGGAAAAGGTCAACTTTAATCACTTTCCTTCTTCTGAACCCAGACAGGCCACAGGCCATTTCTGATAGACTCACTACTGAGAGATTATTATACACTTGGGCTAGAAGCAGGCATATCTAAAGGGAATAACCCGCTGCATAAATTGCAGGGCCCAGTGCAAAATAAACATACAGGGCCCCTTGTTCAAATATTATTCAGAATTTATATCAGAGTTACAGCATTGGACCAAGCCTGAGGCCCTTCTGAGTTAGTCCCTTCTTCATGCAATTGTTTTGAAAAAAACAAACAAGATCAGCATTCCCGGTCCTTAAAGCACTGGCTGACAAAGAGTAACTGCTCAGTTGTAGTGGTGTAAGCTGTCTCTGGTATTAGTACATGTTTGCTGAAGTAATGAAGGAAATCCCAGCCGATGTGTAGCTCTTTAACCTTTTCATAACTCTTGGGTGACCATTTTCTCAAGTGATTTTTGTAAATAGCCTTCTCTGTCTCTCAGCTAAAAAAATAAATAAATTTAAAAAAATAGGAGCTCAGAGAGTGTTTGGAGTTCTCCAGAGGCTAGGAACAGCTGAAATCAGCCTGGCATCTGGGATCCCCCAGCCCTGCAGTATTTCCACCAGGTCCTCCTGCTACAGCTTCATCTGGCCCTGACAGAAGTGCCATGTAGGCAGCATTTACCTATTTGGTATCGTCAGGACTCAACCATTAGGCTGAGAACAATAACTTAATTTGCATAGAGATCTGAACCAAAGGCTCTGATTCATTGCCCGTGACTCACATTATATAATGAAACCATGTCTTCTGAGCAAACCATAGGCTACCCAGAAAGGGAAGGGCAAGGAAAATCATCCAGTGGGTGATTAGCACACAGGCCCCAGAGTAGAACAAGGGAATTTGAATCCTGGGTCTGGCACGGAAGAGTTTAGACAAGCACTTAATCTAGATTACATCACTATTGGCATTTTGGCCAAGATAATTATTTGTTGTGGGAATATATCCTATGCATTGCAAAACATCTACAGCAACCCTAGCATTTACTCAATAGATGCCAGTAGAATAACCACCTCTCCAGCTGTTACAACCAATAAAGTCTCCAGATTGTTAACTGTCTTCTTGGAGTGGATGGAAGGATAGGGTTGGGGGAAGCAAAATCACTCCCAGTTCAGAACCATTGATTTAACCTGTCTGAGCTTCAATGCTCTAGCCAGTGATGGTGAACCTCTGACACGCGTGTCAGTGCCATTTCTTATGACACGCAGCCGCTGAGGCGGCCGCATGCCGAGGATGAAACATTTATGTTATTTAAACTATAAATATTGTGAAATAATGTTTTTTCCTCAAAGTGACACACTACCCGAGTTATGCTCAGTTTTTTGGCGAAGTTTGACATACCAAGCTCAAAAGGTTGCCCATCACTGCTCTAGACTGTAATGTAGAGATGATGATGATAAAAAATCTGGTTCTGAGGATTGAATGAGATGATCAAGGTGATCATGTATGGTGTGGCATAGGTCCTGGCATACAGTGAGATGGTCAATAAATATAAGCTGTTATTATTGCAGTACTGGCCATGGAGTGGGGGTCTTTGCCAGAGCTCCATACTGAATTTGGAGTTGAAAATTCAATTCAGCAAATATCTACCAGTGGTCCATGTCCACAGGTAAATTTCCCCAGGTACTGGGAAAGAAAGGTGAATAAGATTTAGACCCTGCTCTCAAGGGATAATTCTAAATTAGCCCACGACCTGCCTAGCAGGGAAGCTTACAGCCCAATCCTCGTTCAAATCCTAGCTCTGCAGCCTACATATGTGTGTTGGGACAATTTTGGTACATTTTGCTTAGTCTCTGTTACCTCATCTCTAAAGTGGAGACAATAATAAAAATCCCTAAGAGACTTACCTCTTTCTTAACCAGTTGGCTACACTGTCTCCTGAAAAAACCCATATCCCCCAGTTGGCTATCGGATTCCTTTCCCCTTACCATACTGCCTGCAGCACAGAGTATAAATCCATAGCATCCCCAACATAAGATGCTATTTCCTTCTCATGAACATTCACAATCATCCAGGAGGTAATGAGGGATCTGAGTTCCGGGGTCAGATGAATTTGACTGTGGCTGTGGCAAGTCATTTTACTTCTCTCACACATCAGTTTATTCAAGGGTGCTTCCTTCGTGGGGTTCTTGTGAGGATAAAGTGAGATCACTCGTGTAAAACAACCAGAGAGCCCAGCAATGAGGAAGCACTCAATACCCTGTCGCCATGGCAATAAAGGGCTGAGAAGGGGGAGGAGGATGCTGACCAAGAAGGGAAGGAAGAAGATGTGGCCTGATCCGATAGCCTTTGAGAGCTAACACAGGAGCCCAGAATCCAGTCTCCCTCACAGACTGTGGGGTAGAAACTGCAAACCTTTCAACACCAAAACCTCCTCTCTGCCCCAGCCCCTCCAGGGCCAACTGTAGCAGCTTTTTCCCAGGCTCTTGCCAAGTGATTCAAGTGGATTAAAATATGTATGTATATATTTATGCGGACAAGAAGGAGGAAGAGCGTAACTTCTAGTCAGAGCCTAAATTTCCTGCCTCCAAAGCCCAGCTGGAGAGCAGGAGTTCTAACAGAAAACAGCCGCACAATTAGCTGGAGTTCTGTAGCTGTCTGCAGCAGGCTGCTTACGCCGATGTCTCAATAGGTGGTCTCCCAGTTCATCAGTTCATAAATAAGTAATTTGAAATGTGTTCCTGAGGGAAATTTTCCTCCTGCTCTCCCCAACAGACTGTGCTCATCAGCTTTCCCATTCTCCAGGTAGCTGCCGTCCTCATTTAGAATGGCCAGAGGAGCTGCGCTGTTCTAATTCCTGCCTCATTGCATTGTCTAATGCGAGTTCTCACCTGCCTCACAACTCCACGTTTCTGTATACTGATAAGAAAAAAACTACGTCGCATATATTATTTATTGGCACTTTGGAGGTAGCTTTGCTACAGGTATAAGTGGAATATTTTTACATACAAAGCAAGACGGTCAAGTTGAGCTCTGGACAGAGGTTTGAAAATGTTGTTCGTCAGGTCCCCAGATGCACATGCGTGTGCACTGGGCGGGCACACACGTGCAGAGCACAAGCCACATTCACAACACAAACCGCACACTCCACACACTCAGCTAACCCATTACCCCTGTGTTACTTTGTTTACCTTGGTTTCTACCCTCGCCACACATTCAGGCTGGCAGATATTTTGTACATGTCTCAATGCATTGTTCCAACCCTCTATTCTTTTCCACTCAAGAAAATGCACAACCAGATCAAAAGCACCTGGTGACAGGAAAACCAGGGTCCCCCACTGGCGAAGCTAATGGAGTCACTAATTTGCCTGGCCAATAAACCCAATGATTTCTATAGTAAAAGCCTCTGAGTGAAGCCTCTGGGGCTTGCTGCAGGGGTAATGGAGGGGGCCTAGTTTCCTCTTAGCCAATAACCTAATTATTTTTAAAGCACTAACTGTACCTTTCATTATAATAATGCATATAACTGATTTTACTGATTACGCCTTTCGTGGCATCTCTTAGTCGCTGGGTAGTATATTTACTTCTTTTTGTTGTTTTTATGCTTGTTTAGCTTTGGGTCTCATAATAAGTAATTAATAAAATATGTTAATCTGAGAGTAATTTAACTAATGAGATCTCCAGGAATGCTGTTCTCTCCTGATAAAGGAATTCCTCAGAAGGCTTTTGTGGAAGCAAAAGCTTTTCTATAAAATCTTGGCACAATCAGAATCCTAAATTCAGATGGACTTATTTGTCCACCCCCACAAAAAAACATACACTTAATACCATAGAAAAGCACACAAATACAAAAGTAATGACAACTGCCCAAACGTGTCTTCACACAACCCTCACATGCACTTACTGGGTTCCCCAATAATCAAAAAGCATGTGCCTGAAACACACTGGAGCACCAAAAATAAAAACTTCAAATAAAAGCTGCTACTTGAAAATCATCACAGTAGTCATCATGGGGAAAATTCATTCTTTATTCTACTTCCTTACACTTTCATTACAATTTTGCCTTGTTTTTATTTTCTATGACCTATGTTGATGGTCAGGGGAGGTCACCATAACTTTTTGAGATATTCAGGTACTTTAAAATTTTAACTGAGCCCTGAGGCACACCCAGACATTCACATCCAAATTATAACACATGGAAACCCATGCCTGTTGATACAGGTACCCCTGAGCATGACACCTGGGAGGGCACAATGGGCTCTGTCCCAGAAGCCAGGGGACCTGTATTCTAATCCTCTCCTTCCACTTCTTCTACTTGATACCTGGTTCAGATCTCAGTTTCCCAATATAAAAATACAATAAAAACCAAAATGATAGAATTGGCATCATTTCCAACAATCACTTGAGCTTGACTGTCTATGAATCCCACCTCTTGCCCAAGGTCAGCCACACTGGGTGTCCACATAGATAGAACTAGAGGTTATTCCACCTCCTAGTTCAAGGCCTTTTCCACAAAGTTGTACCCCCACACAAATGCCCCTTCCTCCTCACTCCTCATTACTATGCACCTCCCCTCTCTTCTGTGCAGCCAATCCACTTCCCCCCTTACCCCCCACAGATCACTCTGCAGGTAGTGCAGGAAAAGATAGCAATGGGGAAAGACAACCAGGCACAGTGAAGGGGTTACTTTGCCCGGGGACCCCATTATCTCAAGTTACCCTCAAAAGCGGGAATTAGCCCATTTGCATTTTCCCACTGAAGCCTGCAGAGTAGCTGAGGAGTGTTTCTCGTTACCAAGTACCGTCTTCGTACCGTCTTCCCTGGTTTGCCCTGAGGCCTTCTCTGGGGCTGGAGCCGCTCTGAAAGCACCTGGATGCTGCCCATTTAAATACATGCTTCAGACAAATCTGTTTGGGGGTCTCAAAGGGAGAGAGACTCCTGCTTTCCTTCTCCAGCATACATTTCCTTCCTGTGAATGCTGAAAGCAAAAATTAACACTCTCTGGACTGGTTTATTTCTAGCCTGTCTATCCATGCAATGACCCGAGTTCTGTATTCATGGACTGGCAATTAACAGCTTTTTCATTCATTCATTCATTCTAGAACTATTTACTAAGCATCTGTTCTGTGCAAAAATCACAGTTTTGGCTGCATGCAGCCTAACAGAGATAACTTGGATAAGGATCCTGCTCTCAAATTGCTCACAGCCTGGCTGAGGAGATGATGTGCCTGGATGTACCCCAAATATATGCAGATGTTACCTGGGAACCTCACTGCCTCTCAGAAACTGGCTCAGCCCATGTGATGGCTTGCTGGAACCCACAGTTCACCCCAGGACTTCTGCAAACTCCTGGCCTTCCTCCCCTGCTGCACACCTGAGCCTGCTGCCATGACTGGGCACCAGCACCTCATGACTTGGGTAACTTTGCAGAAGAACTAAGGTGATCAGAGAGGGTGGCATCACATGCCACAAGGTCTTCTGTGACCTTGCTGGCTCACCTCACTCTCCAGTGGCTCCCCAAAGCCCGGGCTCAACAAGAGATGACTCATCCCAGGGTGCACCTTGTTCTGTGAAATGTAAGCCCATCCTGCTTCTCTCACAGGGAGCACATCCCACAGACCAGTCTTCCTTCCCTGGCATCCTGGAAATTTGGAGGATAGGTTTTCTCCATCCTTTTATTCACTTAATTATAACATTAGTGGGGAAGTGATGGAAGCCATAGAGGATGCCGGGCCTCAGGCAGGCAACTGATAAATATATTGGATGAACATGTTGGTGGAAGGAGAGGTTTGGGAAAGAACTATGAGTGTTCACGGGATGGAAAGATGGCCTCACAAAGAAGTCAAAGCAGAGAGTCTTTTCTGCAAAGGTAAGCAGTGTCCCAGGGACATGCAGTGTCTCCTGGTGCCCGGTCCTTTTGATTCTCATCTACACAGACCTGTCTCCCCTGTTTTTGCTTAGGGCATCTTCCCAGCTCTTCATGAAATACCAGGAGATGAAATGATCTTGAAGGTCTAAACAGAGGATTCAGGAGTCATAAAATCCCAAAGGGTTCCTACTTCCTTGGTTCATAAAGGAGGAATCAGACTTCTCCACGGGTCCTGCAACATGTTAATGGGCCATAATGCACTCGCCACTCTTTCTTCTAGAAATCCAGGCCTCGGGTGTGTTTTATTTGGCCTGTAGAGTGTGTTTTTTCTCCCTTTTAATTTGAATCAGCAATCAACGTTTTAAAATCAGGAAACTTCACATAATAATCCTGAAAAAAAGCAATGGTCTGTCAACACTGAACTCACTTTCCTGACCAGCAGCAATGGCTGGAGCTGGTCGTTACAGTCCCATCTGCACAGTCCCCTCACTCCCAGTTGTCTCATATCTAGCGGGGTTCCATCATCTCCATCACAGTCATTGCCCCCATAGGCCTCAAAACTAACAAGCCTTGCTCCCCAGCAAGCTTCCTGCCCAGGCCAAGAAAAACCATTCAGCATGTCTAGCCTCAAGAAGCTCTACATGTAATGTGATTCAAGAAGAACCAAGAAACTTTGTAATTGCTCTCGCTATCCCCCCACCACCAAAAACTAATAATCCTATATAACAAAAGGCTAATATTCAAATAGACTGAATGGCAGAACATCCGGAGCAACCGAACAACCAGTCGCTATGACGTGCGCTGACCACCAGGAGGCATGTGCGGAACATGGTGGGCGTCAGCCGCGGCGGGATGGTGGAGCAGGTGAGCAGGGTGCCAAACCAAGGTGGGGCACTGGTCACTGTCATCGGGGCAAGCCTCTAGTGGTTACTGAAAATTCTTTGCTCCCGTGAGCCATGGTCCTGCCTGGCACTCACACCTGCTGCTGGCGCCAGCCCCGCGTGCACTCGCTGTGGCACCGGAGCTGCCACTTGCACCCACTGCCAGTGACAGCCCCGCTCGCACCCACTGCCAGCGCTGGAGCCACTGCTTGCACCTGTTGCTGGTGCCCGGCGCCGGTCCCAATCGCTCGGCGCCATCAGTGGGTGCAAGCAGCGGCTGCTGGCCTTGATTGCCCCTGAGGGCTTTTCCACCTTCCCCTGCTCCTGAGGGGCGATCGGGGCAGCAGCCGCTGCTCACACCCACTGATGGCGCCAGCCCCCCTCACACCTGCTGCTGGCACTGGCCCCAATCACTCCATGGCCATCAGCAGGTGCAAGCAAGGCCGGCGCCATCAGCTTATGGGAGCGGTGGTGGCAGGAGCAGGGCTGCGGGCAGACAGGGGACCAGGGGCCACAACGGGAGGGGCCAAGCGGAGGCGCAGAGGATGGGCTGAGACCCGCCCTGGTGCCTACCATAGCCTCGAGGCCCACAGTTCCTTTCAAGGTGCATGAATTTGTGCACTGGGCCCTAGTAATATTAATAAATTCCAGGCAAAAAGGCAAACAGAAAGCCTTTCCCATTGTCAGATACTGCCTGAAATTCCACTATAGCTTGGATTAAATATTGTGGCCCTCTAACATCTTGTATTTGGAAGAGAAATGATCAAGAAAAAAAGTGGTCCTTAGTACATGCCTTCATATACTTTAATATCTTGGCTGAGGCCTTTCTTGACTGTAAGAACACTTGGACGCTCTACACACACACACACACACACACACACACACACACACTACATAGCACAACCTACAGAGCCCCCTCTCTCGTTTTTTTCTTTCTCACTCTCAAATTCAGCCCCATACCCAACTTTGTTGAAATTTGATTCAATCAACAAAACCCAAAATTTTCTCCTTAAAAAATAAGAAAATAATTTTCCTAAAGTAAAAAACACAGAGCAAATACATCTCTTTGCTGGTGAAAATGTGCGGGAGACTGCACTTCACTTAAGTGAGTGTGTGGACACAGAGAAGCAGAGGAATATGAACACAAGGCAGAAAAAAGGAAGAAAAACTGTCATGTTAGCCAGGTTTATTTTACTGTGATATCAAGCTTACAGTTGGGTAAGTACCAAAATACTATGTCCAAAATTTTAACGAGCATTCTTCCTTTCTCTTGCTCCCACTGTGAGTTCGGGGAAGTAGGAGAGAAATGTAATGAAGCATAGTTCTTTTTAAATGGCATGTAGCTGGCCTCTATGTGAATCCTGTTTTCTGGCATCATTTTAATTAGGAAAGGCGAGAAAGTTTCCAGTGTCCCCCCGCTGCCCTTTCCTGTGTCTCGGTGAGGGTTTTCCAAAGAACTGGCAACCAACAGGATTCTGACAGAGTGAACCTCTTTCCCTCCTAAGCATTCCTCCAATCCCCAGATAATACCCCTCACTCCTCCCACACTAACTCACACACACAACTTTCTTCCTCCACCCTCCCCTAACTCACACTTCTCTCCATAACATAATTGTGGAGGCTAATTATCAAATAATGCTTAAGCCTTTGGGAACAAGATAGAAGGTTCTAGAAATGTTTTAAAAAGTCTCTAGGCTGCAATAGAAATGTGATTAACTGAAACAAAAAAAAAAGTGCCTGGTGAAAAGTTTCAAAACTAAAGTCAGTTAAAATTTTTTAAATACATATACAGGTACTACACACGTATGTATTATTGTAATACGTAATATATAATATTATACTGTGTGTGATCAGTTTCTAATGGGTCACAGAGATTCTCTGACATTCTAGGGCATGTCCCTTAGAGAGAAATAATTCTAAGTTGATTCATCTTTTTCCTGATACTGGGAGATCCATGTGGATTTCTGCCCACCCCCTCCTCCTCTGAGAGAAGACCCCCAGCTGGCTCTGGAGAGAGAGACGAGAGGCCTGCCTCTTATAAGAGAGGAGGGGAGAGCAATTCTGGGCAATATAATTCTCCTCCTGGCCCGAACATGAGCAGATAGGGCCTGACAGATGTAGTCTTTATCACGGAATAAAACGGGCTCACAGCGGTGTGCTGCACACATGAATGTCACATTTTATGAATTGCCATATTGCCACGCTGCACGAGGCAGTGAGCAGAGCTGGGTAGACTGGGAGGTTGAGGGACAACAACTGGGTCTCCCGCCTCCCGTACCCCCTCCGCTGTAGGCACAGCATTGGTTTTCTGTCTGCACCCTCAGAGGGGAAGAAACAGCGGCTGTGGATGCACCTGTGTGGGGGCTGAGTGCTCAGCTGTGATGAGCGGAGAAGTTAAAAATAGCACCCCGGCTGGTCAGATTTCAACTGTCCTGGGACCCTGAGCAGTTACAGAGCAGAAGCAGCTCGAGGGGGGGGGGTGGGGAGGAGGGATTCAGAGAAAGCATGCACAATAACTATGCATGGCCTGTCTTGCAGAGTTCTGCAGGGCAAAAATAAGGCTCTTCACTCCTCCATCTGTAGAAGGCAAGCCCAGGCTCAGGATGTGGTTCTGGGTACAACAAGCCCTCCAGCAGGAGAGAGAGCACGTCCATGAACCCTGGGTCAGGGAAGATGGGAGGGTCCACAGATGAGCATCCCTGAGGATCAGCTCCTGACCCAACACTGAGGAGGAGATGACGCCCATGACCTCCGGGACTCGCTTTCTGATCGAAGAGAGCTAGTGCTACTGGTTGTCTTTATCTCATGCCCCACTGGGACTTTCTGCCTCACTCATGGGATTCCAGCATGAATGGGGATTCAGAGCAAGATATAAACAGAATCTTTTGGGACTCTGCTTCCCCAAATTACTGGGCCAGGCCTGAGTTGGCTATCATTGGAACCACCACCTCGTAATTTGCACTCTTTCCTACGATGGGATGTCATGCCATCCAAATCAGATACAGCCACTAGAGTGTGATGGAGTATTCAGATACAGTCTGTATAATAGCCATGGAGGTTTCATGATACATCTTCCCAGACCAATTTTTCTTCTGGTGCAGAAAGGTGGGGTAGGAAGCTCATTCTTCTCATCAGGAATCAAGCATAAATATAATGTAAATCAGAAAACTCAAACATTTTTTAAGGTAAAATGTTAGTTTTCATAGAAAATTGCAGGCTTAGGGAAGACTATTTTGAGCTTTAGCCCTATCACCAACCTGAAAATCTGGAAATGAGTTTAGTTTCAAAAAAGCTTATGCATATAGTAGGCTAAATAGTGGGCCCCCAAAGATATCCACATCCTAGTCCGCAAAACCTATGAATCTTACCTTTAAATGGCAAAAAAAAAAAAAAAGACTTTGCAGGTGTGGTTAACTGAAGGATCTTAAGACAGAGAGATTAGCCTGGGTGGACCCTATAAGTAATTACAAGTATCCTTATAAGAGAAACACTGAAGGAGATTTGGCTACACAGGGGAGAAGGTGATGTGATGATGAAGTCAGAGACTGGAGTGATGTGATTTGAATATGGAAGAAAGGGCCACAAAGAAGTACAGGTGGCCACTAGAAACTGACAAAGTCTAAGAAAGCAAATTCTGCCCTCAGAGCCTTAGAAGGAACTCTGCTAACACTTGGTTTTTAACTCACTAGCACTTTAACCCATTTTGGACTTCCGACCTCCAGAACTGTAAGAGAATAGATTTGTACTGTTTTAAGCCACTAAATTTGTGACAATTCATTATAGCAGCAAGAGGAAACCAGTATATTTCAAAAATAAAAGTCCAGATCATATGGACCAGCAACTTCATACTATTAAAATGAATGGTTTTGCTTTGAACCACACAGAACATAGGATGGTGAGAGATCATTACTTTACCCCTTTTCCATTAAAAAAAAATTCTATTAAACCACAAAACATGTTTTGCTCAAACCAGCTTCAATGAATTTTCTCATACCATTCTCCCTTCCTCAAAAGTCCTCCTCAGCCCTGACCGATTTGGCTCAGTGGATAGAGCGTTGGCCTGCGGATTCAAGGATCCCAGGTTCGATTCTGGTCAAGGACATGTACCTTGGTTGCGGGCACATACCCAGTAGGGGGTGTGCAGGAGGCAGCTGATCAATGTTTCTCTCTCATTGATGTTTCTGGCTCTCTATCCTCTCCCTTCCTCTCTGTAAAAAAAAAAAAAAAGTCCTCCTCAATCTCTAGGTTCTATGGCGAAACAAATAAATGAAATCTCCCTAAATCTATATGCCCAAAGAAGCTTTCATATTTGGAAAAGAGAAAGAAAGAATTTCTACTCCCATAGCGCCAGTCTCTGATTTTTAGACTGTGTGATCTGAGGGGTAGCAGAAATTTAGGGCCCCAAACTGTCTTTTCTGCTGGCCTGTGGCTGTGCTGTAAATTCATACTATTCATTGGTTATTACAGCCCAGTTTCTCCAGTTCCCCCTAATAAAATGAAAATAACATTAAAAACCATTGCCAGTCATAACCCCAAATCATAAATCAGTTCAAAATAGGCACACATTTGCTCACACCTCTCATGAATTATCATAAAATCCTAACAATTAGAACTTACATTTTTTAAGACATGGCTGGAAATAAGCAAAGAGGAACCAATACATGACCAAGAGGGGACCCTGAAGATAAAGAGCAAGAGAACCGAGGAATCTCAATAGAACAAAAAACAAAACAAAACAAAAAAACTATAATTCAAAAAAGTTTTCCTAATATAAAAAAGGATTTGAACTATATAATGAAAGAACATACTATGTACCTGAGAATATTGACCAAGAATGACCAAAAGTATTGTTTTTAAAAGAAAGAAAAAAATCTGGGCAAAAGGAGCATATCACTTATAAGAGAAATCAAATTAAATTATCCACAGATTTTTTTTGTCAGTAAAGCTTTGTGCCAGAAGAAATTAGAGTAATGTATTTAAGATATTCCAGGAGAGAAAATGTGAACTAAGGACTTTTTTTTATTCAGGAAATCACAAACTGCTAATAACATGCAAAGACTCAGAGAATATTATTCCCATGAGTCCTTCCTACAAAGTCTACTAAAGAACAAGTTTCAGACAGGTATTACTGGTGAATATTAGATATTATCGTTACTTGTAGATAAAAGATTAAATGAGGGTTAAAAGGTACAGACTCTAGTATGTAATGGCTATATGATTTAAAATGCAAATATACTACAACTATAAAAAATGAAGAGATGATTAGCATATGCAAAAAAATGTTTTATCTCCTTTCAGTGATAATAATGTCAGTGATAGTACAAGTATTATTCTGTGACTGTCATATATGTAAAGTAGAAAAAAGCAAATGCTAATTATGGGATATTCTAATTCTAACATCCCCCATGCTTTCAAGGACTTTCTGATGGGAGAAAGCTGCTGAGGTAATACAGAAGATGCTAAATAAACACCCTGTAGATATGAATCAAATTGGAAATACTAGTATGAACTCATAAGGTACTTATTTATTCCAGGTATTTCCATTAAAAAAAGACTTAGGAACAAAAGTCAACCTGATAGCAGTGAGACTCTCTGGCACACAGATTTGATCTACAAATGACATATCCCACTGAACTAACCAGGATTTCTTGGAGAAATGGCTAATTCCAGGCCTGAGACAGGAAATGTACCTGAAGAGTTTGGAATATCTTGACATGCAATTAGAAGGAAGCTGTCAAAAACTACTAGGGTTATTTCCAAAACCCAGGAAGTACCTTGATCAGTTTTCCACTGGCCATAGATTTGAGATTTGCAATAGATTTAAACTCATCAAATATATATAAATCTAATGGTTCATGACATATATTAAAAATAATAATAATTGGTCAACTTTTGGGTAAACAATGATTCAGTTGTTATCTTGAAAACTGGGTAAATAAGAGGAAATAATCAAACCTATCTACCTATCCCATATGAACTGTGGTATGCATAACAAAATAGATGAAGGAAAGTGTCTCCTTACAAAAAGTATCTCGGGCAATAAATAAAAAGAAAATATAGAAATAAAATTGTACTGTTTTTTAACTCCAAATGAATTAATGAATGTCGACATTGAGAATCTACTTTGACTAATATAAACAGCATAAACCAGACACAAGATATAACACTATAACCTTGTTAAAGGGAGCAAGCCTCTTGATCCAGCTACCAACTTGCAGGAAATACAGGAGACAGAGACACCCATTGAACTGTGTCACGAGTGAGCGGTCAGCAAATCTGACTGTAGAAAACTTGACAAGTTAAATGGCCCAGATTTGTCAAAAGATAAATTATAAGAGAAAGAAAGAGGTGGAAGGGGAAACCACAGATTAAGAGAGACCTAAAAGGCATATCAAGTTAAAAAATATTTTAAAAGGCAAGACTACATGATGGAGTTTAGGGATGCACACTTGTATGATGAAACCATAAGTAAATACACGAAAGTTCTTAGTGTAAAAGTCAGGACACTGGTTACTTTTGGAGGAAGGGAGGGATTGTGTTGGAATGAGGCACATGGAAGGGTTGCAGAGGTGGCTGGTCATTCCATTTCTTGATTTGGGTGACAATAGGCATTCGCTGTGGATAATAATTCACTAAACTACACATTTTTTGTTTGGTTTTCTGTATCTGTGTTTAATTTTATAATTAAAAAAATGTTTAGGAGTTAACTGCAATGGTTATGTGAGTTCTTCATCTCTGAGTTAGCTCTTTGGTCTTGAGTAACAATCAACTCTCCCAAAGCAAGGGCTCCTTTGACGTCTCATTTGATTTCTGAAGGAACTGGGACATAATAACTCACGTCTAGCCATGATTACTGAATGAAGCACACGGTCACCTTGTGACAGGTCCTCACTGTAGTCCAAGCCTTGTGATCTCCCAGCTCACCACTTGTATCCACCAGAGTCCTACAAGAATGGCACACTTGCTGAAACCGGTTTGGCGCAGTGGATAGAGCGTCGGTCTGCGGACTGGAAAGTCCCAGGTTCGATTCCGGTCGAGGGCATGCACATTGGTTGCGGGCACATCCCCGGTAGGGGGCGTGCAGGAGGCAGCTGGTCGATGTTTCTCTCTCGTTGATGTTTCTAGCTCTCTATCCCTCTCCCTTCCTCTCTGTGAAAAACCAATAAAATATATTTTTTTTAAAAAAGAATGGCACACTCAAGTGGGGACACTGGAGGAGAGCTTAATGAAGCGACTGTTAAATACGCAGGTGCCTTTAAAGGAAGCCAACAAAGGATGGTGAAACACTCCAGTTGTAGCGGCTAGAGGGGCATGACCACCCCTGCGCCTAAAGGGGCAAAGCCAGGACCCTGGCAGGGAGGGAATGCAGACAATAGCACCTGCCCTCTCGCTCCCTTCCAGCATAATGGCCTCCCACTGGTGCCTCCCATAGCTCAGAGGCTAGGGATTCCCAGGAAGCAGCTTCCAGGGCTTAAAGCAGGACGGACGGAGAAGGGGGGGAAATGGAGCTGGAGGGGCAAAGGCAGACTTCTAAGCACAGCGCTACACAGGGACGCTTCTCTGGACCTCAGTCCTTGGGCAAAGCCCTGCCTCAGCAGGTCAAAGACAACAAAAACAACAGAAGTCGCCCGTCTTAGTTAATGTGGGCCAAGAAGGCTTGGCCTGGGGAAGTAAAGGGCAGCTCACAGTGCAGAGCTGGATTCTCACTGCCCACTGCAGGGGTGTCATCCTAACCTGGTCAACCTGCCTGTGGTGAAAGGGGACAGGAGGCCTGTTCCGATCACCAGCAGATCAAAGGCACTGTCTGGGACCCCACTGCTTTGGTACGCTGGCCAATACTGGTGTTCAAGCAGAGAGCTCCTGGGGTCAAAGGTGAGCTTTTGTGGGCCTATGAGAATTAAAATCAGGGGAGGGGAGATGCAGGGGCTGGGCATGTGCAAGAGATGGAAGTCAATGGCACTTTTTAAATAAAGACAATCCCCAAAGGAAGGCAGCAAGCAGTTTAGGCTCTCTCTCTCTTTTCTCCCTCTCTTTTCTCTCTCTCTTTTCTCTCTCTCTCTCTCTCTCTCTCTCTCTCTCTCTTTCTCTCTCTCTCTCTCTCTCTCTCTCACACACACACACACACACACACACGCATGCCCCATTAGGTCTCAGGCCCATCACAGCCTTCCATCCCCCACTGAAGTTTCGACCTCAACTTCCACTGAGCCCCCCCATCCTCCTCCTCTCCCTGATTTGGTCATATTTCCTATTCAGTTTAAATCAACAGTCTGATTTTATCAACACTAATGCGTTATGGAGGTTTATTTCTTCAAACAGACTGTGCTCCTCTTTGCTATAAAGTTAATTTTATGTTCTTTGTTCACTTTCCTAATCTGCAAATTACATCCTCCTGTTCCCTGATTACTTACTATTGGAAAAACAGCCCCTTTTTGCTTCCAGTTTGAATATTCTCTGCCTTATCTTGATGACCCTAATCTCTCTCCCCCACTGGCCTCTCATAGCAGCCGCAAGTAACTGGCAGGGCGCAGTGTGTCCAACAGCTCACACCCGAGAGGGAGCAGCGAGAGTGGCTGTGAGGGGGCCAGGCCTGCCTGCCTTGCTCCTCCACCGGCTTTTTTTTTCCCAATCGTTTTTCTCAGAGTGTGGGAAGAGGCTCAGTTGCAGCAGGGAGGGTTAGAAATTCTGGGATCCACTCCATGCTCTCAGAAAGTCCTAGTGGGAAGACAGAGAACTTCCGACACGCAGAGAAACAAGGACAAATGCTTCGGAGGCTGACATTTGGCTGATACCACATGAAAAATGACCTGACTCTTTTGTTGGAAGCGCCTGGTGGGAGGGGCTGCAAAAGGAGGAGAGAGCCCTGGGAATGATGAAGGGAAAACAGCATCCTTTCTTATAGGCTCAGGATTTCTAAAGAGGATGGGGGAGAGACGGCCCGGCTGTCGGAAACGCCGAAGAGAATTAAGCGTATTTGCAACCTCGTAGAGGGAAGGGAGGAAGGAAAATGAGGAAGGAGAAAGAAGTTGACAAAAAAAACTCTAAAAGACCAAGTTGGAAGGGATCTTAGGAAACTTCATGCTTTACAGATGAGAACACTGGGGTCCCAAGACCAGATCTCAAGTTCTAATAACAGCAACAGAGTGATGATATTGATGTGAGAATAATGGCAAGTGAGGTTTGCTTACTGTTATTTTCCAAACCAGCCCACCCTTTTACTGCTGTTTAGCATATGCCATGTTCATTTCCATCTCTGGGTTTGTAGGATCTCAATAACAATAAAAGCTAATATTTATTGTGTGTAGTCCACCAGACACTTTAAATGCTTTACATGTCTTATCGTATTTCATCCTCTCCACCCGCCCTCCCCCCCGTGCCACCAAAAAAAAAAAAATGCCTAAGTACAGTTAGCATCTCCATTTTGCAAGTAGAGAAAATGAGACACAGAAAGGTTGATAACTTGGTGAGTCACAGGTAGGAAGATGGAGCCAGGATTCAACCAGGTCTCTCTCTTAAACTCACGTTCAAAAAAATGTGTGGAATGGATGTGACTCTCCAATTGGTCCAGTATTCACACAAACCTCCTTCCAGCTTTAGTCCCAATGCTCTAATTTTCAGGGCGGGGGGGCATTGCCCTCTGTCCAAAACCCCTCCAGGCTTCCCAATTTCTGGGGCAGAGTTTCTTCTGATGCCCAAAGGGCCAGGCAAACAGTAAATATTTCAGGCATCACAGACCACATATGGTTTCTGTCGCATGCTCTCCCTTGTTTTGGGGTGTTTTTTTTTTACAATCCTTTAAAAATGTAAAAAATTATTCTTAGCTTGAGAGCTCCCTCTGTACCCTTTCTAGGCCCCCAAACCTTGGCGTCATGCTGAAACATCCCTCTCCCACCACCTGTCCATCCAATCATAAAGTTCTTTGTGTTTGGGCTGCCTTTTAAAATCCTCTTTAAAATTTTTTGAGCTGCCCCCACGCCTAATCCAGGCACCCACTATGTCATGCATCTGGTCACTGAATGGTCTCCTCTGCTCCTCTGTTACTGACGATCTGTCTTCCCAAACAAGGATTTGCAACGATCATTGCCTTGCTCCAATACCTTCCAACCTAAGCCCCTTACTCTTCATTCAAGGACTGATCCTTCAAGACACACACACACACACACACACACACACATTTATCTTTAACCTTTTGCACTCAGATGTCGACTGTGACTCGACACGGTTAGCATTAGAATGAAGGAATCGAGAAAAAAGCAAGCGAGTGCAAAGGGTTAATAATAGTGCAAAAACAACAGCTAACACTCAATGGGCATTGATATGAGCTAATCACTCTATTAGCCACATGGATCCTCTCACTTAAGCCTCATCTGAACCCGCTCATAATCACAGGTAGGTGTGATTATGAGCCTAGCTTTACAGATGAGTAGCTGAGGCCCAGAGAGACTGAGGAGCATGCTATTTTACACAGTAAGTTGGTGAAATGAGGAACGAAATGGTGACCATCATACTCCAGGGGCCCTTCCCCTAACCCCCATCCTACATCCCCCTTAGCATGCCTCCGCTCTGCCCTCCCAGGGCCTCTGCACCGGTCCCACTCAGAAACACCCTCAGAAGGACCACTGATTCCAGAGACAGTGAGCAGGTCACCCACAGAGGGAAGCAGTTGCCCTTGGAAGAGAAGCTAGTGATGCTGAACTGAGAGCCCCCTAAATTGAGCAGGGATGCCCCTCAGCAGGGACAGCAGGTTCCTGGATGTCCCCTGTAGCCGGCTGCCAGTCAACAAGTGGGCAGCTGCATTCACAGCAGCCAAGCAGGGCAAGCTACAAACATGTGGACCCAACCACTCCACAATTTGCTTAAAAGCCACACTGTGTTTCCTGGGCAATGGCCGCAGGCCAAAACACACACATTCCAGCTTTTACGACTATAAGGTAAGCATTCTTTTAATGGCTCTTTCCCTGGTTGTGTGGTGTTTTGCTTGTTCCATCTCCTGACTCGCCCCCTCCCCCTTTCTTAGCCCGGCTCTGTTCTCCGCCTCCCTTGCTTCCACTCTCCTGCTCCCAACCTTCCTTGCCACTCTCTCTCCTGCTTGCTTTCCCGCATCTTCTGCATCTCAGTGGTTATCCCCTCTTTTCGGACGCTTGGTCAGGTTTTCCGTAATTATTCCACTTCCTCTCCCTCCGTTTTCCTGTTTGCCTGGCAGAGCCTCCTTCCCTGCCTTTTAAGTTTCTCAGCTTAGCACAGACTTGAAAGCCACACTCCTGCTCCTCATCTTCCCGCGCCCCCTGGTCCCTCCTCTCTCCTCCACAGTGCTCCTCTCTGCGGCCCTTTCCTTTCTTTCTGGACACCTGGTCCCACGCATCCCACTCGCCCTCCCTCGCTGCCTTCACCTTTCACCTCTCTTCTTTGTTCGCTTGTCTCCTGGATTTCCTCAGCCCTCCCTCCCTCCTCGCAGGTCCCCTCCTGGTTTCCAACCTCCTACCCCTTTATCTTTGTTTTCCTTCCTTCTGGTTGCTGACAGAGTAAGAGTAGTTGCCGGCTGAGTTGCCGATTCCACGTGCAGACCTGGAGCCAGCCTGTCAGTCGACCACTAACATTGCCCAGGGAACGGGAATCTTGGTCCCTAAGATTTGCCCCTGCAGATTGGAGCAGAGCGAGAAGGCTGCAGAGGAAAGCCACCAGCAGTCTGAGGCATCCAGCCTGGCCGGCAGGATGAAGAAAGGACTGCCTGTTTCCTTGTCCCACTGATCTCCTGTAAGTCAAGGCCGAAGTCCTGCGATGGGACAGGACATTTGTAAGATGCAGCCTTGGGACAGGACCTCAGTGACCATCCCTGTCCCTCCTCACAGCAAACACACCACACACACACACACACACACACACACACACACACACACAGATTTCTTATTCACTTTTGTCCAGAGCAAAAGGCCCTCGGACTTTTTTGTTGTAGTGTATGAAAAACCCACACTGAAAAATAAGAAATATAAAGAGAACAAGAACCACCACAAAAAGATGCTGCTGCTGGGGAAGGGCTGTGTCCATTCATCCCCTCTACCTCCTGCCCCTCAATTCTTTGCAACTTCAGTTGTTCCTGCTTCCTTGGCAGCTGCCCTGGAGCAGAGCTGGTGTCTTTCCTGGGAGGACAGCGCCATCTAGCAGGTGAAATGTTAAATCCTCAGCTTAGAGCACAGAAGAAAAGCTCCTCCCCAGGTCCTGGGCTCCCAACAGCTCTTTTTAACTGTCAGCCAGTCAGACCCCAAAAGCGTCTGAAATAGTGATTTTAACCCTTGGGCCTTGTTGGAGATTTAAGTCTATTTCCAATCACTGTCTATTTCTCCAATGTCTAATTTAGTTTTCGTTTGTGGCCTTAGTTTTTTCTGGAAAAGGCAAGAAAGTTCTAGGTGAACCAACAGGCTCTGCCTGATGCTAAGGAGCTCCAGGTGACTTTTCCAAAGCAAAAAAAAAAAAAGAAAGAAAGAAAGAAAAAGAAAAGAACTTCCTAAAGATATTGAATGGTTCAGCTCCTCCTCTGCTCTGGAATTCTGTAGCAATATTTGCTACTCTTTTCTTTACTGTTTCTTCCTCCGTCCTTCCTTTTACATTTATCGAGTATTTCCTGTGTGGCTGGCACTATGATAAGTTAATGAAGAGACAGATTTTCTCTCAAGGGCCCCATATTCCAATGGACTTAGATTTTCAGGATGTCTGTCCTCAGATGGGGTCTAGGTGTGCTAAGGGTCTGGGGAATAGAGAATAGAAGACAGACCTAAGACCCCCCAACTATCGGAGCAACTTCATGTTTGTCTAACTTTTACTTATTAAATTTCTGCCTAAGGTTTTGTTTAAATAAAGCATTAGAAGTTTAAAAACATCTGCTTTAATATAAAATGTCTCACTCTACAGGTGAGAACACAGAGTCTAGAGAAGTTCAAGGACTTATCCAAGGCCATAGAATTTAGGGACAACCTCTCCAGGTTCTACTTTCCTAGCTCCTTGTCCATAAAACCCCAACTTCACTAAGTCTTCAGGGCCAGGCTTCTACAGTGGGAATGGGGGCAAAGGGAAGTGCTCTGAATAGTTTACATTTTTATTTGCTTCTCTCCTGCCAGATTCCACATAGGTAAGAGATGGCACATGAGTCTGCTAGGGATGCCATAACCAAATTCCACAGACTGGGTGACTTCAACAACAGAGGTTTAATTTCTCACAGTTCTGGAGGCTACAAGTCCAAGGTCAAGGTGTCAGCGGAGTGACTTTCTTTTCTGGTCCAGTCCTCTCTCCTTGGCATGTAGAAGACCATCTTCACCCTGTGTCTTCACGTGGTGTTTCTTCTATGTGTATGTCCGTCCACGTTTCCTCTTCTCATGAGAACACTGGTCATATTGGATTAGGGCCCACCCTAATGACCTCATTCTAACTTAACCATCTCTGTAAAGAACCTATCTCCAAAAGCGGAGTGCTAGGGGTTGGGACTGCATCATAAGTTTTTTGAGGGACACAGTTCAGCCAATAACAGATGGCAAATTTATTTCCCTTACAAGCCTCGATCAGGAGGTAGTGGTTACCTATACGCCCTGCCAAAAAGGGGAAGGTGGTTGTGACAGAGTCCACATGCCAATGTCTGCTACATTCCTGCCCACTGATGAAGGGCATATAGAGACTGCTTCCTTTTAGCAAGGAACATATATCACCATGACATTCCTCAACATACCCAAACATTCCTAAGCCACACTTCTGAAAGAAGGTCCATGGCAATCACGTGGTCCTTTCAGAACCTTCATTTTACAAATGAGGCAAACTGAGATCTATGGAGACTACGCCTTGCCTTAGATCACTCAGCTCCTTTATTCCAACATCAAACTACACCCTGATTTCACATATTTGATCTAGTGTCCTTTCCAAGACAAGTGACATCCAGATAAAGACAGAAGCTCCTATATTTCCTAGGCAGGATTCCTGAAGTCTTCCATCCCCACAGACACAAGAAGGAACCATGTGAAGAAAACTAAGCTAAAAGTCCTGGTTGGAGTCTCCATGATTGCGTGGATCACCAGGCATTAAAGGATTCTGAAGCTGCATCTAGGCCTTTCCAGAGAGAACACTGCCATAAATTAGTAATATCTGCCATTGCTGTGGGCACTGGACTGGGGAGTGGAAAGATGAATATTATATATTTTCTGGGTTAGATAATTTCTAAAGCCTCATTCAGTCCTAAGACTTTGCAATGAGAGCCTTGAGCAGGATCCAGGGGTTTCTTTATGGAGCTTAACTAGAAATCTGGACTAAGAGACATGCCATGATGGTCCTGGTGCCCAAACACAGTCATGTGACCTGTTTTAAGAACTTTCAAAAAAGGCCACTTCTTTGCAGCCTCCTCGCCCAGAAGCTCCAGCTATCAGTCATAGATGCATCCACAGTCCTAGTCCCACTCCTCAAGTTATCACTAGTGTTTCTCTGTGTAGCTTTCCTCTGGGGTCAACTGCTGAGACCTAACGCTGGGTGCTGGCTGAACACTGGCAACTTCCATTTGCATGATGCAAGTGACAAGAAAGTAGTGCTGCTGAATAGCTATCCCTCAACTACTGCAGGCGAGGGAATGTGTCAAAGGTCAGGTGGCTTATGGGCCCTGGGAAAGGTCAACTACAAGAGAATTGATTCCATTTCTCAAAGGCTCTCCAACATGCCACAACCTTGTGTGCGGCCGACCCAGTGGGCTGCACATGGAGGAGTTGTTTTCATGTTCTTGTTCATGTTCTTCTCTTTCAACGCAGCGCAGCTCACAACTCCTCAGTTCCCTTTGACTTCTCCCTCCTGGCAGATGGGCCTGGACCAGCTTCTGGGAAACTTTGGGACAGGTATTTGTCATCTGGAGGAAAAAGCTCCACATGAATAGATATGAGAGACCCCAGAATTGGTTAAGAGCTCAGGTCTGGAGAAGATGATAAGAGCTAGCTTCAAGTCACAGGCCTGCCACTTTCTAGCTATGTCACCTCAAACAAGTTACTTAACACCTCTATACCTCAGTATTCTATTCCCATCCAAAAAATGGGGAATATGATAAAGCCTAGCTCATAGGGTTGTTATAAGCATTAAATGGGATTGCAGGGACCTCTGATATTATTAGTATTATTAATTCAGCTGATATTTAGGGAGCATATATGCTGAACTGCTTGGGTTACAAAGATGTATGACATTGTTTTTTTACTTCACACAGTTCCTGGTCAATTACAATTCCGTTACAGTATGTGATCAAGTGCCAAGTTAGATACCTGTCCAAAATATAAGGCAAGAAGAATTAATTCAGCCTGGGAAGCTGAAGAATGTCCTTTACATAGTTGATAACATTTGAGCAGGACCTGGAGGAATAAGATTTTAGCTCAAGTCCTCACCAAGGAACCAATCTATGCCAAGAGGAGCAAAGCCTGCTGTGGGAACCTTGAGAATGGGCTGTGCCTGGAGACGGTGAAATCCCTGGATTTATTCCCTTGGTTCCAGGAGGCAGCACCCTTAGAAATCAGAAAATTTGTCAGGCCCTGGCTGTCACCTCAGTCAAGTCACCCTGCTTCGCTGTGCCTTTGTTTCTTCAACTGTCAAATGGATTTAATTTCCCAAAAAGAGATTTCCATAAGGTTTAAAATTTTAGGTAAGAGGTTTGTGAAAGCTTTGCGAAATTAAAAGAGCTATCAAGCAAATAATAACAATAGTAACAAATGTTTACTGAGCACTTACTACCTGCCAGGCATTGTGTCAAGGGCTTATAAGCATTGTCACCATGACAACCATTACTATTGCCACTTGACAGTTGAGGAAATCTACTGGAAGTGAGGTAACTTGCTCAAGGTAACACAACTCATAGGTGGTAGACCGAATGTTGATGTATAAGTGAGAGAAAGGGAAGCTGCTCCTCCCCTCCTCCCTAGACATGCTGGAACTACTTTCTAATAATCAGAGGGTCTAGCTAGACAGCATGAGGAATAGAGGCACCAACCAACACCATGACCAGAACTGGATTCAGGATGCAAGACAGCGCCCTGCTTGAGTCCAGCTTGCCAGTCACTGGAGGGACACGAAGCATTCTGGGCCCCTCTGTCTTTACTGGGGAGGTC
This sequence comes from Cnephaeus nilssonii, assembly GCF_951640355.1. Classification (NCBI taxonomy): domain Eukaryota; kingdom Metazoa; phylum Chordata; class Mammalia; order Chiroptera; family Vespertilionidae; genus Cnephaeus; species Cnephaeus nilssonii. The sequence continues at coordinate 93,877,842 of NC_137076.1, read as the reverse complement.
ACAGCCATAAAACTTTAACTCTTTCTTTGACCAGACAAGCTCAACATGCAAATGTCAAGTTTCATTGAAGCATGCCCCTGGTCACTGCCTGGATTAGGGGCAACCAGAGCATAGAACACATGCCTGACTACTGTTGCTAAGTTCCTGGGGCCATCCCTTGGCCTCAGGCCTCAGTCCCATGGGACACCCCACTGGAGGACTCAAGGCTTCTGAAAGAGCTCCCTCATCCCCTGCAATGAGCCTTGGCAGAACAGGGCTAAGGCAAAGTGGGCCAAGGGTCACCAAGTCTTCCAAGGCTCAGGTAGGAAGGACCAGCTATGAGAAGCTGAGTGGGAGGCTGGCTGGGACTCCCAGGGCAGATCTAGTGGGGAGAATGTAAGGGGTGGATCTGGGCTGCATGGAGCCTGGGGATATCTGAGGCCTCACAGCTAGAGCGGACTAGCTCAGGAGGTCAACGGAATCCTATCCACTGAGAAAGCTGGGAAGTAACAGCTCTCAATGAAAAGATGGCACCATGCTGCCTAGAACTGAGGGGAAGCCCTAGTTATAATTTCTTCTGCTTTGGAGGAAAATAAAGAATGGGGGGATGGCTCCTGGTGCATAAAACAGGAGGATGGTAGGATGATCGTGGGTGCTGGCTATGTAACTGCTACAGTTCCCTCCATTCTAGCCACATTTCCAATTTTCTTTCCTTTTTCTCCTTCTCTTTTTGCTCTTCTTTCTCTTCTCTTACTACTACTTCTAGATAACATTTATTGAGTTCTACTTCTATGCCAAGCACAGTACTAAGTACTTCATATGTATCATCTTATTTAATCTGCATAACAACCCTCTGAGGTAGGCTATATATAAAGATTTCAAAGAAGAAGAAATTGGTGTTCAAAGAGGGTTAAATGATCGGCCCAAGGTCATAGAGCTGATGCAGCATCCACGTCCAGCTTCTTCCTCTAAAGATCATGATCTTCCCACTGCCCTGTCTTGCCCTGAAAGTCTGCCTGCAGACAGGGAGCCGTCAGAGGCCTGCCTACCAGACACTGCACTTGGGCTGTTTCTCCTTCTTCAGTGACAGAAGTCACCAGCTGTGTCACAGTATGAATCCCTGAAGGGATCTTTCTTCAAAAGGGAGACAGAGATGTAAGAAAACCTTCTGAGGGTTTGAGAAAGAAGCAGCCCCACTCCAGGGGAGGGGGTCCGAGAGGAGAAAGCAGGATCAATGTTCTAAGCTGGTGAAGGGATGGACTTTGAAGCCAGACTTTCGTCAATGATGCTGTTGACAACTTCATCCCTGGAAGACATGAGCAAGTGAGGGTGAGCCAAGAGAGCCTGAGATCCTGGTGCAACAATGACCAGACTTGAGCTGAAGCCTCGCTCAAGAATGGAGCAGAACTATGCTCTCCCAGTCGCACCCCAGGCCACTGAGAAACCACATCATAGAAGACAGACCCTACTCCAATTCCCTCCTTAGCAAGTATCCAATAAAGACAGGCCGTCCTTGGGCCAAGTAAGCGAGCCCTCGGGTTTGGGATAATTCAATGGGTTCTGAGAGACTCTGAGCTTCCTTTAATAAGGCATCAAGCAATTAAATGGAGAAATAAGAAAAACTGATGCTATTTGCACACTGAGGTGCTCCAGAAGCAATGATATTATTGAGTTTTTCTTGGTGTTTCCCCCAGGGGTCTTTCTATTCCATTGACATCGTATGACAAAGGAGCAATTGGAATAACTTGCTCAAGACAGCCATTACTCACCAACGTAAGGATGGTTTCTCTCCCCCAAGTGAGTCAGAGTCACCATATATGGCTACACAAGCTCTGCACTGATCAACTCCAAGGGGCACTATTCACACAGACTTCAATGTGAATGGTTTCTCCAGGAGTTATGCCATAAAGAGTCACTAAACTGCACTCTCCCCCCTTTGAAGAATCAGGTCAGATCCATCCCTCCCCACTCAGTCTTCCCCAAACAGCCCTACTGGCAGGAATCACTCCCTCTTCTGTACACCTACAGCATACTCTCTCCAACAAGCCACTTCCTGCCTTATAGTTACTGTTTCATATGAATAGCCTATCTGGTCCCCTTTTAAAATTCTATCGAAGATACAAACACGTTCCCCAAGGGGGAAATGCACAAACACATGTAATTTCATAGCCAATGTCAGGAAATTTGTGGATGCCCTAAAGTCCATCCACAGCCATTTAGAGTGTCATTTCCATGAGAGCAGAGACAATATCTGTTTTATTTACCATGGCATCATGAAAACTAGCAGAGTGCCTGACACAAAGCAGCACAATAAATGCCCATTGATTGAAGGAATGATTAAACCCTAGAGGTTATTAAGTGCAAGGTCAGTGTCAGATCCATTTCTGGAACCTCCCAGAGTTTTCAAGATAATGGAATCTCAAACAACCTGGCAAAACCCTCAAAATGGTAGTTGCTCAGTTCCCCTCTGGCATGAGCCCCTCAACCATCCTGACCCTTCCAGGCCCAGACAGACAAGGAAACTTCACCAAGCACCAGGGTCCCCATCATGGAAAGGCAACGTCCTGCTTGGGGGTGGTTCCAGGCAGTGAATGGGAAATATGACACAATGACTCTTTGGCCTGAGAACTTATGACTTCAAGTCCTGAGAACTTATGCTTCCCTTTGTTTCTGCCCAAGGAGATAGGGAAGTTTCTTCAGTGAGGTGAATGATAATATTAATAAAGTCATCATCATCTTCATCATCATCCCTTATATAACTTGCAAAGTAACCTGTCCTCCACATTTTCACATGCTCTTCTATCTTCTAGCCTTTTTCACATGTTGTCCACAGAAATATGTATTGTCCTCATTTCACAGGTCAGGAAGTTGAGGCTCAGAGAGTCCAAGTAACTTGCCCAAATCACACTGTCTATCAAAGTCCAGAACTCACCCCTGGAATTCTGTTTCTCCAGCATTCTCTGGCTGACCTGAGGCTTCCATCTGAGCAATTACTGAAACACATATTAAATGCCTTCCATAGGCAGACATCAGCATTCTCTGAGGTTAGCCTGTCTGGGCCATGCCCCTGAGTCTATCTGCATCAAGTTAGCAAAATAAAGCTGCTCAGCAAGGACCACCTGCCACAGGCTCCCAGCTATCAAAGGCGTGGATAAATCTGGCCAGGGATTGTCACTAGGACTCTCTTCAGTCAACAATCAGCAACACAGGCTCAAAATACCCCCCACCTTTCCTGCATCACCAACTGCTGACCACAGGAACTACTCCACCACACCTCTTCTCTCCCAAGAGTGGGCTAGATATGTCCCCACACCTGGGCCACAGGGCATGACAGAAGTTGAGGGCCTAGATCCCCAACTTCTACAAAGAACAGTCCAAATGACTGAAGGAAAGAAAATGAGATTGGGAAGTGAGGAAGGACCTCAGAGCAGGGCCCCCTGTCAAAGGAAGAAAAGTCAGTGGGAGGCATTCTGACTGCTCTTTAAGACAAATGGACATGCTACTATGGATGATTGAAACTTGCTTTTTCCCATCTATATCAGACTTAAACAAAGGTAAGAGCTCCTAGTGCAACAGCAACTTTTAGGTTAAGTATGAATAAGAACTGCCCAATGGCAAGAGTGAATGAGGCTGTGGAGTGCAACCCCTAGAAACAGATTGCTTAAGGACAAATCACCTTGCAAGGAGGTAAAGGGTAGACCAGCTGATCTCTACACATGCCTCCGTTTCCAATTTGAAATTATGGCGCCACCTCATTGTAATGTCTCACGCCTAGATTTTACAGTGTTCAAAGCACTTTGATGGAGATTGGATGTCTTTGACAATTCTGGAAGGCAGTCTGAGAAGAATACCATCTCCAATTTACAGATGAATAATGAGATCTTGGGTCCCTTACAGGGTGAGGCTTTTTCCACCAAGCTATGGAGAACCATGAATCTTACCAGGCGGAATCTCAACACTCGGCAGCTCAGTTCCCAAGATCTGAGTCCATGCACCAATCATTTAGATTCCTGAGAAAGCCCAGGGAAGCCTGTCCACAGACACTAGAGGCTGGGGGTTGGACAGCTGCACAGCCACAGCAGCCAAGAGTGAGAAATCACAGTGACACCCCTTATCTGTCCGGAGCTGCCTGCAGATAAGGTAGAAAATAGTGCCGTTCACAGCCACTTCCTGGGTTTGTGATCAAGCATCCCCCCTCAGTCCCATTAAAAACGATTCCAGTTGTGAAATGCTCCTTTCTTCCTGTCTTTTTGTCTTTGCTCTGTTCTTTGCTCTCTCCCGCAGCCTCCTTCCTTATCTCACTGCTCTCTGTCCCTGAAGCATGCTAGTCCTCACCTCTCACCTCCCATTCCCGGGCAAAAAAGTCCCTCCAAATGATGACAGGTTCTGGAAAAAGGAAAAGTCCCTTGCCCCCAAAGATGTCCCAGTCTCAAGAACTCAGGTTCCCAAAAAGCAGGCGTGTGTACATTGACTGGTTAACTCTCTAGCAACTTCATGGCAATTATTATATCACAATGTCTCCCTTTGCACCAGGAGTGGACCTAATGGTGTGTCCAGTCAACACCTGTGCTAACACAGAGATCTACAGGCTTCCCTGGCTCTGCTATAGGAGTGTATGATCCTAAGCCCCCGCAGCCCCTGGGCAGCTAGGTGGCAGACACAAGGGCAACTGGACACATACCCCCTACCCATATTTCATCTGTCATTTTCTATGAGTGCTACACCATGAGAAGAGTTGAACACTGATCTGGTTGACCGACAGCAGTCAAATCCAAGGTTCCTGAAGAGAGGAAGGCACTAAAAGGAAATGAAAAGTCCTGGCCAGAGAACTAGGGATCTCAAAAACAAATGCTACTTGACAATGGCGTGTACCCCACTCCCTGTCACCACTGCCTCCCCAAATCCATACACACACACCACAACCCAACCAAAGAATGCCTAGGGACTGCCTTCTAGCAGTGACTGAAGTGGCCACCTACATGCTTCCATTTCCAAGCCAGCTATTTCACTCTTGTCCTGGTCCTCCTGAGTTCTGTAAGGAAAAGTGACCCAAGGCCACGCAGTATGTGAAAATGGAGTGGATGAGAAGCTGTATCAGGCACTAGCCTGCTTGGATTTGAATCCTGGCCCATTGCCTACTCAACCTGTAGCCAAGGCTCATTATACAACTTGCCTATCCTTCCCTTATGTGCACGATGGGTATTTTAATAAACCTACATTGTTGCATCTCCTAAAGATTAAATAAGATAAGGACATGCTTAATACTTGGCACATAATAAGTGCTTAATAAACTTTAACAATATTAGCAGTCAGGTCTGGAGCCATTCTTTGGATTTGTGGTTTTTGATGCTTGGGGATTTTTTTTTTCCATACCAAATTACTCTTTGTGTCATCGAGAGGAGGTTGAGATATTTATGACTCAGCTCCTTGATTCAGGGAAAAGCCTGACCCTTGGAAATGTCATCAAAAGTGATCTTTGTCCTTGCTGTGATTCAGATCAAAAGTTGTTGGTTGGTTTGTTTTTAGAATTATTTTTTTAATCCTCACCCAAGGATATTTTTTCCATTGATTTTTAGTGGAAGGAAGGGGGAGAGACAGAGAGAGAAAAAAACATCAATGTGAGAGAGATATAGCCATTGGTTGTCTCCGGCACACACCCCACCAGAGCAGAGCCTGTAACCGAGGTATGTGCCTTTGACCAGCATCGAACCTGCGACTCTTGAGTCCATGGGCCAATGCTCTACCCACAGCTAGGGCTCAGATCAAGTTTTGATACTTCCCCACTCCAAGGCACTGCCCTATTAGAGCAAAGCAGACCCAAAACTGGAGGTCTCCCCACAATCTCTCAAGACCAGCCTTTTGAATCAAATTACTGAAGGAGCCTCTTTTCAAAAGCAACTTAGATATCAGACTAGCCCAAAAGATACAGTGCTCTGGTCTTAGTGACATGATGCTTATCTCGCTAGCGATTCTTGCAAAGAAAGATATGAAAGTCTCATTCTTCCACAGAAGGGCTTGACTAGAATTGAAGATTGTGCAGTTCAGGGGAGAGTTGCTATATAATATCTGAAATCACTTGACATTAGAAAGCAAAAATGTCTTTCTCCTTTGAGTACTGCATCCTAACTGCCATCCAGAGATGATTTATATGTGCTCATCCTTATTACAGACTACACATAATAAAGGCATGATAGAAATCATATCTGCATAGATTCAGGCAGCTCTGGGAGAGAGGCTGCCAGTTTTGTTTGACAAGACACTCAATCAAGCAAAAAGGTTTAAAATATTCCAGGAGGATCTCGCTACTGGCTCAAGACTGTATATTTTTATCCAGATAACAGAAATCCTAATTGAGCACAACATTAGTACTCATTTTTTCTAACTCCTTCTTGCAATAAGAAGCACCGAAGGAAAATTATGGGAACACTTTGTTTTTGTGGGCTAGGGTTATAAAGAAGAAGAGTTTGCTATGTGGTTGTTCCCAGAAGCTCGGCATCGTCACTTGTTTGGGTGCTTCTAAGTAGAAAGTGAAGACTGCAGAAGGAAGCATACGGATACGGAGGGCTGAGTTTTTCCCCATACGTTTGACTCGCTGGGTGAAAACTTTCCTCCAAGACTTTTCATACGTTTCAATCCCTTTTAAAGTCTTCCTTGCACTTGGATTTATAGCGGGGTCTGGATGAGGGAGACAAATGAGACACCCATGCAGGTGCAAATTGAAGTGGGCACCAAAAACTCAGGAATAAAAACAAATAATGTTTTAATGCAATATTTCTTACAACTAGAAGTGAATGCCAAAAAATCCATGGCGAAGAAAAGACCCAAATTTTAAATAAAAGCAGGAGCCAAGTCTGCACTTTTACAACGCTGCCTCACTCGCCTCGCCCTTATAACCCTGGCCCCGGCTCCAAATAAGATTTATTTACAAAAACAGACCGCTGGTCTACAAGTCATATTTTACTAATTTTATTTTTTAATATGGCATTAAAATATTATTTATCTTGATCCCTGCATGGTTTTGGAGGGTGGTTTTTCTGGGTGCCCTTTGAAATTTTGCACAGGAAGAACATGCCATACTTGCTTCACTCTAGCCCCAGCCCAAAAATGCAAAAATGTAGACCAAGCTGCTTCAAAACCCACAAGGAAACTTAAAAACCACAAATTTACTCATTTAAATACCCTTCCCTCACCATGGCATCCAAGGGCACCAAACACCTTTACTCCAGACTAACGGTAAGCAAGTGGGGGCGGGGGAGGGGGGCCACCTCCTAAAAAGAAACTCTTTTCCATCTGTTACAAGAGCTGACAGATTGATAAAACGTTTAAAGGCATAATATGGAAACAGAGAAAAATTTAAAAATGTAATAATAAAGCTAAATGTAACTCTTTTCCAGCATAATTCTTCTGAGAGAAGAGTTTTATGTTGGACCAGCATTTGAAGCAGCAGTAGTCATTATTAACGGGAACCTCGGAGAGAGAAGATTTAAATCACCGAAGTAATAAAAGCCGAACAAGGACTAGCACCTTGAAAGGCACTTGGAGAGAAGATTGCATACAAATGCAATTAAAACGATGCTTATAAAATACTAAGATGTTAATTGGGTTCAGTCCCAGAAGCCCCAGCAGTACAGTATGTCAGAAGTTAGCTGGTTTGAAGTTTAAAAAGAGTAGTTTAATTTGTACACCTTGTCCTAATTACAGAGCTTTCTGCAGCCCGCATATCTTTATGGTTTATTGTAGCTCGGAGCTTTGTAAAACAAACACACACACCAGTTAATTGGGTTATTGCGACGGAAAATTGGGCTACAGAACAGCAACCTCGCTCGCTGGCGTGCCTTTACAGCTGGTAATGAACGCTCCAGCCACGTCAGGGAACCTGATTTGTAAGGTGTGCCGTTTACAGCTTGGTGATTCTGTTGGTCTGGGTGATGCCGGGAAAACAAAGAATCGCACCAGATAATGTTGCCTCCTGACCATGTTCCCGCCCCAGCTGGCTTTTCAGAACTTTAAGCGCTGCCACCCCCTTCCCTGGTCCCTGCCCTTTCAAACATCCCTGACCGCTGAAGGCCACACTCTCTCCTGAAAGCCTGGAGTCCTGGCATGGGGCAGGGGAGGTGGCCCCTCCAGTAGCCCTGCTTTCAGAGCACCTGCAGGGAGGCCTTGTGCGGTGGTGGTTTTTCTCCTAACCAGCAAATAAATACGTAATGCTATCAAAATCAGAACATTAAATCGGATTAGGAGTGGATGCGGCTGAATGGTTTTCCAGAAGCCCTGCCGGAATGCGATCCCCAAGGTTGCGGTGGGGGCCATTTCTGCGTGGGACTGAAAGCTTCCTTCTTGAGGGAGGCCATGAAGCTGTGACATAGCACGAGTTTGCGCTCTCTCTCTCTCTCTCTCTCTCTCTCTCTCTCTCTCTCACTTTCTCTCACTCTCACTCTCACTCTCCCTGTCCCCTTCTACCTTTGGCTGCCAATGTGAATCCTAAATGAAATGAGATGAGAGCGTGAGGATTTTCATTCCTACGCTAGCTAAAGAATTCATCTCGGGGAGGTTCAGGAGCGAGCAGACAGCATGGAAAACAAATGCAAGATCCCCAGACCTGATCCCAGCTTGTAGAAAATATAGCAGGGCCCTCAGTCTTTGACCAGGAGTGAAAAAAGAAATATCATCTCCTGCCAGAGGCCAGGGCAGTTTTCTACATGGAGTCCAAGGTCCAGGCCACCCGGGGTAGCCAGCCCAGCTCATACTCAGATGGTCAACGCCTAACTCCCAACTTGCCTTCCACCTGAGGGGGGGCTGGCTCCCCACATTAAGAAGAAAGTCACTTGGTAAATGAAGGCATGGCACGCTGAGGAGCTGATGTCTCAAGGTTTTCTCCAACAAGAGTATCTGCAGCTTAAAGAAATTGGCATAGGGAGGCCCTGCAGTACACAGATTGGAGAAGGAAGGGCTTGGGGGCTAAACTCTCACACAAGAGCCCATTCATCATGCTGAGCGGACTTTGGAACTCTATGGACATTGAGGATACGTTTTTCAAAATGCCGGGTGCTGTAAAGAATCTAAAATACAGGCTCTCTCTTGTCAATGAGCAGACATTAGGGAAAGGCAAAGCCCACACCTGGCTTCCAGGTACAGTGCTGGTCAGAGGGTGCTTGGAGTAGAGACCATCACACCAACAACCTTCCTGGACCTAATCGTTTGGAATCAAAATGTTTACTTTGGGCTAACCAAAATCCTGACAAGAAGCATCCTGTCCCACAGCCTGGGTTCTTAGTCAGCCTGGCCATGCTTGCTGCCACTTAGCGACTGGGAGACCAGAGCAGAGGCTCAGCAAGGCCACTAACCTGCCCTCCACTCAGCAGTGGCGAGGCCTGGGACACATCCCTTACATGCTCTCTGCCTCAGTGTCCCCATCTATAAGCCAGATTCAACTAAACTACCTCTTCCATTGGGTTCAAGGAGATAATTCAAGGAAAGCACTTAAACACTACTTGGAACATGAGCACTAAAAATGTTACCTATTATAATTACTATTACTAGTGTTGTCCTTGCTTGATGGATGAGGAATTGAGGCTCAGAAAAGTTAAGTAATATGCTCAAGGTCACACACACACACACACACACACACACACACACACACACACGGAAGAATAGAAATTTATGTCAAACCTGGGAATCTTACCACAAAGCCCAAGGTCTTAATCATTATGGAGGACAAGTCTGCCTAAGGGGATACCCCCTCACACCCCAGGACTTATTTACTTAATCCGGGTCCTTTCCAACCATAGCCTGGAAGAAAAGAGGGAAGTGGGGACATTTGAGAGCACAGGGCACATGCAAAGAGAGAAAAGAAATTGCAGATCTGAGAGTCCCAGGTCCCCAGAGACACACCACCCATTTCACAATCTCACCCAGATGGGTCCCGACCCTGGGAACCAGACTGAAGGACAGCAGCAAGGAGCAAGTCCTGCAGAGCTAAGCTGCTTTGATTTCTGTTTAAAATTGACTTTGAGGTTGTATTAAGTGAGAAAGCATCCTCGAGCCCAGCCTCCCTGGCTCCGAGAAGCCCGAGGCAGGCAGGTTATTATTATTATTTATTATTTGTTGACGGATATTCAGAGCCATCAGTCAGGTCCTCCTCGGGGCCAGGAAGCCGAGGAGCAAGGGCACGGAAATTTCGAACGTGGTTCCCAGAGCTGCTGGGGACTAAGCATTATTAAAGCACACTTTGCTATTGCTATCTGCTCTGTGGGGTGCTTGACCCTACATCCGACTTCCGGCTTCTGCTGTCCCTGCAGTACAGGCAACAGAAAGGCATACAAATTGCAAAGAGGCACTCTAGGGACGGGTGAGGAGGAGCTGGAGGGAAGAGGGATGCAGGGGCTTGCTGAAATGGGGATTTTGTACCCTGTTTCAGACCCTCTCTGCCTTAACCTTCCACTGCTCCATAACCACTGGATTCAGCAAGACCAGGAGATGATGAAATTGCTCAAGGAGAAAATGGATGGAGCTGTCGGTGGCATAAAAGCCCATGTAATAAGAGAAGAAAGAGTGCCTTGCCACATCATGTCACAAGGGTGAATCCTCACCATACCCCCCCCCCCGGGGGGCTTTTGAACTTTTTTTGACCTTGATCATGACCCACAGTTAGAAATACATTTTACAACTATGACCCACAGTTAGAAATACAGTTTTCCCATGCACACACTCACTTCTACCTTATGGGATGCCCTCTGATACTTTCTCTAGTCTTTTAATTCTCTGTGTGTGTGTGTTTAATCTTAGTGAAGACACACAAAATTAACTTCACACCCACCTTAGGCCTTGGGAATAACAAGACTAATGGCTCTGAATATCCTCTGAAGTCAGGGAACCAACACATTTTACAACTAGCACTTGGACACCCTGGTGATTCTCTTGCACACTAAAATATGCCTTGGACCTTCAGCTGCCTCACCTTGCCTTCTCAAGGAACTACTGAAATCACCCAGGAATTCTCAATGTCTGGAGGTGGCCAGTTCCGTAATGCCTAGCCCAGGTCTGTGATGGGTTCATTTTATGTGTCACTTTGGCTAGGCTATGGTGCCCAGTTGTTTGGTCAAACACTGGTCTAGGCATTGCTGTAAAGGTATTTTGTAGATCTTGATTTGCTTTTATAATCAGTTGGCTTTAAGTAAAGCAGATTATACACCATAACAGGGGTAGTCTTCGTCCAATCAATTGAGAGCATTAAGAGCAAAGACTGAGAAGACTGAGGTTTCCCAAAAAAGAAATTTTGCTTCAAGACTGTAACAGAAATCCTGTGTGAGCAGCCAGGCTGCCAGACTGCCCTACATATTACAAACTTGCCAGCCTTCACAATCGCATAAGTTAATTCCTTAAAATAAATCTCTTTTATATATATTGTATATATATGTGTATATACATGTATATATACATATATCCAAATATGTGCATATATAGGGTGTCCCAAAAAATGTATTCTATTATCTGTTAAGTGTATATACATTTTGGGGGACATCCTATATATGTATACATACATACATATGTATTTGTATGTGTATAAATAGATGATAGATAGATAGATAGATAGATCGAAGATAGATAGATAGATAGATAGATAGATAGATAGATAGAGAAAACTTCTATAGGTTCCCCCTAGTGGTTCTGTTTCTCTGGAGAATACTACCTAATACAGGGTCTAAAGTCACATGTACTATTAAGCAAACATCCTATCTAATAAAAGAGTAATATGCAAATTGACCATCACTCCAACACACAAGATGGCTGCCCCCATGTGGACACAAGATGGCTGTCACAAGATGGCCAGCAGGGGAGGGCAGTTGGGAGGGACCAGGCCTGCAAGGGAGGGCAGTTGGGGGCAATCAAGCCTGCAGGGGAGGGCAGTTAGGGGTGACCAGGCCGGCAGAGAAGGGAAGTTGGGGGTGAACAGGCCTGCAGGGAAGGGCAGTTGGGGGGGACCAGGCCTGCAGGGGAGAGCAGTTGGGGAGGAGACCAGGCCTGCAGGGGAGGGTAGTTAGGGTCAAACAGGCTGGCAGGGGAGCAGTTAGGCATCAATCAGGCTGGCAGGGGAGTGGTTAGAGGGTGATCAGGCTGGCAGGCAGAAGCGGTTAGGGGCAATCAGGAAGGCAGGCAGGCGAGCAGTTGGGAGCCAGCAGTCCTGGATTGTGAGAGGGGTCCCAGATTGGAGAGGGTGCAGGCTGGGCTGATGGACACACAACCCCGTGCACAAATTTTGTGCACCGGGCCTCTAGTCTTAATATAAAAAGGGAATGTTTACTCTGGCCACATAGTGGAAACAAAACTAAAGGGGAGGGAGAGTGGATTCAGAGAGACACAGTAAGAGACCTGTAATCCAAGTGAGAAACAAGCACCTGAGCTTGGGTAGTAGGAATGGAGAGAAGAGGGTGTGTTCCTGAGACATTTATGAGCTATGGTCCCTGGGAATTCATGATTAATTTGTTAAGGGGGTTGAAGGAAAGGAAGGGGTACAGAGGAACACGCAGGGTTTTGGCTTGGCTCTGTGAATAGAAATAGAAAATAGAGTGAGTAGGTTGGGAAGAAAAGAGGATGAATTGAAATTTATACCTATTACATTTGTGATGTTTGCAAAAACCCAAAGGTGAAGAGGCCTACTAAGTAACTGGAGTTTAGAACCAATCTAGAGAGAGAGATCTTGGAATCATTTACATATAAGTAGTATTTGAAGACATGGGGATATATGTATATATTAGTTAAGACATTCATTAAGACACAAACTGCCTGGATTAAAAAAAGAGAGAGAGAGGGGTGTATTTATTGACTCATATGTCTAAAAAGTGCAAGAATATGCTGGCATTAGCTACAGCTGAATAAGGATGTCTAAATGTTCAAGTTTCCAAATGTCCAAACATTATCATCAGATATCAGTGTCCCCATCCCTTACCTCAGTGTTTCTCTCTCTGCAGCATGGGAAAATGGACACCAGCACCTTCAAGCTGACAGCCTACAAGTTTAGTAACCTCCATAAAAATTTAAAAAACAAAACACACACACACACACACACACACACACACACACACACACACACACACACACACCTCTTTCCAAATAGATCCAGCAAAATTCCCAGGGATGCAAGTTTAGGCTGTTTCCCCAGTTCTTACATGGTTCGCTTCTCATTCACGTCTTTGCTCAAATGTCAGTTTCTAGTGAAGACTTCTCAGACCACACTGTCTAAGATAGCTCCCTACCTCGGCCCCTCATCTCACCTTTGTTCTATAGCGCTGTACTACCTGATATTATCCTGTTGATTGATTGTGCATTTAACTCTTTATTTATTATCTGTTTTCACAAGAATAGAAACTCCATGAGCACAGAAACTATCCCAGTCCTATTCACCTTTGGATTCACAGTCTCTAAAACATGTTAGATTTGCAATAAATATGTGTTGAATTAATAGGCTCTGACCATGGTGGGAGTATTTACACCAATGAAATGCTACACATCATGGTGTTTTCCCCCTGAATGCTGATTGTTAAATATTAACCAGCACACCAGAATCACATATACTGAGAGTAGTAGAGGTTTTGTTGGTTCCATTAAAACAAATAAATGTGCTTTTACTAAAGGAATGGAGGGATGGATACTGGGAGGGCCAAAACAGCAAATGGCCATTGTAATAAAGTTAACTAGGAAGAGTTCATACACCAAAAAGAGAGAGAGGTGTAAGATAAAACCTTGTAGGACACCAACATTTAAAGGAAAGGTGCATGAAGAAGAATACACAGAGCATATATTGAGGAGCAACCAGAAGTAAGAATCAAGACATTGTGGTGTCACAAAAGTCAAGAAAAAAATTGAATTTCAAAGAGGAAGAAATGGTCCATTCTATCTTATGTGATCAAGGTAGCCTAAGATTAAAAGCTAGGATCTTTATTTGATTGATGTCAGATTCTGACATCTGTTGATCCACATTTCTCTATTGGGCATAATTAATGTATCAAAAGTCATTGAGTACATGGCATCTACCTTGTTTTCTCAACTATTGGGGTTATCTTTGCCTATCGAGTGAAGGACTCTGTACTTTATGTGCCTCATTGGGGTACCATTAGCACAACAGATCCTACTCTCCTCTCCCCTTCGGTGATATCACCTTTAAAATTTCAATTTGAGAATGAAAGGAGGAGGTAACCGTGATGCTATGGAAGGATTTTCAGACTAAGTTTCCAGCTTCAGCTGAAGACCACTGTTAATTTTATGCTTTGGGTTATTTAGTTTCTGCAGAGCTACTCAGTTGTGAAAGAGGAGGGTTACTTGATTTAGGGCTGAGTTTGACAATTGCTTCCTGTTTGTAAGCTCTACCTCCCCATCTAAATTCCAAGAGTCTTATCAGAAACCATAAATATCACTGACTTAGAAGACAAGATCTAGGTCACAGATCCCAAAATAGAGATTTACCATGAGGCTCTATGATCCTATTTAAGACACTGAACTGTTCAGAGTCTAGGTTTTCTTTTCTGTAAGAATAAGAAGGTTTGGACTACACCATTTTACATGTATCTTCCATCTCTAAATTTGTTTCTATATTTTAAACTAATTACGTATTCCTGCATATCTGTCATTACGTACAGTGCTCCAATAAATATCTCCTGAAGGATTGAAGGGTTAAGAAGCAATATATTACCTCGCCATCATATTATTACCAGAAAGGAATGGGTGAGGAAAACATAAGGCAAGCTACAAGTAAGAAAATTAACATCAGACCATGACTTCGTAATTCATGAATTCAGAAAAAGGGCACTCTATCTTGGCCCCCATCTGTAAATGGTTTATTACTGTAAATTCTAGAAGGCCCTCATATATCAATCTCATTTACATCATGACCCTACCCCATGGACAGTGTTATAACAAAGCAACAAAATGCTCCTTCCTTGCCTTCAGCATTTCACTGGCCACAATTCTCACTGGAATGGACCCCCATCACTGGTATTGGCTAAACCAAAAAGACGATTTATACCAATTAGGACTCTTTGGTGGCAAACAACAGAAATTGACTTATGGGCATAAAAAAGCAATTATTGTAACTCTACTATGCAGCCTGCAGAATAAAAGGAAGAGCTGGTTAACCAAGCACAAAAGAGACAAGAAGCAGGCAGCTCAGAAATATCAGTCACTCATGATGTTTTCCCAAGATGCCTCAGCTTTCTTCTGTCTCTATGTGTCTCTGCTCAAGATTCAAGTGCTGGGAGAAAAAGCTGGTTGGCCTGTTATGGATCATATACTTACTCCTGGGATCAATGAGCTGTGCCTCTTCCCAGATGAGTGGTGTATACATATGTGTATATATGTGGTATAACTGTGCATGGATAGGTATGTGTATGGCATGTACTTATATATGCATATATGTGTAGCTACATTTGTATATGGTATGTGTGTGAGTCTATATGTGTGAGGTTATATGTAAGTGTGTGTGTATTGTGTTTAAATGTCTGTGCATACTTGCAGGGAAGGAACATGCCAGGAAGATAAAGTTCATAATATCAGATATTTTTTGGTAAAGCCGCTAAGATGTTTTTGAATTCCAGTAACATTTCTTACTTAGCTACTAGTATATAACTAACTGAGTAACCTATTATTTCCAAGCTCTAATTACTCTCCTCTATACAATGGGAACAATAACACTTACATTCCAGGGTTGCTCTGAGGATAAACTAGGATAATACATGTATCAGTAGCAGTAAGACTGGCACAATAACCTCAATAAATAGGAGTTAATATTCTTCCCATCTTATTATAACTCAAATAGACTATGATGTTCATAAATAGGTCAATATCTAGTCAAAAAAAGTCCTGTTCAATCTCATTCTTTCTGCCCCAAGAGCATCCACATCAGGAAAGTCACTCTTGTCCCCAATCCCAGGAGGCTACTCCCTCACTCTCAGCTCAGGGGGCTTGCTAACGTGCTTCTTTCCACCTGAAATATCCTCCTTTTTTTGCAATCCCACTCCGAAATCGCCCCCTCTTTAAGGGCCCCAGCCACTCCTATTAAGTCTCCACTGACCCCTACAGCTTCCCCCAATCTCCTGTCCCTCTGAGTGACAACAGCCCTTACAGCAAATATGGTGACTACATCCACTGGGTATGGCCACCTGGGGTGCTATGTTGAGAAAGATTCTGAGACCATATCCAGAATCAGCAGGAAAGAGTGTCATGCAGAATTAGAGTGTCAGCATGAGGTGCAAGAAGTAGGATCTATGAGCTCCCTGGCACATGGTTGTGGTGCCTGCATGTTAGTCTTTGGTGTACACGCTTCACGTGTGCTTCTTCCCTTGAAACCAGGGACCCAGTCTCACACTCTTTATTCATGTCCACTTTTACTCGTGTGGTGTTGAGCACAAGGCAGGGAATCCATCAAGGCTAGTAGGAGGATTAATTCATTCCTTGACTGGTAGCCAAAAAGCATGAGATCATGTACTACAAACTCAGAGCATCTGGGGACAATGAGCCAACACAATCCCACAACTTTCCCAGCAGGGAACAGTGGCCAAGATCATGGCTTTTTGAGTCAGACAAAACTGAGTTAGACTCCGGTCCACCTATTAACTGGGTAGCCTTTTAGCCAAGTCATGTAACCACAGCAAATCTCAGTTTCCCTGCCCAAAAAAGAATAGGGCTAACAACATCCACTTTGCAGTGTCATTGCGAGGATTAGAAAAGATCACCACCTCTTCCTTGGGACATGCCTTTGGGTGGCATTTGTGAGGGATTCCCTCTTTTCTTTCCACTTTGCCTCTAGAATGATCACCAGGGTATGTTCTGGGCCCTGGCTGCCCCCTTCTCAGGTAATTTGGAGCTCTTCCCACCAGCACAACAGGCTCTCTTTATAAAGGAGGAGTGGGGCTGGAGAGTGTAGACACTCTTCCCACTGAATCGAGCCTGTATTTCTCAGGCAGGAGCTAAGCACGCTTAGACATGTGGAACATCAGCCAGAATCAACAGAGACCCTGATTACTCTTGCTTATGTAATTTTCTGGGGAAATCCAGGGCATTAAAATCACTAACCACCCAGCATCAACTGAAATAGTGACTCCTTTTAAAGCCAAAAGTCAGTCTAGGATAAACCATACATTCCAACCCATAGATGGAACATTATTTTTTTTTACTGAATTTACTGGGGGGACACTGGTTCACAAAACCATACAGGTTTCAAGTGTACAACTCAACAAAATAGCTTCTGCACACTGCATTGTGCACCCATCACCCCAAGCAAAGTCTTTTTTTCATCCCCATCTCCCCCCACACTTTGCCTCCACCGAACCCCACTCCCTTTCCCTCTGGCTAACACCACACTGTTGTCTGTGTCTATGTCTATGTGTTACATATACTGTATATGTGTTTTTTTGCTCAATCCCTTCACCTTCTTTCACCCAGCCCCCAATCCTCCTCACCTCTCACAGCTGTCAGTCAGTTCCATGTATCCATAGCTCTGGAGCACTTTTTTTTTTTTTTTAAAAAGAGCTGCCATTTATTACTGCTTACTATGTGCTAGACACGATGCTAAGAGCTACTAGACATAGTCATACTTTATCCTCCCAACAACCCCAGGAGATATCAAACTATTGCTTCTCCTCAAATCTGTATGAAGCCCAGATCATTTTCTCTGTAACAGTGTGTTTCAGTGGTAATTAAAATGCACAGGGACATTATCACCCCCTGAGCTATATCTCTGCCCTGCCAAACACTCAGCACAATCACCAGGAATCCAACGGGGACAGATGCCCAGGGGCAAAACTCCCATTCTTGTTCCTGGGCCCCAGAGATTTCTTCCTATAACGTCCATTAGCCCTGGCAGGCATCGCTGGTAAATCACCACCAGACACTCAGTGAGGATATCATTATTATAACAATTGCCGCAGTGCATGATGCTTGTGCCATTCGGAAATGTAGGTCTAATTAGCTCTAAGCTGTAGAAGATTTGAGTGTGGTAGTTTCATTTTGGCTTAATGCTCGGTGTCTGGTGTAAAATCTGAATTTATTACTCTTTTTTTAATCATTTCTGCATGGCTCAACCAGTCGTATCAAAACTACTGCATGTTATAGACTTTAAAAAGTGATTCCCGGTAGGCATTTTAAGGTATAGGATCTATTATGGGAAGATATATATTCGACAGCATTCTGTTTATTACTCAGTTCCACTACATTGTTCACCAACCCAGTGAAAGATGTTCACAGTGGTAAGTAACACTGTCTTCCAGGGAGAAGAAACACAGGGCCACTTCCTTGGGCAAGAACTAGAATTGAGAGGTGGTGTGCGACTACAGGACTTCTGGGCAAATGCTTCCCATCCTCCATGCAGACCCTCAAAAACAAGGGTCTCTTTCACTCCTACATACCCCCTAGATTTCATCCAAAAATATTTTTTATTAACAGTCGTGTGTCTCAGCAGTGGATAATCTGCTATGTTTCTGAATATTTTAAAGAAAAAAAACCATCCCTCCTACACCAGCCCTTGAGAACAGCTGTTTGGAGACGGGGGAAGGGAAGACATCATTGTTACTCTTTCTCACATTTATGTCTTTACTAGAGGCCCAGGGCACGAAATTAGTGCATGGGGGAGGGGGGGTTCCCTTAGCCCAGCCTGCACCCTCTCCAATCCGGGACCCCTCAGGGGATGTCTGACTGCCAGTTTAGGCCTGATCCCAGGGATCAGGCCTAAACTGGCAGTTGGACATCCCTCTCACAATCCTGGATTCCTGGCTCCTAATCGCTCACCTGCCTGCCTGCCTGATCTCCCCTAACTGCCCTCCCTGCCAGCCTGGTCACTCCTAACTGCCCCCACCCCCGCCATCCTGGTCACCCCTTACTGCCTTCCCTGCTGGCCTGATCACCCCAACAGCTCCCCTCTGCCGGCCTAGTCGCCCCCAACAGCTCCCCTCTGCCAGCCTGGTCGCCCCCAACTGCCCCCCCCCCCGCTTGCCTGGTAGCCCCACGCAGCCTGCTGTTCAGTCATTTGGTTGTCCCTCACTAACCCCCCTGCTGGACTGATGGCCCCACACACCCTGCTTGTTCAGGCATTTGGTCGTCCCTCACTAACTCCCCCTGCTGACCTGGTCGCCCCATGCAGCCTGCTTATTCAGTCGTTTGGTTGTCCCTCACTAATCCCCCTGCCGGCCTGGTCATAGGCAGCCATCTTGTGAGGGTGTGAGGTTAATTTGCATATTACCTCTTTATTATATAAGATTCTATTTGTGCCTGAACTGGTTCCACTCTTTTCCCAGCAGTTGAAGGGAGCCAGCTCAAACAGGTCCCATCAATAGCCCTGTCTAGGTTAAACTGCACACTTCTGGGAATTACCCCAAGCACAACTTCCTACCTGGGCTCCACACCTGCTGGCTCAGACTCAGTCTCCTCAGTTTCTCTTCCTATTTCTGTATTGCTCCCCATCCCCTAGGTTGTGGCTCTGGTCAGCTCCTCTGCTTGGGCTTCAGTCTGGCTTTACCTCAATTACTCATTGTAGGATTGCTCTGTAGCCCGTGGGCCACACCCAACCTATCCCCCATGGAACCTGAGCCTAGGCCTAGTGCCCCCAGGTCCCTGACTGTCTGGGCTGAGGTTCAGTCAATATTTTTTTTAAATATATATTTTTCTATTGATTTCAGAGAGGGAGAGGAACGGAGAGATAGAAACATCAATGATGAGAGAGAATCATTGATTGGCTGCCTCCTGCACACCCCTACTGAGGATTGAGCCCAAAACCTAGGCATGTGCCCTGACCAGGAATCAATGCTCAATCACTGAAACACACTGGCTGGGCTCAGTCAACATTTTTGAGGAGAGAAGTTTCAGATAAAAAGTAAAATGTACTGAGACAGCCGGTCCCATTCAATTCCTTTGCATACCTTTATCCAGCACTCTAGAAGAGTTTTGGTGTGAGATCCTCTCTACTGCCCCTCATGGAACTCACCACAGTCTGTGGAGCCCTGTCCCTCAGAATGGCTGAGTACAGAATTGGGGCAGGTATCATGGGGAAGCCAACCCAGAGCCCTGACCTCACTGAGCTACCAAACCAGTTCTTCTGATGTGCAATAATTCTACTGCTTGTTAAATGCAAAAAAAGAAACAAGTTAAAAAAAAAAAAAAAAAACTTGTACCATAATACCTACTTTATAGACTTGTTATAAGATGAACTGAGATAAGCCATTTAGCAAAGTACTTGGCACAAAATAAGAATTTTTAAGGCAGTTAATAGTATCAGTTTTATATATTTACCATCTACCTATAACACATCTTGACATTTAATAAAAAATTGTTAAAAGAGTGACTGAATGAATGAATAAATTAAGTGAGTGAATGGATGAATGAATAACAACTTTGCTTACATTGCTTTGAGTGTTCCAGGATGCATAAATCTTGGAGGCTTGAGATACTGAAACTTAACTTGTATATGATATAATTTTTAAAATCACAGGCTTTTCAGCTGCTTTGTATCAAGTTTAATGATTCCTTGTCCATTTTTTTAAATCTCTAGGAAAGACTTGCCCAAAAGCAATGTGTTGTGCTCTTAGGGAACATTCTCTTCCTGCTCTTGTTGACAAGGACACAGAGCAGAGATGCCTCCCACTTTGTGCCTGGTACCAGCTTTCCAAAGCTTCAAAGTCAGCTCTGACTTCTGGGACTAGGCCCCAGATGACCCTGCCTATGCCCTCATATTACCTCTCGCCACCTCCCAACCTTGGGAAGCTATTGCAAAGGGTTGGTAGTAGTGAGCAGGACCATAGGATGCACTGAGTTCTCAGGATCAAGAGCAATGGGATAGTAAAGAGGAACGCCTCTGACCAAGGAGCAATGTTAGATCCAGCATAGTATTCAGGCTTTCAACATCCGGGCATTCAGCAAATACTTTGGAACATAACCCACAAGTCGCGCATGTGCAGAGGGAGCAGTGGAGCACTGACACGCTCCTTCCCAGAGTCGCTGGGAATATTGGCTACCAAAGGCTTTCATCTGAGTACTTCTGTGAGGATTGCTCTCAGGAGAAGGAAGCTGCCTTGCCCAGGATGCTGCTCCTTCACTGGTAGCAGCCCACATCCAGCGACTGTTCATTTCTGGGGCACAAAGGTCTAGCCCCCTTGTCTCAATCTGGAGCAACCCAAAGATTATCCCAGTTCTGAGGATGCAGACTCTACAGCAATTACAGGCCAGTTCTGCATCTACCTCCACCCAGTCCTACCTCCTCCCTCCCTCCCAGGTGTTGCTCCTGCGAACAGGCCCCAGGAAAGCTGCTGCACACAAGTCAGCATCCGTTCCCAGCAAATCTGGCCCAATACAGAATCAATGTAGGTGCCAGATACCGCAGTGAACAAAACGGAATTCTCTTGGAACTTACATTCTAGGGCTGGGGTGGGGGTGGAGAGAGAAAGAGAAACAAAAATATCACATGTCAGGGAGTGATAAAAGCTGTGAAGACAAATGAACCAGTAAGATTAGAAAATGAAGGGGTACTGTTCCCAACGGTCTCATCAGAGTAGGCCTCCTTGTAAGGGACACTGCAGCAAAGGCCTGAAGGAAGTGAGTGAAGCATGACAATACCCGAGAGAAAACTATTTCAGGCAGAGGGAAGAGCAGGTGCAAAGGCCCTGAAGGGGAGGCATGCTTGGTGTGTTTGCAGGACAGTGAGAAAGCCTGAATGGCTGGAAAGAATAAGAGAAGGGAAAAGTAAGTCATATGATAAGTTTCAAATGATGATTCTGGCTGTTGCATGAAAAACAGATTGGGGCACAGGGCGCGAGTGGAAGTAGACCAGTTAGAAGGTGTGGAACCGAGTCACCGGCAACTTTGACGGGAGTCCTTTTTGTCAGTAGTGGGGATGAAAGCTTGCAATGGAAGAGATCGTGAAAGAATGGCAGGAAAGGAACATCAGTCAAATGACAGGATTGCTGGGAGTTTGGTGCTAAGATTCTGATGAAGTTAAGCCCAAGTTCAGAGCGCTCTGCTCAATTAGTGATGTCTGCCATGAGTACAGGACACGCAAATGGTGGTATGTGTATGACACAGATTTACTCTCCTTGTTCCAGGATACAGAGTGTATTCTATATTCTCTATACACCTGTTTATGCTATCACCTTTGTGGGATACTCATTAACAGTTAATTTAATAATGGTTCAGTAAATTCCTGGTTCTCAACATCCAGATGTTCTTGAATAGAAAAGGATGTTTTATTAAATTCTACACCCTAATCCGATAGTTGTAAACCAGTTTGCAGTGTACCATGGAAAGCAATTTCTGATATACTGAAGTGGAACATTGGATATCTTCAAAAGATATCACATCTCTGAGTAATTAAGCAAAAATAATTTAAAAGAGTAAAAAAAAATCAACATTTGGCTATGTAATGCATACTTGCATTCCATGTCACCCTCTGCCTTGGGAATCAAGACTTTATAATACAGATATCCACATATATATCTCTTTTGTATAGTTATTCCATTTTCATTAAAGTTCAAATGAGGCTGCTTTGTCTAATGGCCACAATGTACAATAAGAGAAATTCGTAGGAACGGGAGGTGCACAGAAATACTAAAATTTAATTCAATGACCAATTGATTCCAAATGAGACCGCACTTGCTCTGAATCTTATGTTTTATTTTGGTCTCTAAAAACAGTTATTTGGTACTCATTCTCTTAGGACAATATTTCCTAGAAGGGTGTTTGCTATGGTTTCAAAAGTTAGTTTCCCTTTAAATCTGCATGTTTGCACCCTACCACATAACTTAGAGTTGGGAAGTGTCTAGTTACCTTGTTCAAACATATATATACCCTTTGTGAATGAGTCCTCACACTCTTCCTGACAGAAGGTCCTCTGATCTCTGGCTAAACACCCCAGTGATGGACAACTTAGTTTCTCCAGAGAAAGCTGTCAGTATCCAATTGTCAGTCTCCTAAAATGATAGTTAAAGGAAGACCTGGACATGCAAATAACTGAGGGGATATACACATAGGTAAATGTGTTTTCTTGCATAATTTACAGGTTTGCATAACAAGATGCTCCGATTCTATGGTTATCTGGGCTGATTTATTTTGATGCTTCTCTGATTTCTGAGGCTCTAAGACAGAACAAACATTCTTCATTTGTCAACTAAATGCCCTCCAACTGTGCCCAGACTTAAGAGGGATCCCATTAAAATAAACTCAGGCCTGTCTGATTTTTAAATCTCTTTTGTCCTGTGCTAGCAGAGAGGCATGTGGCTGGGAGGGTGGAGGGACAACTGGGAATAACGGCCTCCTAGTTCTCTAATTATGGCACCAGTAATCCCCTTTATATTCTGCTGTTTTGTAGCATGTTTATGGTTTTGTCTTATTTCATCTTAAAGGCTGAACAAAAGCTGACTCCAATTGCTACAAACTCAAGAGGCCATGGCCCCAGGCCTCAAGCAAGGAAACAAACAGAATGCATGGGAACCCAGTTTCTCAGATTAAATATGACAATGGTGTAGAGTCCATATGTGTCAGAAAAAAAGGGAGGGCATTTTAAAAGTCTGCAGGGTGCCCTGTCAAATCAGAATCATCCAAGACCCATGCAATTGTTCATTTTTCATCCTCAGTGGAATGTCATATGGATCCTGTCTTTCACTTATGCTTAAAGATGGATGGCCAATTGTTTAAGCCTGTTGTTTTTCATTAATTAGACCTCTGCCACTAAAGCTTTAAGTGAAGTCATTTAATTCAGACTTTGCTTAGCAGGCTATAGAAAATCATTATTTATTACTATTTTTCATTAATTCTTATTTTCCATATGACTCAGCCAGTCAAGGAGAATGAGACTGAAATTTTACAAACCAATTCCCCATAGATTACAGAAAACAATAGATTTCTTATCAGGAGTGAGCAATTTTGTAACGTGGGCCTAAGAATGTCGAGAGCAAACAAAGAAAGAGCAAGAAAGTGAAACACACATTTTGGCTTTTCCCACCTGTGGAGAGTTGGGGTAAAAATGTGTTTTAGTTCATCTGTGGATTCTAAACACGTATTTACAGACTCAAGTATCAAATCAACATTCTCTTTAATTCTGGGAAAAAGAAAAAAATTTGGTAAAGGGGTGATTTTTTAAAAGGCCAGCAAGGCAATCTGGTTATATCCATCATTACCCTTAGTTAATGTCCTACTTGTTAGTTAGCAGCTGCTGTTGCCAAGGAAAGGTACCTGGTTTCTAACAGTGGTACCTCATTGCCAGTTGGAGCAGTGAGTGAGGGGAATCAATAGCCTGCCTCAGGGCCATGTGGGAGGGTGGACCCAGCTTGAAAAGCATGTGCTTCTCTTCAGTTGCCTAGAATGTAAGTCTCTTCCTTAGAAGAAACCTAAAAAATAAAAAGAGTATTATAGCACAGGGTTACTCTAAAACTGGACAGAGCCCATTTGAAAGAAGCAGGGTTATAAGGAGAGCATTTTCAGGACTCACATTTCCTTGGAAAATAATATAAAATACAATTTTGACAACAAAACACCAATGTATTAATTTCTAGTGAAAAACCAAACCATTGAGCAAAATGAAAATATTAGTGCTGATGTGATTCTCTCCCTGCTATCAAACCACAGAAACTATCAGACACAGTGAGAAGGGAGCTTGGAGCCCGTGGAATCAGAGGGAAAAGGCTGGATAAATAGGACCTTTAATGGCATCCATCTACAAGTGACAAAGACCTCACCAACTGGACCATAAATTTTCAAAGTCCTTCAGCTAGAACTTCTTCACATTCATCTCCACACTAGCCAAAATGTGCCATTAGAACTCAAAATCAAGAGATATAAAACTGAAATGAAGTTTCTCCTGCTGGTCTTTGAGCAGTCCGTGGAGAGGTTGGCTGCTTCCTTTCTGGGTGATGTGGAGGCAGGGAGATAGCCAAGTGAACAAGCATAAGCACTGAACATTAAAAACACCAGAGGATAGGTAACAAATGCCATCTAGGAACCCATCAATTTATGTTCAAGTACTTAAATTTATAATAATATTTAAAGGAAATGAGCTTAAATGGTTACCTTCAAAGGAAGATAGGAGACAATTCATTATCTTTATGGTAAATAAAGAGAAAGAATCAAGCATCTCCAAATGAACGATACCATTGTGAAATCAAAGAGCAGCACCTATTTATGTCTTCTAGCTGATAAATGAAAGGGAAATGATAGAATTAAACATCACCACTTAGCATTTCCAAGTGAACTCATGGACCCAGGCACTGAGCAGTGCCTGATGTTAACAACCAAAAAAGACCAAAATCAGACATCCAGTGCCTACTGGTAAAAGAGCTCAATGCCACCTACCAAATGGGTTGAATCTAATCAGGTCTGTGAATACAGTTCCCAGCTTGCAAAAAATACAGAGAACAGAAAAACATACTCAACTATACAATGAGTGTATAATCAGCAACATCCATAATGTGGGGAAAGTCTACAGGTCAAAAGGTAAATTGTAAGAAAAAGAATGTATGAGGGGACATTAAAGGGGACGTGGAAGATGTGTCAATTGTTTTAGCGGGCAAGACTAAACTAGACTGTCTAGGGATACTCATTTGGATGATAAAACTGTAAAGGACACAAGGAAATGATTACTATAACAGGATAGTGGTTTACTTTGGGGGAAGGGGAGGGGTGAGAGTGAATGGGGCACATAGAGAACCTTCTCAAATGACAAGTTTTATCTCTTGACCTCAATAGTGGTTAGAAGGATCTTGCCTTATAACTCATTAAACTCTACAGCTATTTTGTGTGACTTTTCCTATTTGTATTTGATATAATAATAAAAGGTTTAAAGAATGAGCAATCTACTCTTCCTCTTTGGTTTTATTTTAGGGGTACCCGAACCTGTGGAAAACTTCCTACCCTCTAATAGCGACTCAGCCAATTATTCAAACACTGCCCAATGTCAAGATATTTTGGAACAACTACATCATGGGCTATGTCCATTTTAATCTGGTGATTTGGCTCTGTCCTTGACAGACATCTCTTGGGGTTACTCTGGCCTAAAAGCAAGATTTCTAAGAGGCACTCCAGGAATACAAACCCAACTCCAGAGCCCTAGTAAATTTTGTATCTTCATGGTGACAAACAGGCCTGGTAGTTTGAGATGGCGGGAGTCATTCTCTTTAATAGTCATCCCTCACATGGACCAAAGTGTTGTGGCAGTGTGTCTACTGGGAAAAGGAGGTGACTTCAGCATCCCAGCACATTATTAAGATGAAAAAATGATCCTATCAAAGGTAATTAAGAAATTACACACCATTTCAAGTTCCTGCTCTCAGTTATAACCAAGTGGCAAAAGTACAAATAGTTCATAAAAGCCTTCCAGGGCATGTAGTAGAGAGGGGGAGGTTGTTGCTAAAAGTATCCCAAAGGAAAGGGGAGACATGATGACTTCAACTATATCAGTTTTTACAGATCCCTATGCAGCCCCCTTCCACTGCCTAAGTAGGCCTTGGCTGCATATGTGTCCACCTGGCCCAATAAAATAAGAGCTCTGGCACTTTCCTCAGATGAGCCCATCTCATTCTCAGGCAGTTTGCAGCTAATGGCTGGATACAGGAGAACTGGTACATTGAAAGGAAAAGTGAAGACTTTAGCTTCAATCCGACAAAGTCTCCCCACTTGGCTTTGTAGCTCCCTCCCTACAATCATTTCTATTAGTTTTAATAATGATGATGATAAAGTATTTTTGAAGTTCGTGGCTCAAGAGCTTTGGGGACTGGCTCATATTAAATTGTCCAATAAATTGCCTTGAGTCAAGGCAAATTGTAAGGGGATGCAGAGATTTGGGAGCATGGAGCATGGGAGGAGAGGGAACTATTGTTTAAAAAAAATCTCCATGCACAAAGAACTTTATAAGTCTTCAAAGCACTTTTAAAGTCAATCTGATATGTAACTAAAAGCTAACAAAACTGCACATATATATCCCTCACCTAGACCACATTCACACTGGGCATATAAAATCAAGATGCAAGATTTTATGGGAGCTGGAACCCATAATATGTCTGACTGTCAGGAAGCTGATGAAATAAGACTTCTGATGGCCTAAGCCAGTGGTCCCCTGGGCCCCACCCCAAGGACCTGTAAGGAAGTTTGGACTCCATTATTTCAGTGGACAAGGTCCAGGGACTCTGTGATAATAATCCCTGTATTAGAAGCCAGTTTGTTCAATATCCTCAGCTTATCAATGGGGGAACCTTGCTTAAGTCACTGAAGTAAACACTAATTCCATCCTCCCCTATTTCCTGGATGACACAGCCCCAGTTTTGTTTGGGAAATTACTTGCCAAACACCCATGTACTCAGAAAACAGGTCCACTGCTACCCCAAGAGGGAATGAACTATGGCTGGTCAAGGCCAATCATAGCTGTCCTTAGCAGTGATTGATTAGGCAAAGACCTAACTCAGTCCTGACCAATGGGATCTGGGAAGAGTCTGCTGGGGAATTTCCATGAAATACTTTTCTCAAATAAAAAAAATAAATAAAACAGGAGAAAGAAACACATAGGAAAAAACACACTCCTCATCTTCATGGGATACTGTAATGTCTGCATATGACACCTGAAACTTCCATAACCTCCATACAACTATGACAGGAAGGCCAAGAACAAAGAGGGCAGATCCTAAGTCTTCGATGATGTCATAAAGCTGCAACTCTTGATTTCCTGTTGTGCACAACAGTAAATATCCTTGACATTTAAGCTACTTTTTGCTTTAATTTCAATTTCTTGCAATCTAAAGCATCCTAGCTGATATAATCCCACAGAAAGTTTGTGGCAGAGCTAGGATTAGAACAAGATGTCATGATTTCCAGGCCACAGAGGGCCTCTATTTGAGGGACTGGTGAATTCTGGGAGCAACTGTATCCGTCTAAGTTATGCTTCAGTGAGAAATTATCCCTACATCTCTGTGGCTTACAACAGGTTCTATTTCTTATTTGTATAACACATCCATCAGGGTTGGCTAACATTCTGCTCCAGAGACCCAGGCTAATGATGAAACTCTTTTCTGAAATATTGTTTATTATGTGACAAAGAGAAAAAGAGAGCATAGCAAACCATAAACTAGTTCTTAAAATTTCTGTTCAGAAATTACACATATCACTTTCACGCACATTTCATTAACCAGAGCAAGTCATATACACCAGCCAGATCTCACAGAAGAAGGGAAACAGAACAATTTCTTCAGTAAACTCCACATTTAATTTGTATTTAATGCTTCCAAGAAATAGGTAAGTACCCTAGGGGTAACTAAAATGGCTACAAAATTGTTTTTTAAAACTTCTCAAAACTTTAGGATATTTTAGGAAACTCAACTGCCATGGCCTTTTAATAATAAACTCTTCTTTAAAATATCATTTCATCTTAGATTTTTGTATGTTCATTGAAATATTTTTCCATACTGTATTATACACTTGAATGTTGCTAAGAATATAGATCTTAAATGTTCTCCCTATAGAAAAAGAAATGGTAATTTTGTAGTGGAATGGGGGTGTTAGTCAATGAAATGGTAGTAATCATCTCGCCATATGTAAATGTTACATATCAACATTTACATATAGGAGATAGGGGGAGAAAGAATAAAAATATTTCCACATTAGTAAAAGGTTAAAAAATAAAATAAAAAGCCTTGCTTTCCTAATCTTACCCACCATAGATAAAGCACTAATTTGGTATAAGTCCTCTGGTCCTTTTCTATGTATATTCATATATCTGTATACATGTATATATTTATACACATATTTGTGGCATATTGCAAAAAAATACCATTTTATACCATTATACATAATATGGTGGACATTTTTGCACATCAATATATAATGAATTACTTTTCTTTTTAATGATCACATAATATTCCATTGTATGTTCCATAATATATATCACAATTTCTCCGAGGATGGACATTTAGCTTATTTTCATTTTTCACCATCCCAAATAATTCTGATTGTCCTTTTATATATAAACTAGTGGCCTGGTGCACAAAATTCGTGCACATTAAAAGGGAATTAATTAGAGGAAATATTTTAATATTGCTATTTGCCCTTTCTCTATAATAGAAGTGTGAGAGATGAAAGGAAATGAGTAAAATGTATATGAAAATAATATATAAATTTATTAATAAATAAACAGTAACAAAAGGATATAACAACAGAGGCATGATATAAAAACAACAAAAACATGATATGAAAACAACAAAAACATGATATAAAAACAACAGTGATGCAAACAATGACTGATAAAGTGATTAAACTTATTCTAATATCTCCCTGTACACCACATTAATAGTGAAAACACTTTCAAAGTGCTTGACTAATTTCCCTTGTGATGAAGTATTTAGAACTTTAACAGCACATGCTCTTCGAACTCGAGAGAAAGCAATATATAACTGATCATGTGCGAAAACGGGTTCAGGTAGGAATATTCCTACTCTGTCTAGAGTTTGTCCTTGTGATTTATAACAGTCATCGCAAATGCTGGCATCACGGGAAACTGTCGTCAAATCAATTTAAATGGGAGGCCAGTGTCAGATGGGGACAAATCAATTCTTGGAATCAGAACAACCTCTCCCTCTGCAGATTCTGTTAATACTTCAGCTTCAATAATGTTAGGTCGTAATCTTTTGATAATAAGTCTGGTACCATTACAAAGACTCCATTTACTATTAAGATTTCTCAATAGCATGATGATTGCACCCACTTTCAATTTTAATTTACGACATGGCATTCCCGAAGGAGTAATACTATTAAGAAATTCTGTGGCAAAATTTTCCTTTTCAGCATCATCTGTTGAGTCAATGGAATCATCACTCAAATATGTGTGAAAATATCCATCGAGTATATCCAAAATTTTTTCATTTAATTTTGAACGTGCTCATATTTTGGACAAAGAATCGCACATTTAGATATATTTTTAATATTATCTATAGATATACTATTTCCAAAGGTAGCTTTACTAATAGATCCATTACAAATCATTTCACAGGGGATTTCAATAATATCCATTCCTAAATGAAAACTGCTATCAAGTTTGCCATCTCCAAGTTTTACTAACAATTCACTATAAGCAGAATCCTCTGATCTCATATTTGCTGTAAGAGACAACTTTATGAAACATCCCCAAACATCACAGTACTTTAAACTCGTTTGTACTATGGCTGATCGCATAGCATGCGGCACAATACTGAGACATTGTCGAAAATCCCCTCCAAGAAGGAGAACTTTCCCACCAAATACAACATTCAAATTCATAATTTCTCTTAGTAATCTGTCTATGGCGTTTATAGCATGACTGGATGCCATGGTGCATTCATCAATAATGAGCAGTTGGGCCTTTTTAATAGTTTTAGCAACTTCACTGTTTATATTGAGTCTAGAAATTGAGGTTTCATTTAATGGAATTGGTAATTTATATTGGGAATGAAAGGTTCTTCCACCGAGAAATTTGCAGCAATTCCTGTAGACTCTGTGGATAAAACAGTACCACCACGACCTCTAATATAATGTATTAAAACTTTATAAAGATATGCCTCCACTCTCCAAGGGCGGGTTCCTCCCTCAAACCTCACCCTCCCCGGAAACAGCTCGGGGAGGGCGCAGCCCTTGCCAAGGCGACCCCTGCAGGACTGACTTCCTTCCGGTTGGTCGAGCTTCTGTCGTGATGGTGTCACACCCAGGGTTTTTATATAAATAGGTATTTGCAAACTCCTATGAATATCTCTGTAGGATAAATTCCAAGAAGTGGAATTGGTAGGGGAAAGGCATACACATTCAAAAATTTGAAAGATATTGCCGAAAGATCCTTTGAAAAAGCTTACACCAATTATCCTTTTAAACTGGTGGGCCCACTGAATCCAGCCAACAGTGTATTAGACGTGATACTTTTAGATAAAGTATGTGCTGATATCCTTATACATAATCAATAAAAAAGATAGTAGACATTGTTATAAATAGTCCCTTTCCTCAATGAGCTTAAATCTAATGAGGGAGAGAAAAGAGACATAGGAAAATACTAAAGCTATATAAATATTTAGTACGAGAAACTGCATCAGGCACATTCGGAGACAGTTGTAAGGAAGCAAATACGCTAAAGAAATATAAGCAAAGTAAAGGTTGTCAGGGTAGGGACAGAGGGTTCCTTATTAAAAAGAAGCAATGTCATTCATTTCAATTGGTGGAAGGAGAGCTGAATCTTGAAAGTGGGGCTGTTGCAGATGGGTGGATGGCAACTTTTTAGGGGGAGAGGTGATAGCTTTGATGGACTAGTGAGCTCACAGGGTTAAGGTGTTGAGCTCATCACATTAGGGTCAGAGTCTCTTCTTCAGGCCAAGATTTTACATAACTATCTGTCTTGGGTCATTTTCTGCAAGACTGTCAGCAAAAGGAGATTGGTCTTAATGGCCAGTCGAAAGAAGTGAGACTAGAAGAGTTATTAGAGTCCTTTTTTATTAGAGTCCCTAAGCTATTAACCACCAACATAGCTCAGCCATTTCATCCCCTGGAGAAAAAAATAAACCAATCAACCAAAAGGATATAACCAAATCCCTAAAGGGTCTGGATTCTAAGGGTCGTCCTGAATACCTTAACCTTTAGCTTTCACTAGAATTTTAAACAAATAAACTAATGGGGGTATTATCATCAGTCCCTCTGTAAGCCAGGATTTCCATGGAAAAGACCAGAACCAACTCCAAACTTAGGGGTCAGGATGCAAATGAATAATAAAATGCTGCCACCCACACACCCCCTTCCAAGCCCAAGACATCTCTGATCACAACATTTTGTTTCCATTAGACCTCAGAACTCTTTTCAACACAGCCTTCCAAGCAACCACTACCAATCAAACAGAATTGGTATTGAAACCCATTTGTCATCCCTGATTTAGAGCAACAGATTAGTCATTTCCTCACC
The DNA here is from genome assembly GCF_951640355.1 of Cnephaeus nilssonii. Taxonomy (NCBI): domain Eukaryota; kingdom Metazoa; phylum Chordata; class Mammalia; order Chiroptera; family Vespertilionidae; genus Cnephaeus; species Cnephaeus nilssonii. The sequence continues at coordinate 93,845,946 of NC_137076.1, read as the reverse complement.
AGGCATTTTCTCCCACCTGTGACTTCACCAACCATCAGCCTTTCTCAGAAAAAAAGCCATAGACATTGGGATCTCATACAAACATGAACGGCCCACGCTGGGAAGTGGGAGAAGGCTAATCCATCTCTTCCAGTGCTCCCTACCACCCATACCCACCATAGCATACACTCCTCCAAGCCCCCACATTCTTATAAAAGGGTTTCCCATTGAAATATTAGCTCTTCATCTTCACCTAGAGGTAGTTACTTCCATTCATTATGTCAACAAATACTGAGTGCCTACTATGTGCAGGTCGTATTCCACAGACTGAGAATATAGCAGTGAACACAGACAAAACCCCTGAAGGAAGGGGGTAGATAGGAGCCTGGAGTGGAGTTACAGATGTTACAGATTATAAAAGGTCTCAGTGCTTGTTCAAGGTCTTTCAACTTCATCCTAAGCAGAAGAGGAAGCTTTTGAAAGGTTTTAAGCATAAAAGTAATGTCTTACCTTTTTTTGTTGGTTTTGGTGAAAAGATTACCATGTCATCATCCATGCTAACCTTTCAGAGCCTCAAAATGATACAAAAGAATTTCTTTTAAAAATATCTTCCTTCTTTCCTAATTAGCCATCTTGAAAGCCCACCATTCACTTCTGAACTTCCTTCCTGATCAGCGAGGCAACTGCTACCCCATCATTCTTGTGAAACAAGCTTTTCCCACTCCTCACCTGGGATAGGTAAGTCCCCAGAGGTGTTTCCTAGAGCAAGGTGTGACACATGTGGTGCAAATACCTCGCAGCGAATAAGGAAAAGAAAAATCTGGTTTCCTCTATTTGCCTCGAGTTTTCCCCATATAGAAACTGAACAGATCAAAACCATTTCAAACTGGGATGGGACCATATGGTCTCCAGAATCACACATTGTTTTACAAGGTTCAGTGGCTGAGACCACCTTTCACTCTTGATGGAAATGAACCAGACTTTTCCCACTTGCTATTTTGGGGGTCATTACACTGAGGTTAATTAATTCATTTGCTACCTGTGCAGACAACATGAAAGGGGTCACAGGTGATCTCGAACACACACAGCTTCAAAGACAACGGTCCTTCCTTCTGCCTGAAGTCATCGGGTGTTCTTTTTCAAAAAGCATTGTTTATGAAAGTCCAGGCAGCAGGAATTTGTTGTTGTTTTGTTGTCTTCTTTGTATTCTAAAGTTCTTGGCATAATCCCTGCTCTAAATTAGGCCTCAAAAGTATTTCTGATTAAAAATTTATACAGCTCATGACAGCCTCTTTCTAGAACATAACCCCTAACTAATTCATGTTCACTTACCCTGCAGTTTTCTATTTATAACATTTTACAATTTCTGTGTATTTGTATTATAAATTATTAAATGACATCAAGGTTCTTATTTTGATGAGAGAATTTCTGATGAATTTGACATTGTAATTACTTCAGATCCTGCTCTGGATTGCTGGGAAAATATTTAATTTTATTTACCTCGATGAATAATTAAAGCATGTGAGTGGCGGACTCTCTTGCTATGCCTTCTAGCTTCTTACTTCTGTTTGCTTCTTGTTAATTAAAATAGTGATGCTTATATATATATGTCCTGGCTTAAAATAAATGAATTACCAATTTGGGGAGGGAAGGAGGCAGCGGGCATGGGATAAGACAGAAGAAACCTAAATTGAAGAAGAGAGGACAGAGGGAGATGATGAGAACTCGGCTGTGTTTTGTTTCATGTTTTTCTTGCAAGAGCAAGAAGGAAGGTCTGTCTCCTTGTTTACGAAGTGAACTGCCCTCCCCAATCTAGGAACTTCTGATCTGCAGCCTCCTCCACTGAAAGGGCAGAAACAGTAATGCCAGGGAGGCTGGGAAAAACACCACGGCTCCACAAAGCCTGGAAGATAACAGATCATCACCTGGGCTACCCTGTTAGGTGCCTGGATTGAACCTTTATATGACCTCCATTCCGTTATCATAAAACCTCAGTAAGGTAGGCACAAAGCCCACCTTATCATTCCTCCTTGAGGATAAGAAAGTTGAAGATCAGTCTGATGAGCGGGCTAGTCCCACATCACTTGCAAGTATGAAGTCCCAGGTGTCTCTGTCTCTCTGTCTCTGTCTCTCTCTCTCTCTCTCTCTCTCTCTCTCTCTCTCTCTCTCTCTCTCTCATCCCCCGCCAAACTCCCTCCCTTTCACTCTCTTTAAAAATCAATGGAAAAAATATCCTTGGGTGAGGATTAACAACAACAACAAAAAACAGAAATCAAGGGATGAATTTTTCTTCTCATCAATATATCATAAGCAATACAAAACTTATTATTAAAAATAAGACAAGAGGGCTCAAATACCCTTATGCTGATCCACATGTCACCAAACTTAATTACAGTTTCCTCTCTCCCAGAAATGGAATCTTAAACCAGTCCATCAGGAGGCGCCTGATCAGAACTAGTTAGGTAATCTGCCTGAGAGGCCCTGCCATCGCCTTCTTGCCTAACATAACTTCCTTCTTCCTACTCCCCCCTGCCTATAAAAGTCTTTTCATTTTGTACAACTCCTCTAAGTTCCATTTATCTGCTAGATTGGATGCCACCCGATTTGTGAATCTTTGAATAAAGCCAATGAGATCTTTAAAATGTACTCAGGTGAATTTTATCTTGTAACATAATAAATATGTTATTGGGCATTTAGTATATCTTAGCAAAGATAATTTACACACACACACACACACACACACACACACACACCTGTGTGTATAAATTTCAAATGCTAAACCACCTGATACATCGGTGGAAACAGTACAAGTCACTGCTCTACTCTAGACCTCGGTTTCCTCCTCCAACATGGAAACAATATTGGTATCCATCTCTTAAAGTTATCATCGTTTAATGAGATAATGCAGAAAAAGGGTGCAGCAAATCCTAGCTATCCTTGCTCAATGTAATATAGAGTTAAACATGGTACTGGGGGAACTAACCACATCATAATCATCTTTCACATCCCCAACCCCTAACACAATGCAGGTTATTCAATAAATGAGTAGGAAGGATGACTGAGTGGCTAGGGGCTATTCCATGACCAGACTGAAAGCCCCTAATTACATCACATGGTCCTTGGGGGCAGCACATTACCTTGTTCTTCTCCCCCACTCACTCTATTGCTTGAACACAGATGATGCTAAAAATGCTTGCTGCTGCGTTTTACTGGAATAGAATACTCAGTATCATTCACACAGAGCCCGAAGGGTTTGGCAGCAGCGGTTCCCAGGAGTGTTGCCTGAGGCAGGGCTGTAAAAATCCTGGAAGTGCGAGGCCACCTTAGTAAAGAACAGGGCATTGTTTGGAGCCAGAAACCCTAGTGAGCAGGTCTTTTCCAATCAAAGGCCCGGGCTTTCCACCAGCCCCTGGGGCCCAGCTCTCATTGTGTGGCAGGGCCACTGAAGGGGACGCCCACCTCCCAGACTGTATCGATTAGCTGCTCCATCTGCCACTCTGCAAACAAGCAGCAGGTCCCCCATTGGATGAAAATGTCACCCATGGTAACAGATCCTCACAGCTGGCGTCTGACCACAGGACCCTGGGGAGGGAATAATAGGATCCTGCAAAGCAGTCAGCCCACACCAAGCTAAATGCAAAATGAAAAATAAATAAATGTCTATTTTAATCTCCTCCCTCCCTTCCCAACCTGGAGCACCAGACATGATTTGCAAGTTGCACTGTCACAGCAGGGGACTGGTGCCCCCCAAGGCAGGCTGCTGGAGGGTCCTAAGGAGAGGAGTCTGTGGGAACTGTCGCTCAGAGGCCTCCCCGAGCTGGTTCCAAAGCTAGAGAGAAGGCGCTGAAACCAGCTCCAGGCACTCCAGGCAGATTTCAATTCTCTGCTTAGAGTTCTCTCCACTCGCCTCCCCCGCCACCACCACCACCAACAACAACCCTCCTGCCTCCCACACCCCTCCTCCTCACAGTTTTGCTATCTCTGCACAGGACACTCCTCATCCTCTTTCCTGGGTCACCCCTACTCCTCTTTCAGACCTCAGTCTAAACATCTTTTCCTCCTAAGATTCTGACCTGAATGCTCCCCCAAACTATGTGAGATAGCCCTGATGATATGCCCCTCGTACTCAGAGCCCCTCATACTAGGCAGTCTGTCCTGCCAGCTGAAAGCACCAGAGTGGCTACCCTGTCTGTCAAGCTATTACATTCCCAGCACCCAGCACAGTGCCTGGCATGTAATGGATGCTTGGTAACTATTTATTACATGACTAAACACGTTGCCAGATGCAAAACATTCTTTTAGGGCTTATGAATATGATCAGACTCTGAAGATGTCCATGCTTTGAGATTGTCAGTTTCCAGCTACAGAACTAGCCTGAGTTGAAAATAAAGGAATTTGTCGGAGGTCACTGGGGTAACTCACAAAGCTAAAGTAACTATTGACAGTTCGTACTAGAACATTCTTCATTGTGGAGCTGTCCTGCGCATTGTAGGGTGTGCAGCAGCACCCCTGGCCTCTACCCACTGGATGGCAGTAGCACCTCCCTGCCCCCAGGGTGACAACCAGAAATGTCTCAAGAAGGTGGGGATTCCAAAGTAACAGGAAAGGGTTCAGCGGCTACCAGCCAAAAATAATGCCAGAAGCCCACCGCATCTTCCAGTTAGACCAGTGGCTCTCTGGGAATGATTCTGCCTGACCCGACTCGGGAATATTTACAACATCTGGAGGCACAGCTGGTTGTCACAACTGGGAGCAGGGGTCCACAGGACAGCCCCTTGCAGTAGGAATGCTCTAGTTCAAAATGTCAACAAGGCTGCAGATGAGGAACCCTGACCTATGTGAGGAAGGTGAACCTAAAGGCGCAGATAGGCATTTTAATTTTTCATTTAAAAGCCTGACCTGTACATCTTAATCTTGGAGTTCAGATAGGCATCAGACCCCATGCCTAGTGTTAAGCCGTGGACACTCCACTCTGGGGAGAGTTCCTGGCATGAACCCAGCAGGCTCCCAAGAGACCCAGTGAAGTATCTCTGGGAGATGGTATTGCGTGGTTAAGAGTATTAATACCTGTAACTCCTGGTTTCAAATCCCAAGTCTTCCACTTTCTAGTCATGTCCCTGGACAAGTTACTTAAGTCTTCTGAATCTCGGTTTCCTCATCTATAATAGAGGGATGATGACATACCTGCCAATGATAATCCAAGGAAAGCACAGGACACGGTGCTTAGCATAGGGGAAATGTGTGCTACAATTTTATTCATGTCCCAATAAGCAAATGAGGCTTCATAGCCCAGGGTTCCCTGATTCATGATTATTTTCCTTATTTGACAAATGCACTATCTGTGCACTGACTGACCCACAGCTGTACCAAATGCCTTTGTGTAGGTGAGTTCTGCCCTGGGTGGGAAGTTGTAGGGGTACGAGAGAGCAGGGTGTGTGCTGACCAAGGGGAGACTCCTGCACAGGAGGATCCTAAAGTGCATTGATGTGGAGGAATAAGGTCAGGGGAGCTCAGCCATAGGTTGAGGCCAGGTTACAACAAGCCCAGCCAAGTAGGACTTCATTCCTTGGGCATCAGAGAAGAACAGGGACTTTACGCAGGCAACTGGCATATCCAGTCTGTCTTAGGAAGAACACAGTGGCGGCACACTGCAGGCACAGTGGCCCTCACTGTGAACTCTATTAGCCTCTCCCTCCCAACCTTCGTTTTTCAAGTTCAAGAGGAATAACTTTCAAATGATCAGGACGGGGAAACAGCATCTCACTTACCACCAACAGGACTATAAATGAATGCCTTTCTGAAAGGCAGCTTGGCAATGTGCCTTAGGGCCTTGAATTATGCATGCCCTTTGCCCTGGAAATTCCACTTCTCGGAATCTCTCCTGAGGAAATTATGAAAAACGTGCACAAATGTTTACCCATAAGAAAGCTCACTTTGGGCACTGTTTATAGGAGTGAAAAGTTGAAAACCCTAAATGTTCAATAACAATGAACTTATTAAGTAAATTAAGGTACAATGACTAACAATGTAGTCATTAAAGCCACATTATTGACATGTTGAAAAACAGGTTCCAAAAGCATGCAAAGTGTATGACAAAAGTACCTGTGCCTGCATGCACATACATACACATACACACATATTTATATGTTATACATGTCCTTTTATCCCAGCAAATTCTTTCTGCTAATTTCTCCTCAGGAATTAATGAAGGCAGTAACAGTGACATATGGGGTAGGCAAAAGTAGGTTTACAGTTCTGAGTATATTTTTGTTATTATTTATTAATTATTGCATTATTTTTCAAATGAGCATCTATAAAGTTACTTTTGCCCCACCCTGCATGTAAAAGTGTGTGTATTCATACATAAACTTACACATATGCACACTAAGTAGTCTGCAAGGGTATATACCAAGATATTAATGGTATTTGCTATGGATGAAGGGATTCTGGAAGATTATTTTATTTTCTTCTTTTTGTTTTTCCAAATTTTCAGATCTTTCTACTAAGGATCATTTATTATATTAATAATGAGAATTTTTCACATTTAGAAATAATAATTTATAGAATTTCTGATCATACTGCAATTTTTGAATCATTACAGGGAGATGGGCGAAAATTATTCTTGATTCTCCTTAGATTTTAGCACAATTTAAATTTGATGTATACTAAATTTAGTAACACTGAGCTGCCAATATCTATTCAGCTACATCCAGAGTGGTGTGGGGCTGCAGTGAAAATGTAACCTGTATGATTCTTTTCCTCAAATTACTCTTAGTCAATGCAGGATAAATGATATATGTGAAAGAGAAAGTAGGACTAATTCAAGGCCACTCATGGTAAAGTGCTATATCATAAGAGAGAGCTGCTGAGTTATGCAGAGGTTCAGAGAAGAACATAATCATGTATTGGAGGGGTCAGGACAATCTTCACACACAAAGAGATGGGATGGCAAAAAAGAGCAGTGGCATCAAAGGCATAAAGGCAGGAAGGGTGGAGTGAGTTTCAGAGATAAGAGACGAGCTTGGCTTGAACACTGAGTTCTTACTAAGGGCTGACAAGATAGTGAAGACAATTTAGGGAGAAACCTAAGTACGAGGGTCAGAAATTTGGGCAATCATGCCTGTGTAATAAATCCTTAGGTCTAAATAAACATAACGAAGAGATGCATACTTTTAAAATATCAAATATGAACAAGATGTTGATAACACAAGCATTAATCATCCAGAGACCGCCTAAAAAAAAAAGCAAGTAACACAGGAGGGACGTCATAACCTCTTTTAAAGAAGCCCCCAAAATCCACTATAAATATGTTTTTGGAAAAGGGGTAATGGTGGTCCTTTCAGCAGGAAGCAGGCTCCCTGAATCTCAAGGAAGTGTCAGAAGAGGGATGGGCTTATGGAAAGGGCAGTTCCTGCTGACCAACGATGGTCACGAAATTTGGATGAAAACCCTAAATAAGGAGAAATCTGTTTCAATCCCCAAAGAGGAAATTCTGCAATGAGTGAAATTCATGATCTTAAACTTTTGGCTCTGATGTGTAATTGTTAACCTCTGCTGCCTTGGTTCAAGGCACCCTTCAGTGAAATATATTGTTTGCCATGAAAGCTGATGTGGATTAGGAGCTGAGCATGTGCCCTCCCTCTCAGGTTGTATTAATATACCAAAATCGATAACATGCCATGGCTTTCAGAAGTAGTAATAAAATACCCTAAAATATTCCCAGAATATGTCTATAAATTATTTGTTCAATGTACTTATGTTAAAAAGGTTGTCAGTTACAATGCTCTGGAAGACTCTGAAATTACAAGCCACCGTACTTGTATTTGATAAAGCTTTTGCTGGTTTGGGTCAGAGGAGGTTATGCTGTGGGGGGGGGGGAAATCATTATTTTCCCTAATAAATAAATTACTTGCCTATATTTCATGTATCACTCAGGCCAGCCAGTATTGAAGGTTTAAATAATAAATAACAAATAGCTCCATTCATTTATTAATAATGATGCATCACTCGTGTGTGAGTGTGTGTGTGTGTGTGTGTGTGTGTGTGTGTGTGTGTGTGTCTGTGTGTCTGTGTGTCTTGAGTATATGGGTTTTCTTTCAGACTCTAGGGGTGACAGATTGAACAGCAGTCATTAGAAAGGACAAAAAGTCATGCCTCTGGGATCAGTGACATTTTCCCAGGTTAAGGAAATGCTCTAGCACTAACAGACCTTTCCACTTGTCCGGTGCCTGGCTAAAAGGGCCATGCTTGGATAAAGCCCTTAAAAAGCACAGAGCCCCCAATGCCTTTGGCCTGAGATTCACCTAAGGATCCCTGATTATTAACTCTTAATGGATCACCAAGACCCGAGTTCTAGGGAGGTAATGGAGGAAAAGACAATCAGACTCTCTCCAAAACTCTTTCCTTTTACTTAGTAGGAGGAAGAAGGTTAGTCATGTCTGCCTCGGGCAGTTTACATCACCATTCATCCCAGGTAATTAAGTGATCCCACAGATGAAGTATCAACCTCCACCCTATTGTCACAAAGACAGCCTCACCATCACCTAGGGTGCCTCTCCTTCCATTGAAGCAGACAGACACAGGTTGGCTTAGGGTCCCCATTCCCACAAAAGCCAGCGAAGAAATACACTGCACTACATTCCATTCCCTAAAGAATACCTGGGCCAGGAAACAGCTAGACCTCGCAATGAGACTGTTGGCACTAAGTCAGAGCAAAAGCAATCAGCCTCCTAGTGGGTCCCCTCTGCCTGTCCTTACCTTCTCCACACAGGGCTTGACAGGAGCTCTGGGAACATGCACATATATGTAAAATACCTTAAGTCTCAGATCTACTCTTTCATGGTAAACTGCATCCTTTTTTTCTACATTATATATGAAAAATCCAGCCACCTAGTGAATTGGCCCTAGAATGTTGGGTGGAAGAGTCGCGTTCTGCCTATTGTTTGGGGTCTGTTGCGGATTCCTTCTGCCCAAGGTCACTTCTCATTCATTAGTCTCTTCTTTATGTGACCCTCACCACCAAACAGCGACACGGAGTGGGGCACAGCAGGCCGCCACACCATCATCCTTGTTTAAAGAACAGGGTCAGCTCCTTGCTGTGAACAGATTTTCCTCTGTGGAAACAGGTTCATGTTTATCTTTCAAGTTCCAGCAACCCAATCGGGATTGCCAACATGTGCTGCACAGCTGCTGCAGCGCCTGATTTATGAACAAATCTGCATATAATTGTGCTGATTTTTTTTTCCTGGTCAATTTTTTTCTTTAAATAAAGTGGCTAGGTCCAGGCTGCATAAAGCCCCAATTCTAAAGCCATATAATTTTATGGACGAGGGGCTGGGGGAGGAGGACGGGGAGTTCTTTTGTATGGCACCTGAACTCATTAAAATCCTAAATTCCATAATTTTACACTACCATGTGCCACAACTGAACAGCCTAATTGCTTACCGTCTTTATGAGAACCACAAATGGGGCAGCAAATGCAGGGAACAGGTGAGAAGGCCACACTGGAGGTTGAGTCCAAGCCCTGTCAAGAGGTAGTGACCAGAGTAGGACTGGATACCTCTGTACTGTAAGGTACTTTACTCTCTACAGAGACCTGGATATTGCCAAGAGTCCGTGGTGGTGCAAGGTATGTGGCACAATGAAGAGATCCCCAAAATTAGACATTTCCTAATGGTGACCACGCAGTAGGGATTTTTTTTTTAGGGCCCTATGGGGATAAAGTTATAATCTTATCTCTACCTATATATGAACAGGTTTCCTGGACACAAATAAAGTTTATATCTTACAATTTACAAAAATAAAAGAAAAAGTGGTTTGAATGCCAAGAGATCAAGTTTCTTCCCTGACTCCTCATGGCAGGATCTGATGATTTGGAAGTTGTGGATATGAAAATTCTTCAACACCCATTCCACAGACAGTAAAAACCATTAACCAGAACTGGCATTTTCAGCATCTTGGTTGACCATTTTACTTTCCTCACAAAGAAAACTAACCTTTTTGAAGAGGGTGGTATAGTTTGTTTATTGTAGGAAGGGGCTCAGAAATGTGCCATTAGGAAGAAGTTTTCAGAAGTTTTGTTGTGTGTTTTTTTCTTACCTGCCAATTGATAGCAAAGACCAGGCCAACCAAGCCCCATTTGTCAGACCCCATTCTCAAGACTGGCAACCACATTGCTTGTTTCCCTCGCCTAAAGTGATATTCCAAAATTCAACGCTTCAATCAAGCCTCCAAAAGCCTCACCCCTAAAAATTAAGGGTGTTGGTATTAGACTATCATCCTAGATAATCATGAGACTTGAGAAGACCAAATTGATGAGATCCAGAAGTCTAAGTTGAAAGAGGTTGGAAGATATCAAAGAATCAGGGGAGTTGACAAGTCCATATAGGCTAGCAATGGAAGCCACAAGTAAGAGTTTTTCAATAGCAGGCACAAAGTCTAATATGAAGTAAGCATCAATGTTAAATAAAGGGTTTGGTTGGTGAGTGGATGGGTGAATGGATGGATGGATGGAAGGAAAGTCAATGATAACAGTTGATGAGCTCTGATCTCAAGAAAGACCTAGAGGTGGGAGTGGTAAAGAGGTAGCCCTGGGCACCCTGCCGATGATCATAATTAGGATTTGCTAAGAACACTGCTAGTGAATGCTGTCCCCTAACTAAGGGACAATTATACCTTACCAAAAATCTAGTAAGGCCTAGAATCGTGGACAAGCTCTCAAGGCAACTTTCAAAGAGAGTAATTAGGCCTGGCCAAAGCTTTGGCCACTCAGCAGTATTTCCAACAAACACTGCCAACTTCTTTAGAAACGTACAGAAAGATTTTCTCCTTCTGAACCAGCGGGATGGGATGTTTCAGTTTAATCCTCTGCAGAGTCCTGAGATCTCACCCCAAGTACATGGTGTCTTGAAGTAGGAATTCACTGAGACAAAGTAAGGCCAGATGGATGTCTGGTGTGCCAGGGACAGTCTATGGGGGAACAGAGGTCTCTTATTTAGCCCAATAATTAGAAAGTGGGTCTGACATAGGAGAACGTGGGTCTGACACTGGACAGGGAGTCCTGCATCTAGTTCTGCTACTTCCACAATTAGGCCAAAAATACCAAGTAGAACAATTCTTTTTGTTCGCCTTCCTACCCCACTTTCTTTTCTCTTCATTGTTCACGGAATCTGTTTCCAGGCACCTTTCCTCACTAAACATCTCAGACATTCCTTACTACTGACTAGCACACAACCATGTAAGTACTGATTTGGCATTAAGCATTTTGCATTAATTGCTTCATCTCATCCTAATGACAACCTGGTAAAGCAGACAACATAATTATCCCCATTGAACAGATAAGGAAACTGAGGCTCAGTAAAACTATATAATTTGATTAAAGGTAACCTTGTTGATGCTGATGTTTCACATCTGGTCTCCTGCCTTCCATACATGCCCCTTGTTCTTACAGATCTCCTAGTCCCTAAGAGCCATGGCTTTCCCTTCAGCCTGCCAATTTCTATTCACCTAGTTAATGACTCATGGCTTGTCATGCTCTGCAGAACAGTAATGAATATGAAAGTATTTTATAAACCATAATGAACCATACAAAAGTGGGGTCTTACTTTAGTGTATAAGTGCTAGCATTTGGTGTGTGTGTGCGTGTGTGTGTGTGTGTGTGTGTGTGTGTGTGTTGCATTCATTTCTGCTTCTGAATTGTTTGACTTGTTATTTTACCATTTATCTATGTGTGTTCCTGAAATTCAAATTCCCTAACTAGAGTAATCCCATCTCCTAGCCCCGTGGTCAGCAAACTGCAGCTCTCGAGCCACATGCGGCTCTTTGGCCCCTTGAGTGTGGCTCTTCCACAAAATACCACAGCCTGGGCGAGTCTATTTTGAAGAAGTGGCATTAGAAGAAGTTTAAGTTTAAAAAATTTGGCTCTCAAAAGAAATTTCAATCGTTGTACTGTTGATATTTGGCTCTGTTGACTAATGAGTTTGCCGACCACTGGCCTAGCCTAATCCCTCATATCCAAAATAAGAATGGTGCTCCCAGCCCTAATTCCTTTCAAATTTGGAAATAGCCTGAGGCCATTTCTGTGCTGAACCAAGGGCAAGGTGCTCCCTTGCTCACAGAAATTCTTTTTTTTCCTTCTTTTTTTTAGAGAGAGTGGAAGAGAGGGGGGGGAGACAGAGAGAGAAACATTGATGTGAGAGAGACACATTGATTGATTGTCTCCCACATGCACCCCAACCAGGGCTGAGATAGAGCCTACAACTGAGATACGTGCCCTTGACTGGAATTGAACACGGGACCCTTCAGTCTGTGAGCCAATGTCTATCCACTGAGCCAAACCGGCTAGGGCCTCACATAATTTCTTTATGACGCATCCTCTCCGCCAGTATCCTATGGTTCCCTCATTTGTCCCTGTGCCCCTCCCACTGATCCCCACTGCCCTTCAAATTGGTCCCATATGTACTCTTTTAAAGCCTGAAATAGTCTATCTTATCATATCCTTACATCACCACCAAAAAGTGTCTATTGTATCCAAGGAAAACTGCCACATAACCATAGATAATACTATTTGTGTATTTACTATATTCCTAGCACTGGACTATCCATCTTACATATATTATCTCATTTAATCCTCACAATTTCTCTGTGAGATATCGAAAATTGTTATCTCCATTTAATGGATGGCAGAACCAAAGTCAAAAATTTGCCCAATATCACATATGGTAAGAGGCTAAGCCAAGCCTTATGCTCTTAATTAGGAAGCTATACTCCACAATACAAGACAGCATTTTTATTTTTATTTTCTGAAATGAATGAAGGCTTTCCAACTCGTTAAGATTCACCAGGTGTCTCCCGTAATCTCCAACAGTTTCCTGACTCCCAGGTCAGGCATATTCCCAGTGGGGAACTATACACAGAACAGCCTATGTCCACTCTTTATGTCAGTTGGCAGCTTGGTTCAAGGTCCTGTGACAGGACTATTCCCTGATCACCAACCCATGCATGCTGATGCACAGCTACTGACAGAGAGCACAGAACAAGAGGACACCTTAGTATAAATGAGGGAACTAATGCAAGTTAGCCTCTGTGTAAAGAAGTCATGTTGTCGGGAGGAGAGGGGGGTTGTTTGTTTTGAGTCAATAGGGCTCATCTGCTTTTTAGCTAGGAACCCAATATTTAAACCCAATGTCTCCCATTCTAGACTCCTGTGCCCATTTTAGTACTCCTTTCGCCCATCAGTACAGTCCCTAAGTGGCGAAAGTACTTCAATACAGCCACTCATGTTAGAGGAACATACAATATTTGCATTTAAGAGTGTTTGCTTCAATTCAACCGACACTGGAGCAGCTATTCTGAAGTCCAACCTCTTAGGTTAAAATCCCTGCCTCATCCATTTTTTGAAGCTCTCAAAGCCTCCGTTTCCTTCGCTGTCATGAATATCAAAAGAAATAAGGCAAGTAAATTACATAGCCTAGACCTGCCTCCACAGGTAGGTAAGAACAGTCAGATGCTAAACCAAAACAAACAAAATTACAGATGATAGATAGATGATAGATAGATAGATGATAGATAGATAGATAGATAGATAGACAAACAGATAGATAGATAGATGATAGATAGATAGATAGATAGCCCATGAGTTGTGGAAAATGACCACGGATGGCACAACTGTTCTTCTCCAACGTTTCTGTCACAGCCAAAGGAACATGCATGTGTGATATTAAAGGGCAGCGAAGAGAGAAAGGATGTGAAGCTCATCTTCTCCTAGCCCTTCTAAATGACACGGACTCAAGGTGAAGATTGTGTGGAGTGTAGAGGACCAGGTCCCTGCAGGTCAGGCAAGGAGGGGAGTGTTTCAGTCAATACCAAGAGCCAGTCTTATTAACCAAATTTCCTCCCTCCTTCAGAGGAGGGAGCTCAGGAAAGAAATGCATAAGTAAACAGAGCAAGAGGTGGGCTGGGGTGGGGTGAGGTGAGTCAGTGGTAAGTAGGCAAATATTTGATGCGCTTTCAGTAGAAAACAGATCTTTCAACTGTGCATACCAGATATTGTTGCCTTGAATTTGAGTTAGGACAACCATGTCGTAGGTAACAAACAAGGGGAATAAACAGCTCCAGAGCTGTGAGACACATCCTCCACCAACTCCAAGAACGTCATCCATTGCCAGTTCTGCGATGGCAGAACTCTCAGCATTTCACCATTTAAGGGCCCATGAAACCTCTGCGTGAGGAGCAACTCGTTTCCTGGCTCTCTTTATTACAATTCCCTCTAATTTAAAATTTATAATGAATGCGAACAATAATCAGTTTGTAAATACTGTTTTTAAGTTCACTGGAGCTTTGCAGAGATATTCCTTCTAGGTAACAAGTATGTGGCTCATTACTCTCTCATTAGCAAGATAGAAATAAAGATGCAAAAAAAAGCGGGGGGGAGAAATAAAAGGGAAAAAAACAACCTCTCCAAAGATATTGTTGGAGTCTAATTGCCCGCAAGGAATTCTTAATAATGTTTACTAATGCCTTTCCAGCCTTGCCAATTTTATAATGCTCATTCCAGATTCCAGGTGTGACGTCTGTGGTCCCTGCTGTGATCTGAGCTAGTGAATTCAGACACCTAGAATAGCAGCTTTGGAGAGTTTTTAGCCCCATCTTATGTCCCCAGAATGCAAGCACACCCACTGGGGCTTTCGAAAGCAAAGCTGAAGCTCTAGCATTTTTGTTTAAAATTAAATCTCTAATTGGACAAAGCCAGCCTTTTACCTAGACAAGACAGGACACCATCTTGACCTGGCTCGTTGAGGACAAGCCTCCAAGATTGAACCTTTTGCTGGAAACACTGGTTAGGGCTAATTATTTTCTTGTTTGACACACAGATCTTTTGTTTGTAATCTCACTTGGCATTCTGGAAATCCAAAAACAAGTGGAAAATATTCTACAGAGATGAACAGTCAGTACCAAAGAGTGGCTTCTTGAATCTCCTTGCTGTTAAAGCAAAGAATCCCCCTTATCCATGGTTTCTTTTTCTATGGCTTCAGTTATCCACAGAATAATCAAGGTTCAAAAATATTAAATGGAAAATTCCAGAAATAAACACTTCATAAGTTTTAAATCATGCCTTGTTCTGATATGATGAACTCTTATACCTTCCTGTTCCATCCTGCCCCATTCTGCCCTGGCCATGAATTGTCCCTTTGTCCAGAGTATGCATATCATATATACCACCCCCCGCCTTAGTCACTCAGTAGCCATCTCGTACATCAGATCAGTTTATCAGATATTCTGAGAGAGAGAGAGAGAGAGAGAGAGAGAGAGAGAGAGAGAGAGAGAGAGAGAGAGAGAGACCATATTCACATAACTTTTATTATAATATATAGTTATAACTGCTCTATTTCATTATTAGTTATTGTTGTTACTCTCTCACTATGCCTAATTTACAAATTAAACTTTACCATAGGTATATATGTATAGGAAAAAACATAGTCTATATAGGCACTATCTGCGGTTTCAGGCATCCTCTGGGGGTCTGGGAACGTATCCCCCATGGATAATGGGGAACCATTATACAGTAGTTTGGAGTAGAATCGTATTGAGGAGAGCAAGTGTTGCTTGTTTTCCTTCTAAACAACCAATGAGTTATTTAGAAATAATATTCAGAAATAACTCATTGATCCTTGCAAGAAGAACTTTGCGTGTGAAGAAACTGGGGCAGGGAATTTATAAATTCACTGCACTCTGGAGATCACGGCCCTCAGAGGTTTGTCCTCACTGGTATGTCCCAGTCTTGTCCTCTTTCTAGGGTACCTTTCCTCCTCTTTCTCCTGTCCTCTAAGCAGTTGACATGGTCTTCCTAAGCCCATAGGGTCAAGGCTGAATTTTTGGACTTAATCTTGAGAAGCAAATTTGAAGTGGACTTCCTCCATTTTCTATGTGCTGGTAATCCCTTTCTCATACAGTTTTACAGTGAGAAGGAGCAAAGGGGGAGACAAGTCCTAATTCCATCAGAAATTCCTTGCAATTCTAGTGTTTAAAGGAGAACTTTTGAACTGACTTGTTGGCAGGAGTCTGCTGTTGATTACATGTAGAAACCAAGCAAAGAACTGTGAACAAGTTCCCCCAACAGGGTTCATAAAATAAGATTGAAAAAGATATAAGAAACTGTAATTTCAAAACCACCATGCCAAAAGCAGGCACTATGCCCAGATCTGGGGTCCATTCCCAGATGGACCCACAAGCCAAATCCTCCAACAGGCAAGCAAAGGCTCCTTCAGCCAGGACAGTGGGAGATGGGCTAGGTGGGGTTCAGGGTTCTGGCTCCTGCCATGAGCTAGGTGTGTGAGTTTAAGCAAGGGGCCTGGCCTGTCTACGCTTCAGCTGAGTGGGTTTAACTTGAAAGAGGGCGAGTTCCAACGCTTGTTTTTCCAACCCTGGCTCCACCACTTATTAGCTGTTTAACCTTAGGAAACTTATGTAACCAGAGAGCGTCTCTGTTCCTGACTTGTGAACGGGATAACTACACTACTTCTCTCTCACGGAGCTGTGAGCGTGAAGGTTAAAGGGAAAATAATAGGGAAAGGCCTAGAACGGTGCCTGGAATGTAATGATCCGGGTGCCGCGCAGTTCAATGCTGGTGGGTGACAGTCGCTCATGGGGAGAACAGGCGCAGGAAGGTCAGAGCACACACATGAGCTGACTCTGGGCAAAAGGCTCCTGGTTTCCTGGCCTCATCACGGACTCACTCCCCAGGGACGCAGAAACCCTGATCCCTGCCTCGGGGAAGAGGCATTTGTACCTGCTCCTCTTTCAAAACCACACCTGCAGATGCCAACGTTTAAATTCCAGGTTCCCAGACACACATGGCAAACACCAACTCTTGTCTTGGTCCAGCTGCCCTCACAGGCTCTCTGCATACTCCTCTATAGAGAAATCTCTAGTTCTAAGTGGCCTTTTACAATTCATTAGCGGTATGACCTTGACCAGTCATTCAACTTCACTCTGTAGATAGATAGATAGATAGATAGATAGATAGATAGATAGATAGACAGACAGACAGACAGACACTGAGTGGCTAGATAGATAGATAGATAGATAGATAGATAGATAGATAGATATACACTGAGTCGCCAGATTATTATGACCACCTGACATTTGTAGGCAAATTAGCCGTACACTACATCGTGTGGGATATGGAAGCCAAAGGCCTGTTCTAACACCTTTGCACCTTTGCTGTCTGCAGTTACCAAGATAAAATGCTTCCAATTCATAGAGGAACACAAGGATTGGACAGTTGAGCATTGGAAAAAAGTCATGTGGTCCGATGAATCACGTTTCCAGTTGCATCATGCAGATGGCAGAGTGAGAATTTTGCAGAAACAGCATGCAAGCATGTTCTTGAAACCCCACATGCATGAGTTCAACCCTTCAAGCTAGTGGGGGCAGTATTATGGTTTGGGGCATGTTTTCCTGGCATGATTTGGGCCCTTTAATTCATGTGGATGTCTGAATAGCACAACATACCTAAGTATCGTTGCTGATCAGGTTCATCCTATCATGTTGATGGCGTATCCCAATGGAGATGGCTTCTTCCAACAAGACAATGCACCATGCCACAGTGCTTGTGTTGTGCAGGAGTGGTTTCAAGAACATGAGGGAGACTTTACCTTGCTTAGGTGGCCCCCACAATCACCAGATCTCAATCCAATTGAGCATTTGTGGGACGAAGTTAAAAGAGCCATCAGGCAGCTGGTTCCACAACCATCAAATCTCACAGAACTGGACAGTGCTATTCATGAGGCATGGTGTCAGATTCCTCGCATCACCTTTCAACATCTCATGGAGTCAATGCCAAGAAGAATCGCCACAGTATTGAAGGCAAAAGGTGACCCAACGAAGTACTGATGGGGTGGTCATAATAATCTGGCCACTCCGTGTAGAGATAGAGCGATATGTCTATATATAATGAAAACATACAGACAAATTTAAGGGTAATGTTATCTTTTTTTACTATTACAAAACAGTCCTCAGCCACTATGTGCACTTGTGTTCAAAAGGACATTCAGAAGCACATTTTGGAGTATGTATGTCAGAAAATGAATGCCTGACACTACTGGGAAATAATTCTGCACTTCATTATGCAAAAAAAAAATTTTTTACATATGAGAGGAAGAATTTATCAAATCGGTTTGTCTTTTCTTTCACCTAAATGCTTCATCAACTCAAATCTTTCCCATATTCCAAAGCAGAGTCTGCTTCCAAAGCCCGCAGCAGCAGCACAAGCCCCCATCAAACTTTACAGGATTTGGACGCGGCAACCTTTTGTTTTAAGGACACAGGACGAGAGATGTGGGAAGTGTTCCTCTGGGGTTGAACCATGGCAGCTGCAGGAGTGGATGTGTATGGTTTGGGTTGCTCTGTGTTGACACTGAGCGCTGAATCACAAGGAATGGAGACCTATGTGCTTGTTAATAATAAGTGCTTACTGTGACTGTGGCAATGCTCTTGCCTGGGGGCGAGGACATTGCTGCCTACAAGGTCCTATATGATCTGGCCTCTGGGTACCTCTGCACCCCATCCCCAGTCACCCTCTTCCTGCATCAATGCCGACTTGATGAGAGTGGCTTCTTGCAGCACCTTGATCTCAGCAGCCGTAGGTTTGCTATCTGCAGCTGGGATGTCCTTCCTCTAGATATTGGAACAACTGCCTCCCTCAGGACCTCGTCTCTGCTCAGATGTCCCCTCATCCGAGAGGCTCCCCTGACTGTATTATCTTCTTTTATCACTTGCTGTTCTCTTACCACATTTTATTTTCCTCTTTATAGTACTTATCTACCTGATATTAAACATAATAGTCATGTCCTTATTACCTCATTTTCTCACATTTTGTTCACAAAATGCAGTATAGTATCATTAAATGTTTGGTGTATGGGAGACACTTAAAAATACTGGTTTCCTCTCCCTCTCTCTCTCTCTCTCTCTCTCTCTCTCTCTCTCTCTCTCTCTCTCTCTCTCTCTCTCTCTCTCTTTCCTTCTTGCTTGTTTTTGGGTTGGGGAGGAACGTTCTGACTCTGGATTCCTTAATCACTGTGGGGAAGAATTAGTTCTAGCTTCTTTTCTTTTTTTAAATATATTTTTATTGATTTCAGAGAGGAGTAGAGAGGGAAAGAGAGATAGAAACATCAATGATGAGAGAGAATAACTGACCGGCTGCCTCCTTGCATGCCCCTTACTGGGGATTCAAACCCGGTACCCTTCAGTCCACAGGCCAACACTCTATCCACTGAGCCAAACTGGCTGGGGCAGTTCTAGTTTCTCAGAACCTTGAAAAGAGCAGAGATGTACCATGTGTGGCTCTTACCTATTACCCCCAAAAGAGGAACAGAAGACAGGTGATTAATAGCATCTCAAAATCATGAAAGAGAGTAAATAACAATGGCTATAACCTCTAAGACCAGCTGGATTTTGCAAGTGACCCACACAGCCAGGGTTGTCACGGTTGGACCTAGTTAGGGATTCCCTACACCCTCTCCTCCCTAGCCTCACCCTTTCTGTCGTACAAAAGTTGACGTCAACTTCCTTGCTGTCTACATTCCCCTTTTTCTTTTTCTACCACTTACTGGAGCATTGAGCATCTGTCAGGCACTGAGCTTAGACCTTGCCTATGCTCTGCCTCCTTTAACCTTGACAGCAGCCCAGCAGCAGCTGCCAGTGGTGTCCATTCACGTTTTACAGAGGAGAAAGGTGACATTCAGAGAGAGAATAACTCTTTTCAAGGCTAGCAAGTAGCAGAGCCAGGTTTCTAGTACAGCTTTTGTTACTCTCTGAAGTCCATTCTCATAACCATTATGCCTTATGCATCCACAAATTCATTTAGACTCTTGAATTCAACCAATATATGCTGGGCACCTTCTAATGGAATGCTGTGGTAGGTGCTGTGGGGGATACAAGAATGATAAGATGCAGGCTATATTCTTAAGTTGCTTTACTCTAAAAGGAGAGGCAAGATCCTCCCATCCCAAACCAAGAACAAATACTACAGTGCATGAGTTCTTAGTGACATGAGGGTATGGACAATAAGTGCTCTAGGAAGACAGAAAAATAACTGTGGACTTTGGTAAGATGGAGAAGGAAAGAGAAGTGAACATTTGAACCTGTCCCTAAAGGATGTGGCAATACAACAGAATTCGTACATCTTTCTCTACGTGGAGATATGTGTGTGGATAATGTTTTCATGCATTAGTGTATTTATTGCACAATATTGATTGATGTCTTACCATGTGCCTGGCAATTGCTGGGGGCTTGGCAGACTAAAATAAGAGCTTTGCAGGGAAAATTTAAATGACCAGAGAAGAGGGCAGATCTGGGTTCTACGAGGAACAAGAGGCTGCCTTCCTGGCTCCAAAGATCCCATTAGAAAAAAATGTGTTCAGCATTCTTTCTTTACTGCCCAGAGTATAAGAACATGTTGTAATCAGGAACCACTAAGTGGACCCGGGAGAGCATCCATCCAGCCCCAGGTCAAATTTCAGTGCAAGCTCTTCCTTGTAACTCTCCTGGTGAGACACACTACAGCAATCAAAGGTGTGGGTTTGCATTACGGCTTCAACACATGAGCCCCGTTTTCCTCAGTTAGAGAACTTAGAGGATAATCCTTCCTTCCTCGGGTCACAGTAAGGATTAAATGTGATAAAATCCATAAAGTGTTGGCACACAGTGTCGGAGCCCCAAAATTAATAGTTCCTTTCCCTTCTCCATTTTCCTTCTAAAATAGTTTCTTCCTCTCTGAAAAGGATGTGTACGGAATTGTGGTCTGATTTGTTTTCTGAAACTGTAACTTTACTGAATTCACCCTCTCCTGCCAGGTGGCTCCTACCACTTAGCTACCTTTGCAAAGTCTCACCCTCCCTGAGCTCTTGTCAAACAAATCCCAAGCCCCCACTTGCCTTCTTTCTCCTAGATTCAAAGCTTTGGCTTACCTGTCCAGTGTCTTAGACCTACTTAAGCTCATGTAGCAAAATCATTATAACAGAGCCATCCCCTGCTTTCCCCTGCAATAATCAGGTTTTCTCCTTGGGATAAATGACTTGGCCATCAGGTTTATAGTTTTATAGTTGACCCATTTGGGAACTGGATTATTGCTTCATAAAACTGTGATACATGGTACTATTATCATTTAATTATGTTGCCTAAAAATAAAATAATGAAGACTGCCCTCCAGCTCCATGCTAGGCTATTTGGGTGCCTGGGTTCTTCAGGAAGCTGACTCTTCCAGCATGTTTGCTGGCCTCAAGCATCTTGGAGGGTGGAAGGTCATTCTTGCTGGCACATTCTCTTTTGCCAGGCACCTCTCCTCAAAAGGGTAGTTGGATCTTTATTTAACATGCTATCTCAAGTCCCCCCAGAAAATTGTGCTAGACTTTATGGCAATAGTTTCCTTCCCCAAAGCATTCTGTGCCTCATGTCCCTTTATCTATATATCCCAGACACTCGATGCAATAAATGAATTTCCTTATATGCTGCATGGCTGTTCAAAAGAGCACCAATGGAAATTGCTCTTCCCTGTCTCGCTGCTAAAATGCCAATAGCTCCTCCTTAAAGTGCATCCTTCTGGGTTAAGTTGTCTATTACAATGCAAATGCCCATAGAAGGCATCTGAGGTAGGATAGAGTCCTTGGGAGCGCAAAGGAAACAAGATTTGCCTTTAGTTGATTACTATGGAGGTTGGCTGGTGGTATTCAGAAACTCAATATACTATTCTCTCTATCTCTGTGCATGTTGAAGTTGGGAGGGATAATAGGATCAGTTTCATTTACATTTTAGTATTAATTAATCTATCAGGGCTGACAAAAATCCTTCAAGAGTAATATAAGGAACCATCGATGGGGAAGTAAAATAAAAAGCTTTATGCTCAGCTCCACGAGAGCGCATTGGTTCAGTGCAACTGCGGGTTCCACCCATGGACACCTGTCCAAGTGCAGTGAGAGGGTCTCGCTGCAGGCAGCACAAATCCTGCCTGACGACCTCCCTGGATCCTTTCCCAGGCTCCCTGCCACTGTTTCTAGGTTGCCCTTTCCGTGACCCCCAATCTTCCCGCCCCGTGCCTTGGGCCTGCTTCTTAGGAGGCAGTGTTTCTTAACTCCATACCACCTTCTCGATGATCAAGTGATATCATGAGGTCAATGTGGTCATAAACCTGCTCAGCTGGCCCCCGAGGACAGCCCTGAGCTCAGAAGAGCAGGGCATTTACAAATCCTAAGAGGGACAAGAACCTGACTCGGAAGGTAGGGATGGGCCTTGGCTTTTTGCAACTTTTTCTTTTTAATTGGCCTTGTTATGACACAACCCAGACATCCAGGCACTGAGTAGAGATAGCCTAAAAGTAACGTGATGAAAATGCTATCTTTTAAAGAGTGAATGAATGCGTCTTAATAATAAAGTTACCAATGCTCTGATGAGAGTCAGGACCTCAAGAGGAGCATGGTCTGAACTCATAAGCAGAATTTCAAAGTAGGTTAGTCCCATTCCCCGCCACCTCCACCCTTTTTCTTCCATGAAACTGACCAATTCCAAAGCACACTGCCCATCAAATGGAGGCTGTGGTTCGGATAAGAGACTCTGAGCACTGGAAATCTCAAATGTTGACCTAGTCAGTCCATTGCAACAGACCTACATGGCATCAAGACTCCTAAATATAGTTAAGTCTGACCTTGGGGGACCTGCCACCAGGTGCCAGAAAATCAGGACAAATAATTAAATATCTTTGGTCATAAGGATGATGAATCTCTTACCCAAGATTCATCTATTATCATGTAGTTCTATTGTTTTCAGTAAATCAGCTGATTTCCAAATTATATCTCATGTGTATGCAAACATGAACTGGGACATAGGATGGTATAAGTAAGGTCACAGATTTGTGAGCCAGAAAGAAAAGTGTCATTGATAAGTTTTGACCCTAGATAGGTCTATTAACTTCTCTAAGCCTTGTTCTCCTCATCTGTAGAATAAACATATTCCTAATACTTACCTGGCAGGATTGTGGGAAAATTAAAGGAGAAAAGTCATGTAAAAACCTTAAAATAGTAAATACTCAGAAAAATGTTAGCTATTATTATATAACTAAACATGATTTTATTTTTAAACCTTCATAAGACCCTGGTTAAAAATAAATTCACAAATGAAATAACTCTTTTTCTAACCACATGATCCAATTTTCAGTTTGGAAACTGCTCACAATAGACATAAATAGCTAGAACAGGGGTGGGGAATGTCTGGCCCATGGGCCGTATAAGGCCCGCAAAATCATTTGGTCTGGCCCTGCCAAGGCATTAGCAGTGAGTTAATTAAATGTCTGACCAAATATAGCAGGCTAATTTTTAAGTTGATAATTTTGTATGGCCTGTGAATGATGTTATAAATATCCAAATGGCGCTTGGCAGAAAAGAAGTTCCCCACCCCTGCACTAGAAGAATCAATATGTAAAATGTAAATTCCTCAACTGTGCTCTTCTCTCCAAGTACATTTCTATAAGACTAGATCTATTCACCAATGTCTTTTTCTCCTTATAAAAAAAATGTAATGCCATAGAGTTTAAAACAAATCAACAAGGAAAGAGAAGAACTGAACAGAGGTCAGCAGAACTTGATCCCAGGCCTGGTTCCACCACTAGCTGGATAACTTGCCCATGTCACATTCTCCATGCAAGTTGGTGGCCTCGTCTGTAAGATAAGGGCTTTGGAATGAAGATCCCTCCCAGCCCTTACATTCCAGTGATCACTATTTCAGTGATTCATTCAGACTCACAGAGCAGCAGAGGGCTCCAATGTCAGACAACGATTTACCTCCACTCTTGCCTCTGTGGAAGACCACATGCAAGATGACAAATAAACATTCAGAAAAACAAGGGAAAGGGTGAGGTGGCATTGACTAACTCAGATGGACACGTCATTCAATCTCCAGGATGGCAGGCTCCTGGGCTGAGGTTTTGAAAGCAGATTTCCCTATAGCCAGTCCTTCTGTCCCCAAGGATAGGAGCCTCCACCTATTATCAAGAGATGACCCCCATCTTTCTGGCTCATGGAATGTTGGCAGCGAGGGAAATCCTGGCTCTGATCCAGGCAACCAGGTAAACATCATCAATATAAGAGAGTAAGCCCTCAGCCTGCCCCAGCATTATTGTTCTGAAAATAAAATTGGCATCAAAATGTGTTCACATAGAATGCAGCCATGATGTGGCTCTTGAAAGTATGCCAGATAAGTGCTCCTCCAGATGCAGCCCTCAACCACGAACCAGCATTGATTGCTGTGAGTTCATCACAACACCAAGAACCGTGAGGGTTCAAAAGTCTTCTAAACAGCAATCGATCAGATGGGCAACAGATTTAAACCTATTTGTCACCGCTAACACAATTTTAAGTTGGATATAAATTTATATATACATATATATCACGATATAACCATGCTTTTAAAACATGCTAAAATGCTAAGATTATCTCTGGTTGATAGAATTATGGCTCTTTTTTTCCCTATATTTTCCAAATTTTCTGCAATTGGTCTGTATTACTTTTATGCTCAGAAAAAAAAATAATTTTAATAGAGTTAAACAAACAAAAAAACACACACACACACACACCTCCATTGGTCTTTGACACTATTTAAGAGAGATTAGTAGCCTGGCTGGTGTGGCTGAGTTGGTTGAGTATCGTCTCATGCACAGAAAGGTCATCAGTTCGATTCCTGGTCAGGGCACATACCCAGGTTGGAGGCTCCCACCCAGGTTTTGTGTCCCCTGTTGGGGTGTATAGGGGAAGCAGCCAATTGATGTTTCTCTCTCACATCAATGTTTTTCTTGCTCTCTCTCCCTCCCCCTTCCTCTCTCTAAGATCAATAAAAAAATATTTAAGAGAGAGAGCACCAAGTTTGTCCACTCCTTTTGGAAACTACTTTGGATGAACTGAATGCTCTCTTGAATTTGGACCTTTGAAATAGCATTCCTATGACAGTTAAAATCAAACGGCAATGTGATATGATGGGAAAAACTAAAAGTCAGAAAGCCTAAACAATAATCTTAGTTCTACCCCCAACTAGCTTGAGATTGTGAGCAAGTCACAGCTTCCCTGGGCCTCAGAGTATGGCACTAAAATCAGATCGCCCACATCCAAATCCTGCCTCCTCTGCTTTCTAGCTGTGTGACCTCGGACCAGTGACTGTTCCTCTCTGAGCCTCAGGTGCCAATTCAGAAACTCAAAGTAATAATTGTGCTGCCTCCCAGGATGGCTGTGAAGATAAAATAAGACAGTCTGTGTAGGCCTTTAACCTCATGCCTACACCTGAAACCTTGGAACATTAGCTGGAACCCTTATTATTACCTTTCCTGTCCCAATGCA
This sequence comes from Cnephaeus nilssonii, assembly GCF_951640355.1. Taxonomy (NCBI): domain Eukaryota; kingdom Metazoa; phylum Chordata; class Mammalia; order Chiroptera; family Vespertilionidae; genus Cnephaeus; species Cnephaeus nilssonii. Next base: position 93,820,594 of record NC_137076.1, on the reverse strand, counting down.
GAGGGAAAATCGATCATGTTCTTGATGGGGGTGGAGGGTGTTCCACATGGGAACAAGGTCTCTGCCCTTCACTGCTTTCCCAGAGGCAAAGCCAGTTCTTCCCTATAGGGGTCCAGATTTCACAATGTCAAGTTCTGCCATCCCTTGACGTTCCCTTATCCCCCACTCTCCCTCCCAAGCAGCTTCTAAAATCTCCAGGTCACCCGGGGGGGGGGGACAGGAAGGGGTAAAGGAAAGCATGTGGTGCCTGCTGCCACCCACGGAACATCACGATGACCTCTCCTACCTTTAAAAGAAACGTTTTGCGTGTGTGGACCAAGACAAAGGGAGCACTGTTGACTTTTATTTGTTAGAGACTATCTCGGATCCCTGAGTTCGTTTGATGAATTGTTTGGGATAGATAAAATAGCCCTGTTCCCACTCTCCCTGATTCTGCCACCAAAAGCTGATTAACAAAAAAATGTGCTCTTCACATCGGAAAATGCAACCCAGCAAAAACAGTTCTTAAGAGAGAAAATGTTTTCTTTTGTCTCTGCTGATAATTTTCCCATGCTTTGTGGACAGCCCACGCTGGCCTGAACTTGGGGTCACCTTCTCTCATTGGGAAGCATCAGGAGGACTTAGGGTGGAAGGCCCTGCACACGGTTTGCAGGTAATGCTGGACCCGATGGAAGATGGGCCAGGAAACCTGTGGGGAATGCAGCGGACTAGCACTCGCTGTGATTCCTGAGCCTGACCACACTGACGGAAGAGGGAGGACAAGAGTGACCTTTGGCTGCAGGAACGCAGAGCTCAGAGACGGCACAAATAACAGCTACACAAGGCTGTATAGCCCAGGGCTTAACTGCACAGGCTCTGCAATCAGACGGACCTGGGTTCCCATCCTGGCCCCGCCCCTCAGGCAGGTGAACTTGCTGAACCTCGGTCACATAGGGAAGAGAAAGACGGACCGCATAAGAGTTGTTTAAACACGGCCCTGGAGAACCAATGCAACCCCTGCATGTGACCTGCTCTCTGTAACTGTAGTTGATACTATATTGAAGTATAAAGGCTGATGGTTATTGAGCAGTCCGGGCACCATTCTAGGTGTTTTACCTGCATCCTCCTATTCAACCCTTAGAGAAGCCCTTCAGTAATAAATATTATACTCATTTTATAGAACACTGAGACTTAGAGACTTGCCCCAAATCACTCAGATAGTAGAAAGCAGAGCCAGAATTTACCTATGCACATGCATGAGACATTTCGGGCACCTTATTGGTTGGAGTCACTGAAGACTTTACCTCTTTTGCATGAAGAGATGTTAGGATGACATTCATCACATCACATTGACCCTTTATCCATAACCAGACTCACCTCCCACATCTGTGCCAGGCCTTAAGTTGGGACCCTGCTGACACTGGCTGGAAATCAGACAGAATTGTTTATCCAGCCAAGCCCTATTTTATACAGTCATTCAATGAAACACCCCAAAGACCCTCAGAGATCATCACTCAATGTCCTCCCTTTACAAATAGGAAAATAAGTATCAGAGGTGAAGTGACTACAGCAAAAGCACACGGCCAGCTCCCAACCCAGAGAGTCTTAGAAGAACCAGCTTTCCCAATTCCTTCCTACCATTTCATGCTCTGGCACTGCTAATGTCATAGTCTTCCCTGCGAGTGAAATACTGGCTTTCACCAGGATTAATGGTAACAGATGGCAGTCCACCTTCCAAACCTCATTCTCAATGTATGTGCCCATGTGAAACAGGGGAGCCTTCACCATAAATCGGACAAGCTGACACCTGCTGCCATGCCAATGAGAATGCCCACTTGCTAGCATCACATAGCTGTCCTAAGTATATAGCACCCCTTTCTTCCTTCCACTCATTTCCTGCAGCCCAGCCTTGCCCTTTTGCTACCCTGTTGGGACCATGCTTAGCCATCATGCTAAAGCACAAGTCCATTGTGGATGTTTCTCTTCTTATTGACAAAGAGTTTTGGGATATATAAGGATCATGAAGAAGATGAGCATCCAGTAATTCATTTAGTAACTCAACAAATATTTATTGAGCACCTACTATGCAACAGGCACTGGGCTGTGTGCAGGAATAGAGTAAACCACCAGATGTGGTTCAAGATAAGAACCTATAGTCCAAAAGTAGACAAATATTAAACAAGCAAACACCCCAACAAATAAAACGATAGTGAGAATGCAGTGAAGGAAACCAAAAAGGGTACTATGGAGAGGATAGTAGAGGAGGCTCACTTAGTATCAAGGGCTTGGCCAAGGCCTCCTCTGAGTGTATGCCTGAGGGGTGCTTGAGTTGTCTATAAGAACAGCACTGACACTTCTCTTATAAGTTTATCCCTGGTCTCCATTCCAGGTGTTCAGCTTTCTCCCAAACCATGCTTAACATTTTTAATTATAAAAATAAGATATATTCATTGTAGAACTTTAGAAACTCAGAAAAAGATAAAAGAAGAAAAAGGAAATTGCCTACAAACTCATTCTCCCATTATTGCTAGCTGGTACATTTATAGGTATATACCATTTTAAAAAGGAAACTGTTATTATTGAAAAGAAAGTGTATGGACATGGTAAAAAAAAATCCAAAGCATAAAAAATGTATAATAAAAGTTGCTATTCTCCCTCTAGCTCCTACCACCCCCAGTTTTATTCCCTAGAGTAACAGTTTTTTGTGCGGACTTCAATAAACTCTATTCTGCTCCTTGCTTATCATTTAAAAATATATCCTAGGCAAAGAAGTATAATCTTTATTCTTTCTTAATGACTATTAATGTCTATTTTTACATAACTGAGACCACAATGTATAATAATCTTACATCCTGCTTTTTTACTTAATATTACATCATTTAAAATTCTTAAGTTTTTTGTAAAAATTAAAGAAAAACATTTTAATGCCTGCAAAACATTTCACTATATGAGTAAACCATTAAATTTGAAGGGCTTAAATGAACATTACATATAAAGCCTTTGTTCCTCTACCTATAGGATCTTGAATTCATTTCTATAAGAATTCATGGAAAGTCAGACTGAAAAGGACAAGAACCATCTGATTTCACTCATATGTGGGATACAAAACAAAAAGCAACAATGAACAAATAAAACAAACATACGTGCAAACAAACAAAAAACCAGACTCATAGATACAGACAACAGAATGTTGGTTCCCAGAGAAGAAGGGGGTGGGGGGCAGGACAAAGAGGGCAAAGGGGGTCAAATACAAGGTGACAGAAGGAGGCTATCCTTCTGGTGGTGAGCACGCCATGGAGTACATAGACATCATATTGTGAAGTTGCACACCTACATTTATATAATGTTATTAAGCAATGTTACCTCAAAATTTTTAATTTAAAAATAAATGTTTAAGAAAAGAATTCACTGAGACCTCTTATGAACCAGCATTGTTCTCTAGTCTGCAATCTACTGCAATATCAAAGATCGATATGATGTTCATGGCAATGTTTTTTTAAACATATTTTTATTGGCTTCAGAGAGGAAGGGAGAGGGAGAGATAGATAGAAACATCAATGATGAGAGAGAATCATTGATCGCCTGCCGCCTGCACACCCCACACTAGGAACGGAGCCCACACCCTGGCATGTGACCTGACCAGGAATCGAACCATGACCTTCTTAGTTCATAGGTCAATGCTCAACTACTGAGCTATGCCGACCGGACTGCATGGTAATATTTTTAACAATAAGAAGAATATTCACTGCGCTATATTCAAATGCTCTCTGGATGACCCCATTTCCCAGTGATCTAAATCAACTCTGTTCTAGGCAGCAAGACTAACGCCCATTCTCGCTATTTTTGCTATCTGACTTATTCCTCCCACAAGTGACTTTTGCTCACCGATAGGGTTGATAAGATAAAGTGAGTCAAGGGCTCAGAAAAAGGGGCAAAGGAGGCCACTTGGCCAGCTAAGATTCCAAGCCTTGGTCTCCTTCTGATTTAGGAAAAAAATGTCTTCCATGTGGCCTAGGAGTTCTACATTAAGGTAAGAGGGTAAGCCCAATCTGGTTATAAAAGGTCTCTTTATCTGGCCTTGCCAGCACACATCTTTTGGGAATCTCACTAGGATTAGGGAGGAGTGGCTGAGATACTTCCATATCCACTTACACATAATTATTGGCTCAGTAGATATGAGGGTCACTAGTTCCTAGACAAGTTATTACACCTCTCTGTGGCTCCAATATTCTCATCTTTAAAACAGTGATAAAAACAGAACCCACCTCATATAGGACTGATGTGAGAATTTCATATAAGTAATTTAGAACTATGACTGGGACATTGTGAGCACGCAATAAATGTTTATCATTATAATTTGTAACAGGTGAAAAATTAAGTTGAGCACTTAAATTTTTAAAAACTCATCAAATTCCAATAGCATAGAAGAAGCCCAAAAGGAATAAAATATTTTACAAAATAAAATGCAAATATTCAAAATTCTTCAACATATGATTCCTGGGGGGAAAATGGTTAGAATAAAGTAGGGAAACACTGCCGGATGACTGAATTGTTAAGACCGAGGACTAGACCAAGCTGTATGGACTTCCCTTCATCTATCGGGACTCATGATAGAGGACATACTACTTATTATTTCAATCATCCAATCATTGCAGTTATCCAGCTTTATTTCTAGCTCTTCTAGGCAAGGGCTGGGGTATCAATTTCTCTGAGAGGCATTCCAGGCAGAGGGAATTATATCAGCATGAACACAGTGAAGAATACTATGTGCTCACGGATGACAAATGGCTCACTGGAGAAGACACTGGACACTTTCTCATGGTGGGAGCCAGAATCTAGCAGAAGAAGAAAATCCTGGAAAAAACTGGAATTGGGTCAAATATGCAGGGCTCCTGAGGCTACTTAGAAGTGACTGCACTTATCCAACAAATGTAATAAAAAGAGCAACTCTTCCTATTTCTATCTTAGATAATAGTATATGTGGCCATATACAGATCATTCCAAGTGGCAGAAAATAGAGGGGAAAAGGCTACATTAAGGTTGTTATAAAGATTCTAGGTGAGCCCTGGCTGGTGTGACTCAATTGGTTGAGCATCAACCCATGCACCGAAAGGTTGTCGGTTCGATTACCAGTCAGGGTACATGCCCAGATTGTGGGGTTATGGGTTCAATCTCAATGAGGAGTGTGCAGGAGGAAGCCAATCAATGTGTGTATCTCTCATGGATGTTTCTATCTCTCTCTTCTTCTCCATTCCTCTCTCTAAACTCAATAAAAACATATTTTAAAAAAGAAGAATCTAGGTGAGAGGTGATGAGAATCTAATGGAGGAAGATGGGAAATTCAAGAGGAAGAATGGCATTAAAAGGTATTTTAGAGAGAGAAGCAATGAGTCTCAGTGACTGTTTAATGTCATAGGCAAAAGAAAAAGAGTTAAAGTTGTTCCAAAGAATCACATGGGAAAGATAAGAGATTGGAGTGCAGGACGGTGAAGTTGGTAGAAGAGGTTCCCTGCATGTGGGAGTGTTGAGAAGGACGTGATCTGGTGGTGTTGAGCCTCAGAGGAAGCCCCAGGTATCTAAGTGGCTGGGTTCCCCTGGGGCCAGGAGATACCTGAAGTGGAGAGAAAACTGTTGAAACTGGAAATGGAGGATGTGCCAGGGACAGTCTTGACTCATTTGACTACTGTGCCAGCTATTGTTCCTGCCAATAGAAACTTTTCTTCATTGCCTTCCGATGCTTCCCAAACCCTCCACTCTCTCTGCCTCCCACCAAGAGTGATGTGTTCTTACCCTGTACCTCCATGGTACTCAGCAAGTATGACCACATGATGTTATAATTATTGGACCCTCTACCTATTTTCCTGGGAATGTATCTTATCTATCTCCATAATATCAAATACTTAGCACATTGTCCAGCACACAAGTGCAATCAGAATCCTATGATGCAGGATTCCTCTACTGCCTAATACACAAAGATAATCACATTAGCCCCACACAGACAGTTGCATTAGCCCTCATGGGTAGTTGCGGTGTTAATGTTCCTTGACCTGTTGAAATTGATAGGAGGAGATGTACAGTCTGACAAATTTTAACCAAGACACTCAGATGTTGTCTGGTGCTCTCTAAATGCGCTATATATAGACCCATCTGCCTTTTCTCATCTTCCTGCACAACCATTTTGCTATCTCTATTTCTGGAGTCCCCCCAGTAATTGTGTTTTTAAATCTGTACCCTACCAATGCCCAGAAAAAAAAATAGCAAGAAAAAAAGTGAAAACCAAACTCAAAAGGAAAGCTGATGACAAGCAATATATTTTTCTATGTTAATGATTTTATTTTAAAATGTGTTACCTGTTAGAGATCTGAAAGGATTGTGGAGTACACCAGGATTTCGAGATTTAATTTGGGTTTTACAAGCAGTGAAAGCAAATGAGGCATTCATCTCAAAGTAATTTCTCAACTGTTATTATTGTCCTTGGTACATTGACAAGGAAACCAAGACACAGAATAGATAAGTAAGCAGTCCAAAGTCACAGGCAGACTCTGAGGAGAAGAGGAAATGAAATAGAATGCTGAGCACAGACCAGTGGCTCATAACCTTTAGGGGGCAGAAAAGTCACCGTCCACACTTGTTTTCAATGCAGATTCCTGGGCCCCAGCCCACACCTGATGAACAAGACTCAGAAGGCTGTATTTTTAAAATATATTTAAATATATATTTTATTGATTTCAGAGATGAAGGGAGAGAGACAGAAACATCAACGATGAGAGAGAATCATTGATCAGTTGCCTCCTGCATGCCTCCCACTGGGAGTCAAGCCCTGGCCAGGAATCAAACCATGACCTCCTGGTTCATAGGTCAATGCTCAACCACTGAGCTATGCAGGCCAGGATCAGGAGGTTGTATTGATATTGAGCTTTCTGGACTTCCTAGGTGATTCTTGTGAACACCTACATTTGAGTACCACGGCACCCAAGGTCAGGGGTCAGAAACTGCACAGTGAGAAACACTATGCTAGACCCTTCAAATGGTTCTGCTCTTCTTGCCTTAACCAGAATGCCACTTTGTAAAGCAACTGAAGGAAGGCAGGAAGCAGGGATTCTGGGGGCTCCTCCCGGTAAGCCCTTTGGCTCTCCACCACCTCCCATCTCACCACGCTGGGCCGGCCAACAGGACCCAGCCCCACACACACCTATGCCTGCTTCCCCAAGGCCACTGTGCAGACATGGAAACTTCCCCCGTGCTGTCCTGCTTCCGAAAGGTTGCTGCTGCGATGGGGCAGCTCCCATTCCCAATCCTTCCTGCAAGCTTCTTTTTTTTTTTTTTTTTTTTTTTTTTTTGGTTGTTCTCTGTACAATTAATTAGCTAATAATTTTTGCTTCTGATCCATTCCTCATTAAAAAGCTGAATCCCTGAGTTGGAGCTGTCAGAACAAAGGTGGGAGAATTTATGTCTTAATTTTGGTTCATTATGGCAGGAAGCCCCTTGCTCCCATCACTCTCTCTCCCCAGCCCCTCCCCTCCAAGCTCTGAAGGATCGGTGACCCTAAATGCCTCTCGCATGGCAGCCGCCATAGAGGCTCTGTCTCTGCCCTTTATCTTCCGCTGCCTCATTAAGAGAAATGAACCTGAGCCTGAGAAAGATGACACAGGGGAAATAAAAATGTAATCCCTTGGTGCCACCTATAATGAATTGTTATGAAAACCATGAAAATATCTGTCTGCGGATATTGTTCTTTGATTTGAAGTCAGTGTTGTAAGCGGTAATTTTTGTCATTAAAGCTGTTAATCTGCTCAGCGCTCCTCATAAGTTTTTATGAAGAAAAACAGCGCTGCTGCCTCCCTGCTCATTGCAGAGCACCACGGAATAATTAGCTTTAATTATGGTTGATACTGCTGTCTGTGGAAGGTGGAGGGACTTCACGCTGCTAGGGTGGGGATGGGGCCTGCTTGGCCTTCGACAGGCCAGAGAAGAGGTGCCTACAGCTTTGAATCTGGGCCCCTAATCACAGCCAACCACAAACGCCATGCACCACACCCCAGCTAGGGCAGATACACTCTGGCCACGACATGCTCATACCCAAGCATGTACATGCACACTCATATGGACAAACACATATACACATATACCTTACAACATACACACATACAACTTCACCACCCTCATCCCCTACCTGTCATACACAAGTTCAACCACCACAGATACCCACACCACCCATGAGCCACACACACTTCTAATCACAACATAGGTATACCAAGTCATGACAAGATAGGCACCAACTAAAACAAGCACCACAAAAACTCAGCATACACAACCAGCTTTAGCAACATAACCCTTCAGCTTTATCATATCATATCATATGCATACCCTCATCCCCTCAACCATACCCCACACCCACTACAACACACATAACCCACTGTGACATAGGTAACTTGATATATACAGTCATGCACCATATAAGGACGTTTCAGTCAACAACGGACCACATATATGACAGTTGTATACCATACAGCCTAGGTGTATAGTAAGCTATACCGTCTAGGTTTGGGTAAGTACACTCTATGATGTTTGCACAATGACAAAATCATCTAACAATTCATTTTTCAACCCGTATTCCTGTTGTTAAGCCAACCCTGTACAGACAACCCTGAACAGACACATACCCAACTGTGAAGCACACCAGTGCATTGGCTCTAAGAGGTAGCCAAATCAATCACCCTTATTATGTGAAAAGCCTAGTATTACATTCTGGAAGAGCACATGTCCTTGACTCAAAGAACTCATTATATGGTCAGAAATAAGCATCCAAGCCAAAAACAACTGGCAATTCATTCAATATCTATCGATACACTGAGCATTGATTGTGCGTCAAGCACAGGACTAGGCTCTAGGGGACCTTTATAGACAAGTAAGACAAGGTCTGTGTCTCAAGAAGCTTGTGGTAGACACAGATTGCCTCTCAAGAAAGAATTTGCCCCACTTGCTGGGAGTGTGTTCTGCAGAGAACCTTTAGTTGTGTACCACCCCAAGGTCACTCTCTGGCCAGGTGGACACACTCAATGACTGACTGCTGTATGGGTACAGAAGCCTGGCCATTTCAGTCAAGGCCAGACAACTCTGACCAGCCACAGCTCCCCTCATCAGTGGAGTTCGAGCAAGGTCTACAAGTCTGGTCAATTTTTGGCTTTGCTCACTCCATTTTTCTATCTTCCACAGATGCTAGTCCAAAGGGCACTCCTTAATAAACATCCTACCCCACTCAACTACATCTCAGAGTGTGCTTCTCAGAGAAAGCAACCTGTGACAGAGCTAAACTCAACACTATGAATGCTATCTACCAAGTAAGATTATCAGGGAGTAAATGTTAAGGGGACTCTGAAAAGAGAGAAGAATGGAGTAGTAAGAGAATGATTTCTGGAGAAGGTGACATTTAAACCAGGTCTGGAATGATGATTAGCATTATATAGCTGAAAAAGCACAGAGCTTTTTAGAGCAAAACGACTTGGACAAAGGCAAAGGAGCAGGAAGTACAAAGTGTGTTCTTACCTCAGGGAAACAGTGAGATATAAGAATGAAGCCAGACTATGGATGGATCTTGAAATGAAATTTTTAAAAAGGGTTGCACTTCATCTGTTAAACCACTTGGCATCTGAATTAATAACAAGGGGTATGGAGCCCCAAAGTGAATCCAGAAAGGTTATAATTATAGTTATGATGGGAGGAGAGAATCATAAATTGAGGAATATTGAAAAAGAAAGAGAGCAGGTTACGGTCATATTCATAAACCCTGGCAACTACTGCTACATCAAAGGCAATAGTCTAGTTCTCCCACTGTGGGCCTCCAGGCCATCCATCCAATCATCCATTCATTCATTCAATATTTACTGGGTCATCCCAACCCCAACCCCAGCCCCCAAGCAGTATGCCTCCTGTTACCAAGGACTTTGCATGGAGAAAGCATTTGTCCCTAGCAGAGTGAATGTAGACATCTGAAGGTCTCCTTTTGTTCCATTTCAAAAGTATATAGCTTTGCTGCTGCTTTGAACTAATTTCCTAGGGAGTTTTTAAAAGAGGGGGAAAAGGCCTTTTCTTTGACTTGCCATTCAATTAACATTTAACATAAAAATAACATTTAGGTTTGGTTTTAAAATTTGAAAAATTAGTATTCGCTTTTTCAGTGATTCACTTAATCAATTCAGTTCAAGTTCCTATAGTTAGCCTAACCCAGAAGAAACTATACAGTGAGGCATTGTGGTTGCTTAGGAGTCATCCAAACTTTCCAACTACTACCTCCTAGGCTTGTAAATAAGTGAGAACAGTGAGTTCTACTAAGGGGAACAAACAAATCAAACTATGAACTCTTCCTAGGAATCAAAGGAAACTTCCTTAATGATATTCAAAGTATATATCAGACACTAATAGCAAACATACATAATGTTGAAACACTACGGATAACTGTATGAAAATTAGTAACAAGCAATGATGCCACTATCACTGCTATCATTGAGATTTGTTCTGGAGGTATTAGCCAATGCAGTAGGACAAGAAGAAAAATATCTGAATAAATATTGGAAAGGAAAAGAGAAAATGTTATTATTTTCAATCATAATTATCTTCCTAGAAAATCCAGAAAATAAACTGAAAAATTATTCAATAAGGGAGTTCAATGTAGGATAAGATACAAGATTAATAAGCAAAAACTAATAGTTTTCTTATATGACAGTTAATATATTGGAAGTCTTCATATTAAAGAAATATTCTATTTACATAGAAAAATGTAAAATTCCTAAAAATAACTTAATAAAAAAATCAAGACCTACATTTTTTGAAATTTTTAAAATAAACCCAGGCACAATTGAAAAGCATAAAGCCATTTGAGGCTTACATGCATGATGCTATAAAGGGATTGTGGATCTGAACTCCCTTTTGTCATTTATTTTTCTTCTTGGTGAATTCTCCTCCTACACATAATGATTTTGCTTCATTAACAACCAGCCCTTTCCAGCCTTGGGTCATGGAGAGCAATATAATGCAGTTTTACTTTTTTGCCTGCTGGAAGCCAATCAAAGGATATGGTTCTAAGATTGCTATAGCTTTGACCAACAACACAGACACCCAACTATTCAAAACATTTGGATTCAGCTGAGAAGCTTGAAGATAAATGCCATAGAATGGAAGTTTACGTATAATAAAAACATTAAGCTCTGGCTGGTTGAGCGTTATCCTAGGCACCAAAAGGTCATCAGTTCATTTCTAGTCGATTTGGCTCAGTGGATAGAGCGTCGGCCTGCCAACCAAAGGGTTCTGGGTTCAATTCCAGTCAAGGGCACATACCTTGGTTGCAGGCTCCTCCCTGGCCCAGGTTCTGGTCAGGGCGCATGCAGGAGGCAACCGATCATGTGTTTCTCTCACATCAATATTTCTGTCTTTCCCTCTCTTTTCCACTCTCTCTAAAAATCAATGGAAAAAATATCCTTGGGTGAGGATTAAAAAAAAAAAAAAAAAGGTCACCAGTTCAATTCCCTGTCAGGGCACAAACCTGAGTTGCAGGCTCCATCCCCAGTCAGGGCATGTGCAGGAGGCAGCCAATTGATATTTCTCTCTCACATAGGTGACTGACTCTCTCTCTCTCTCTCTCTCTCTCTTCCTCTCTCTCTAAAATCAATAAAAAATTAAGTATTTATTAAGTAAATAATGCTTACAACAGGTGTGAATTTTAAATACTTGTATGTATGAAGCATATATCCTTCTGCTCTGTGGCATACACAAACAGTGTACTAAACCTTTCACACACAATAACTCATTCAATGACGTCTCATGACATCACTCCAAGGTGTTTTATTATGATGCTTATTGTATGGATCAGGAAACTGAGGCTCAGATAAGTTTTAAAAAATCTAATGACAGAGCCAGTAAGTGACACAGCTATGATGATCCCAGCTAAGAATGGCTTCAGAAACTTCACTCTTACCCCTTATGGTACTATTATGACCCATCAACATCAGCAGTAGCAGCATTATTACCTATTGCATTAATTACCTTAGGCTTTCACGGAAGAATAAAACAGATTTTGTGGCTTAAACAACAGAAATTATTTTCTTATAGTTCTGGAGGTTCCAAATTCAAGATCAAGGTGACATCAGAGTTAGTACCTGATGAGATCTTTCTCCTTAGCTTGCAGACAGTTGCCTTCTGCAATTTTATATGACACGTGTTAAATACCTCACATGGCTTTTCCTCTGTGCATGCACACCCCAGTATCTCTTCTTCTTCTTATAAGGATACCCGTCCTATTGGACTAGGTTCCCACCCTTATGACTTCATTTAACCTTAATTACCTCCTTATAGGCCCTATCTTGAAATACAGTCATATTAAGGGTGAGAGCTTAAACCTATGAATTTCAGTCCATAGCATCTACATTTAAAAATAAGGAAACTGAGGTGCAGGGAAGTTAATGGACTTGCTAAGGGCATATAGCTATAAAGTAGAAGAACTTAGACTCAAACCTAAATTTGTCTAAGTCTAAATCCCCAAGTTCTTTCCACTTCTCCACAGTAATTATTCACACTGTGGGAAGGGAAATGGTATAGTGGTATGTAAACAATGTAAAATATATATATATATATATACACATACTAGAGGCCCAGTGCATGATTTAATCATGCACCTGGTGCACCAGCGGGCTGGCTGTCCGCCGGTGCACCAGGCCTTCCGAAAGCCTCCTGCGCGGCGGAGGCTTTCGAAAGGCCTTGTGCCGGAGTAGACAGCCGGCCAGCTCCCCCGCTTTGGCTTTTGATCGCGGGGGAGCTGGCCGGCTGTCCACCGGTGCACCAGGCCTTCCGAAAGCCTCCGGCGCAGCCATGGCACAGACGCTGAGCTCGCGGCGCCAGTGGCACCGCGAGCTCAGCGTCCTGCTGGCCCAATCAGCTACCCCGGCCACCCTGAGTCCCGCCCCCTGCGCCTCCTGCTGGCCCAATCGTGGGCGTAGCGGAGTGATGGTAATTTACATATTACCATTTTATTATGTAGGATGTGTGTATACACACACACACACACACACACACACACACACACACATATATATATGAGAAACTCATTTTCATTCTGCTTTGGAACACTAGGAATACATTTTCAAACCCTGTTTTATCTTCACCATTATTTCTAAACTGCTTCTATAATGAGTTTGTATTGCCTTACTGTGCCTTCACCCTACCCCCAACCTGAGAACAAAGAGGGATAGCCCAAAACCAAATTGACATGCATTGCAAAGACAGCAGGACATTAAAAGCCTGCCTTGGCTAACCCCACACATATATACCAGAACTGACTGAACGTACTTTCATATACTTTGAGAGAAAGGGCTATATAAATTCAAATTGCTCTCCAACCTAGACATCTAATTCAACTTCACAGGGTCGTAGGCTGCAGGTACAGTATTATTTTCCAGACAGATTCATTCATTTATTTATTCAAGTAGCATGTACTAAGCAGGGCCTGCCATTTAGTCAATCCCAAGCCAATACATTTCCTCAGTGGATGGCAGTGCTCTCACTTTCTCACAGGTCCTCCAGGTGAGGAAAGGGACCTTTCTTAGGGTCTTCCCTCAATGTCTTCACCCATATCCTTCCATTCCCAACCCCTATACACCAAAATAAGGTGATCTATCTTTGACAATAAGTATAGTCATTGTGCTTATTTTGCAGATAGGAAAACTGAGACAGAAGGGATGAAGTTCAATGTCACACAAGTTGTAAGTGGTAGTGCCAGGATCAGAACACAAGCAGCTTGATAGCAGAGCTGGCACCTGTACCCACTGTGTTATATATACTTCTTGACATGCTCTATTTCTTGAATTTTATTATCAACATCAGAACTCAAGGATAGCTTAGAAGAAGAGAATTCTTAAGCTGGAAAAATAAGACCTGAGAAGTCAAGGGATTTGTCCAAGGTCACCCAGTGAGGCAGGAGACAAACAGTATTCAGAAAACGGATTCCTCAGAACCTGCCTTACCATCCTGACCCAGTTTCATGGATCTGGCACCCCCATTATCTTGGGACAATGGTCTGGAAGGCAAGAGGAAACCAAGCCCACTAGCCACTGTCCATTTGAGCATGGCATTCTCTCCATGAGTCAGGGTGAGCCCAAGGATGGCATGCATATCCTGTCTATAGGGGCAATTACCCCTGATGGGGGAAGACTAAGAAGAAAAAAATAAATATGATGCATTAAGTTAATGTGTAATATGTAAGAAGGTGCTAAGCACTAAAATAGAAAAAAGTAAAGCAGATAGGGAGTGCCCCCTGTGAGGGTAGAGGGGAAGAAGTTACAGTTTTAACTAGTGTGGTCAGGGTGAACCTCATTGAGAAGGTGACATCTGAGCCAAGACACAAAGGAGATCAAGGACATCGCCATGCAGATATCCGAGGAAACAGCATGCTTCAAGGCCCCAAGGAGAATGGACAGATCCCTGTTGGGAGGTTATTGCAGTAATCCAAGCTGGAGATGATAATTGTTAAGAGTGGCAGCAATGGAGATGGTACATGTGATTGAATTCTGGATATATTTTGAAGGCCAACTTCATAGCATTTCCTGACAGATTGGTTGTGGAACGTAAGAGCCAAAGTATTCAAGCATGTCTCCAAGCTTTGGACATGAGAACATGGAAAAATAGAGATGCTATCAACTGAGAAGGGCGAGGCTGTGAATGAAGGAGATTCGGGGGAGGGGAACCATCAGGAATCTGACTCTGGATACATTGAATTTGAGATGTCTATTGCATATGCAAATGAAGATGCCTAGTAAGCTATAGATTGTATGAGTCTGGAGTTCAGGAGAGAAGTCTGGCTGAAGATATAAATTTGAAAATAACCAGCATATAGATGGCATTTAAAGCCAGGCAACTAAGCCAGACTCAACAGGGAGTGAATGTAGACTTTTTTTTAAGGGGGGAGTGAGGGGGGGGAGACATTAAGGACAGAGCCATGAGGCACTCCAACATGCAGAGGAAGAGGAGAAACCAGGGAAGGAGATTTGAAAGGAGCAGCCAGTGAGGTGGGAGGAGAACCAAGCAAGTGTGTGGTGTTCTGGAAGCCAAGGGAAGAAAGTATATCAAGGAGGAGGAAGTGTCCAGCTATCTCACACGCTTCTGAGAGGTCACTTAACATGAGTTCTAAAAAATGACCACTAAATGAAGCAATATGGAAGTCACTTGGTAATCCTTACAAAAACGATTTTGATGGGGAGATATGGGGCCAAAGCTTGATTGGGATTTAAGAGAAAAGGGGAGGGGAGGGAGTGAAGACAGCACAGGGGAGCAACTGGGGTCACAATTAACATAAAGATGAAATCAAGAAATTTTTGTTGTTGTTGTTAATCTTCACTCAAGGACATTTTTCCATTGATTTTTTTTTTTTATGGAGAGTAGGGGAGAGGGGGAGAGAGAGAGAGAGAGAGAGAGACAGAGACAGAGACAGAGACAGAGACAGACAGACATCGATGTGAGAGAAACACAGCGATTGGTTGCCTCCTGCATGCGTGCGCCCTGACCAAGGCCCAGGACAGGGAGGAGCCTGCAGCCAAGGTACATGCCCTTGACCTGGTAACTGAACCCAGGACTCTTTTGTCCACAAGCTGACGCTCTAGCCACTGAGCCAAATTGGCTAGGGCAAGAGATTTTTACAAGATGTGAAAAATAACAGCATGTTTAAATGCTGATGGGAATGATCCAGGAAAGAGGAAGGGACTGAGGCTGTAGAAGAGGGGAGGATTGCTAAAATAATGTCCCTGGGTAGGCAAGAAGGGATGAGGTTTAGTGAAGGAGTTAGCCTTAGACAGTAATTCATTTATCATAACGGGCCCCAGCAGATGCTTGTGGATGGGGCAAGGTGTTTGAGGGAAGGATTGTCAATACACAAAGACTAGTGAAGAAGCAGGGCCAGACCATGAAGGACTACATAAACTCCCATGAGTGATCCAGATTACATTCCATGGGCAACATTACACTTTTAGGAAGATTTTCACTATATAAAATTTATTCACGGGACTACACAGAATAGATTTAAGATAGAAAGGGAAACTAAAGATAGAGCAATTAGGGAGATGCTGAAGATGTGTCGATAAGAGAAGATAATGATAATAGGAATAGAAAGAAGTTGGTCAATTTGAAATGTGCTCCAACAGACCTGCTATCAACTGACTATGATGGAAGGGAGGTAGGAGTCAGAAATGACCTCAGTTTCCTGGCTCTGGCAACTGGAAGGATAGATATGCCATTCACTGAGTGAAGAAACTAAAGAGGAAGAACTCAATTGGGATAGAAGATAAATAGCTGGTTTCTGGACCTTCATGGTTTTAGACATCTATGAATACCCAGAGGGAGGATGTCTCCCAGGTTATGGGTCATGCAGAGCAGGAGCTGACGAAAGCTCTTAACTGGAGTTAAAAATCTGGGAGTCCTTCCAGACAGTTACTGTACTAACACTGGCAGAGTCTAAGGGATTAACTGATGTGTGTCATGCTATTGTCTTCTACACTCAATGGTCCAGATCCCTCAGCTTTTACAGGACTCTTCCATTTGACTTTAGTTGTCACCCTGATGTCAATGGAACCTGCTTTTTTTAAATTTTTCTTTTTATTTCAGAAAAGGAAGAGGGAGAGAGAGATTGAAACATCAATGATAAAAATCACTGATCGGCTGCCTCCTGCACACCCCCTACTGGGGACCGAGCCCGCAACCCAGGCTTGTGCCCTTGACTGGAATCGAACCCAGGACCCTTCAGTCCCCAGGCCGACACTCTATCCACTGAGCCAAACCAGCCAGGGCAATGGAACCTGCTTTTAATCTGCCTTTATTTTACATGAACTGTACCCATGTGAAGCCATGAAAGTAGCTAGTCCTGCAGAATAAAATAACAGGCCTTTGCCATGGCAACTTGGAGACCTCCTCCATTTTGAGTTTTATGGATATATTCTTGCTAGTTAAGGTTTCAGATGAAAGGATGTGACTAAAATGCACTCTAGTTCTTAACTATAAACAACTATTTCATCATGTGCTACTGTGGGTAATCCAAGCATTGTTTGTCGCCATGTTATGTAAGATCAGCAAAAAGCTAATTATCTAAAAAAGTGATTCCTAAAATGTGGACACATATCCCTCCCAGTGCACACAAGATGCTTTTAGATGATATGGGAGATGATTTTAGATGGTACATGAACACAGCACTAAATAACATGAGCTCTCATTGTAAGAAACTTTACTTCATTTCCCATTTTCTTTCAAGGAGAAAGACACACTCTGATGCTAGTGGATCCTTAATTCCCCCGATATCCCTTCACAACCTAAATAAAATAGGCCTTGGGTTCAGAGTCTTCCACAAGCCAGCTTCTAACCAGAACTCCGCAAGTGTTTTATTTTCATTGTATTTATTTTTATACTCAACTTCTATTTATGACTAATGGTTTCCATTTTAGAGCATGGATACTAATGCCCTTCTAAAATAGACTATTCCTAAATGAATCCATTTCAAGAAATATATTAAGTAAAAGATGGTTCTTGGATATGTCCAAAAAAAATTAAGATGGTAGTTAGTGTTAACAGGTAATTTCTACACACACACACACACACACACACAGTAAAATCATTACTCATCTTACATAATAAAAAGGTAATATGCAAATTGCATCACTCCGCTACGCCCACAATTGGGCCGGCTGGAGGCGCGGAGGGCGGGACTCAGGGTGGCTGATTGGCTGGCGGTAGGAGCGGGGGGGGGGGGGGGGGGGGGGGGTGGCGGGGACTCGCGAGTCCCCGACCCCCGCTCCTCCTGCCGGCCTAAATGGCCGGTGCTGCGGAAGGACCCATGGGGCCGGCAGAAGACGCTGGTGGCGGAACTCAGGGTGGTGGATTGAGTGGCTGCCGGCACCAGTTTTCCGCCAGCAGCAGTTTTCCTCTGGCCAGCCGCCGATCGGAGCTCCCGATCGGAGTTCCTCTCCGGGTGGCCGATCATATTGGCTGGAGGCGCTCTGATCCGCAGGTGGCCAGAGGAAAACTACTGCTGGCGGAAAACTGGTGCCTGCAGCCAGGTGAAGGAAAAGTCTACTGCACGAAACTTCGTGCAACGGGCTCCTAGTGCATATATAAAGTAACATGTTAAAGATTTTATTATTTAACTAACTCATTACTTAAATGAGGAAACCAGGCTATGATATAACCAGTTCAAAGGAGAAGTAGAAGCAGCACAAATTTATATGCTTTAAACGAATATTAAATAAAATGTGGTGACTTGGGCACCAGGAGAAAGGTTGTCCCTGCACTGCACAGAATTCATTTGCACATCAAGAAACAAAAATTATTCTGCATTACTATCTATTATCTATAATATACAGAGTAATAAAAGAGTTCAAGGACAGTGAAAGGCTAGAACCAAACACCTGGACAATGCATAGTTTTTCACGGCCCAAGGCACTGGCCCAAACATTGGCCCAAAGCAATTTATAGTCAAAATCCTAGGAAGGTGGCAATGAATAGATGTAAGGTATGTAGTCAGTGGAGGTATGGAAATTTGGAGTCTTGACCCTGCAGCTGTATAAGCCTGGGCAGGTCATTTCTCCCTTTGGGCCTCAGATTACTCACCTATAAATGACGGACCTGGATAAGATGCTTTCCAAGAGTCTTATATGTTATGAAATTCTCAGATTCATGATGCTTAAACCCCAGGGGCTTTTGCGGGGTTAGAGTGGCATTTTAAAACAGAACCCCTTATTTGTAAGAATTCACAACCTGGGACTGGCCTGCTCACCAGCCTTCCCAGAGCAGAAGCAGGGGAGCTGCCTCCTGTACTCTGACTGGAAGTGTGGTCAGTGATCACCATTCATATGCTAATGACTGTTCGAAAAGGGGTGTCTTCCTTTGTGTTCCTTTGTAATTAAGACTTTGCTGAAATCCAGCAAACATACTTCATTTATCATCATCGGTACTGTCATTAATAACCAGAGAAGTCCCGGCTTCCACCGGCTACCCCATCACATCATTAACTTCCTTCTCCCCAAACTGGCTTCAGGTCCCACTCCTGCTTAGACAGTTCCTGTGCCATGGGAGGCAGTAATGTAGCTATTTTAAAAGTGATTTGATATGAGAATTTCAGTGATGCACAGTTCAATTTCTGTACCCCCTTCTGAGTTTTTCTGGACCATCGTTTTGAGAAAACTGGATTAATATCATTTATACTGAGTCCAATTCCTTCCTTACTCCAAGGACAGGGGGGTGGGGACAAGGCAGAAGTTACGAGGACTACACTCCATGCCCTTATACCAGGAACGAGCCCAGGGAGGGGCAAAGACTGCCTTTTTCTCCTCAAACTTCACTCCTGTATTGTTTTGGTTCCCTGACAGCTGGAGTGGGAAACTGAGAAGGTGGGCTTTGAGGCCAAAAGGTGTGGATGTGCCACTTTTCAAGCAAATTCATTCATTTCTCTGTCCCTTGGTTTCCTGCTCTTTAAAAAAAAAATTATATCACAGAGTCCTTGTGAAGTTTAAAATTAGGTGTGTAAACCACTTAGCACAGTGCCAACAAGCACTTAATAAATGTTACCTGTTTTTGTAGTTGCCATGTTTCTACTTGGCTGTACTTGGAACTGGAAAATAGGAGTAACCACAAAAATAAGCATTCTTTCACTCAGGTGATGGGATTAAGAAGCACAACTTGGCAGCTACAAAACAGTCACAGGGAAGTAAGGTAAAGCATAGGGAATATAGTCAACGATATTGGAATAACTACCTATGGTGCCAGGTGGGCACTCACATTGTCAGAGGGAACACTGTGTAACCCAGATGGATGTCTAGCTGCTGTGCTGTACACACCTGAAACTAATACCAAATAGTGCTGAATGCAAACTTAATCAACAAATAAAATACTTGTTAAAATTTTTTAAATAAATAAGTATTCTTTTACTCAACAAGTATTTTCTCCCTTACCCATATTATTTCCCATTATAAAATTTATGAGCTACACAAGTTTACTAATATTTTCAGTCAATGTTGGAAAGTATATACACAAAAGTACTGGGCATCATTTCTGGATTGTTGGATTGGGAGAATTTCACGTTATACTTGCAACACTATGAGGTTTTATTCAATAACAAATATATATCATTAGGATGACTTTTTAAAAGATTTTTTTATTTGGAGAAAATACTGAAATGCAAGTACCAAGAGTATGTGAATAACAAGTTGTAAATGCTAGAAAAGGTGGGGAGGGGGGGACTCTTCCTCCTCCCACTCCAGTTATCATTGTTCTAACTCTTCTACAAACCCGTGGGGGGGGGGGGCGGTTTGATTCCTGCGGATGTGAACAAAAGATCATGGATGCAAATGCAACAGCTCTGGGAAGCTGGAGTTCTCAAAACTGGAAAGGCCGTGGATATCACTAAGAATCTGACCGAAGCTGTGGCCCTTCCTCCCCAGAGACAGTGCACATCTGAATTGCTGCAGACCACTGCAGGGCGGGCCTAACCCCCAGAGACTTGTCGAGGTATAATATCAATGCTCATGTTTTACACTAACAAGACCCTTCACTATCTACTTATTTAAGGGCAAGAAAATATTTGATTAAATACCAAGAAGGTCCCATGACCAAAGGTATCTTCCCCACAACAGCCCTGATACTAGTGTCTAATATTTCACTATTAGGAAGTCCTTTGAATCAAAACACTATCACCTATAAAACAGCAAGCAACCCCAAGAAGTTTAACACATTAAATTGGTATCAATCATTTTCCAACACACACTTATTGAGTACACACTATGTTCCAGCAGATAGGATAAACAAGGACAGGTCTCTTAGAACTCGGTCTAGTGTGTAGGGGAGGATGGGCAGAGAGAGAAACAAGAGAGTGTAAACTAATTAGTGCTGAATTTGGTTAATGATGAGGACACTGAAGAAAAGAAAATGAATGGAATAGACTGGCTTGAGGACTTTACCTAGGGTGCTCAAGGAGGCTTCCTGTAGACCCGCCTGGCAAAAATAAGCCAGCCACATTGAAATATGTGAGGAGAGACATTTCAAGTCAAGTCATAAAAGTGCTCATTGAATCCGCATATCACATTTTTTTCTCACATGAAGACAGCTTCTAAAAATAGGAAGAAACCAAGTCCAGAAACGAAGAGACTGCAGAGGGAGAAAGAAGGAGACAACCACAGGGGAGTTTCCAGTAGGGAAAGAGGTAGAGAAACATGAATAGGAAAGAAAGGTAAAATGCCAGACCTGACTTTGATTATACCTTGGAATAGTTAGAATCTTTTCAGCTACAAGTAACAGATGGCTGACTCAAAATGGCTTAAACAATAAGTAATTTTACTGGCTTACACAGGGAGAAATTCAGAAGTAATTTTTTAGTATGATACCATCAGGGCTCTAGTTCTGTTTTCCTTTCATTCTTAGCTGTGTCCTCCTCAGTAGAGACAGATATAGAGAAGAGACAGAGACAGAAGAGGCAGAGATATAGAGAGACAGAGATAGAGATACAGACACAGAGATAGAGAGACAGAGATATAGAGATAGAGACAGACACAGAGATAGACAGAGATAGAGACAGACACAGAGATTAAGACAGAGATAGAGATAGAGACAGAGACAGAAGCAGAGAACAGGAAGATATATAGAGACATAGATGATATAGATATAGAGATAGAGATAGAGATAGAGATAGAAATAGAGATAGAGATAGAGATAGACATATGTAGATGTATATGCCTAGTATTTCCAAGCGTTTCTATCCTCCTTGCTCCCAAAAGATTCTGGCTTTGCTCATTTGGTTATTCCACTCCCCAGATATTTGAGGTAGGTTCTGCTATCATAACACTAGTTCTTTAAATTTCATGATAGAAGTGGAGAAGTGTAGATGGACAAAGGGCACAAAAGCTGGAACTGGAGGTGGAGTTTTTCTGAGAATTTTATAAAATTGTAGAAAAGGAGAAACCACAAGGTCTGAGAGAATTAGATGATTAGATAAGAGGGGTATTTTTAAGAGAGGTTTTGAAACATATATATCTGTTTCTTAATGTTTGAGCAATTTAAATAAAAAGCTTGAGTTGTTTGGGACAGACATTTTTGGTTTGTGTGGTTTTTTTTAACTAAGTTTTATCATTGCAACATAGCTCCGAGACTGGACTATGTGGGTCCTGGCTTCAATAGGGTTACACACACATACACACTCACACACACACTCACTCCCTCATTCACAAATGGCAAAAGCTCAACAACCCTATTTCTTACATCCCCTGAGAACAATATTATCATGATTTGCTCCAATGCTCCTAGACCTTGAGTGGGCATATAGAAGGAAAGGGGCTGGAATTTTGGCAAGTCACTTTTTAAAGGTCATTGATCTCTGGTTTGCATGAACTTTGTACTACAAATCATTACTATTAAGAGCAGTTTGGGTACAGTAGAAAGGTCTTGGATTTATGAGTGGGAGACATGGGCTAAAATGCTGTTAGCTCACTAGCTGAGTGATCTTTAGTGTATTCTTTAACATCTACAAAAGGGGCATCATAGTATCTCCTTTACTAGTTCTTAGTGCAAAACTGTGAGTACTTTGAATATATGGGCTTAACATGTGGAATATTCCTTATTCATTTGTGATTCCTTAAGGCATAGCTCATCGATAGCAAACACACAGCCCTAATGCTGCAACTCCCTACCCAGGGACAACAAAGCTAATGAATAACAGTAGTTTGCTCCACTAAACCTGGCACATAGGGGGCACTAAATAATAAATATTTGTTGAGTGGCCAGATTATTATGCATTCAGAGATCATAATAATCTGGCCACTCAGTGTATTTCTATGAAAAGATTTTATGATCCATGCATTCTCACTGAATATTGAGTATATCTGTGGAGAGGTACTTTTACTGTGTCCACACAATGCCAAAAGCCTGGCGAGCCCAATCAAAAACACTGGATAAGGCTTTGCTTCATGAACTGATCGGTCAGAAACTGATTGATGACCCAAGAGTCTCATGGAGACGTAGGCCCAGAGAGAGACAAGGACAGTCGGGGGAGAAATATGCGAAAGAATTACTACATCTTATTGGAAAGTATCTTTACCCCAAAATAACCAAGATAAATGATTTGTGACTGTGACATAGGACAAAGAATTTCAGTATAACAGAGTTGACTATGGAAAAATGCAGCCAGTATAGTAAATCACTCTGTGGGGAAAAACAAAAAGGAAACAGTTCAGAATGAGTGCCTTTAGAGATAAAAATCACCTCTCTGAGATATTTTTGTGGGGGAAAATGTCCTTAGAAATATTGGGAAATAATTTATAGTAGGGGGGTGGGGAAGCCATTATAAGCCAAATGGCCTTTCTGCATGATAGCAAAGTATACATTTAACATGGGCTCATTATACCTTACTTTCTATCCATTCTAACTAGGTTTTCATTTGCTGCCAAGGTTGGACATCAAGAGTGTTAAATCTAAAATCAATCTTTTCTTCTCAAGAAGGTAAATGTTCATGAAAGAGGTTACAAAATGAAGATAGACTCCTCCCCCAATGCTGCCTCTGGGACTCACTTCCTAACTTCTCAATAGCAGTCATTCATTACTTCTGAACCTGGGAATACTCAAGCTACCTGCCAACACTTCCTACTTAGATTCTGGAAGCAGAATCCAGAAACAGCATACATTCCAAAGAATTCTTATTTATTTTTTTAAAGAACTATAAAATTAGTAAAATGGTACTGGGAAAACGGAACAATTTTTGGGAAACATAATTGATGTGTGATTCCTAAATTACTCACTACACCAAAAGGCATTCCAGATGAACCAAAAATTTAAAGTGCAACATACAAAACCTTAAAGGTTCTAGAAGAAAACACTGGGAGAAATGTTATCATCCTACAATGGAGAAAGTATTTCAGTGTGTAACACAAGATTCAAGTGCCAAAATGAAGTATAGATAAGTTTTACTCCACAAAATTCTACATTAAATAAAATACCAGAAAAGGAAGTGCAAGATAAACAAACTGAAGGAAAACTAGGTTGCAGTGCATATCACAGACCAAAGGCTATATTTCACTAATATAAATCCTTAGCACTCAATAAGAAAAGAGTCCTTAGAAATCAATAAGAAAATTCCAACTACTAAAGGAAAGATAGGCAAGGGCATAGAAACGTCATAAAAAATTAACTACAGTTACTTATAAGCATATTAAATTTACTCAACTTCCTCATAATAAGAACTATACTGAGATTCCATTTTTCACCTATCAGATTGACAAAGATTATGAAAAAGTATAGCAGCTTTTATTTTAGGAGGGAAAGCAGACACTTTTAATACCATATTTAGGGGGAATGTAAATGGATTTAACCTCTGAGAAAGTCAATTTGGTAATATTTATCAAAGTTGAGAATGCACATATCTTTCAATTAAAGTTCTAGTGATAATGATTCACCCTGAAATTTACCTGTGTACAATAACCAAGGCTGTTTACTGCACCAATGTTTATATTAGAAAAAAACTAAAACATCCTAAATGTCCATCAACAGAGGGCTGGTAAAAGGAATAATAGTAAATAATACCTTGCTTTTCTACCATGTTTTATCCTTCAAATCTTCCTTTTGTTTCTTCATAAAATATAGAATATAGTATGAAACTACTAAAATTAAAGAGTTAGCTTTGTATAATTACATCAATAAAATCAAATATATATATATTAAGCAAAAAGGTACAGAATAACATATTTTATTCATATATACACTGAGTGGCCAGATTATTATGATCTCTGAACGCATAATAATCTGTCCACTCAGTATGTGTGTGTGTGTGTGTGTATGTGTATATATATATATATATATATATATATATATATATATATATATATATATATATATGTATATGAGGCCTGGTGCATGAATTCGTGCATTGGTGGCGTCTGGCCAGCCTGGCCAGGGGGAGGGGACATGGACAGTTGGCCGGCCTGCCTGCTGGTCGAACTCCTGGTCGAGGGGACAATTTGCATATTAGCCTTTTATTATATAGGATATACACTGAGTGGCCAGATTATTATGCGTTCAGAGATCATAATAATCTGGCCACTCAGTGTAATTATACATGCACAGAATATTTCTAGCAGAAAACACAACAAACAGGCAACAGTGGTTCCCTCTGGAAAGAAATGGATGGTTGGGTAATAAGAGTGGGTAACTTTTCACTATACTGTATATATTTTTTGGATTTTTTTGAATTCTGAACCATGGGCAAGTACTACCCATTCAAAAGATATTTTTTAAAGAGCTGCAAAAAATTAGACAAATACTCAAACTCTCTCATCACATTCTAAAGGGGTCCTGAAGCCAGGTTTTTACCTGAATAATTTGAGTATTATCACCAGACAGGAAATCTTTTTGTAATATTAATTAGAATTCTGCTTTATTTTTCCCTCCTCCCCCTTCCCAAACATGTATTCAGCCCCTTACTAATTCCTTGCTGTAGGGAGTTCTGCAGGGGAAAAAGCAGAGCTACCAGGACAATGATTCTCTCCATCTTTTATAAAAGCCCCCACACTTTGAAGGTATTATGGCATGGCAATACACCCAAAGGTGAAGGGTGTAATGAAGATAATGAGGATGTGGAGAGAAAAGAAGAAAGGTTCTATAATCAGAGAGAGGTGAAGTTCAGACAGCACCAACAGTTAAGCTCCTACGGATGGCCATTTGGTGGGCTAAAGGGTCTCTAGCCAGGACACAGGAGCTCCTGGGCTCATTAAAGAGTCTAAACCCCAAAAGCTAGCATAAAATGGCCTGTGGAAACAGTGAGAGCTAACCTATGTGGACCAATGGGGCTACCTCTATTTGGCATTAAGAAAAGCCTATGGGAGGAAAGGGGCGAGGGGATATTTGTAATACTTTCAACAATAAAGGTAATTTTAAAAAAAGAAAAAAGAAAAGCCTAGCACCTTGGCAAATCTCTGGGTGGGGTGGCAGAGCAGTGGGAAACGTTTAAAGGAATCCCCATAACGACTGAAGTTGGGTTTCCCCCAGCCATCATGATGCAGGGCTTATAGCTGGGTTTCCGTTGATTTGTTATGTAGCTGATTCTGTGGGTGGAGATTCCTCCCTGGTATATAGCAGGGCGCACTGTAAATCAGCTGGTGTACAGCGGACACTCAATATATTAATGCCACTGGTCAACGTCTTTTTTGATGGCAACAGATGAAACCATCTTTCTTTTCTCTCTTTTCTACCATGTTTTATCCCTTAAATCTTCCTTCGTTTCTGATACTTTCCCTTTGCCTTTTTCTATCTCTTTTTCCTTTCCTGTTGCCCAAGATGTAGACATGCCAAAGGCATGAGCAAGGGTGATTTGGCATGCCCAGAGTCACTCAAAGATGAAGATGCTCTCTTGAGCTTACAGAATCCATGCCCCAAATCTAAGCAAATTTTCCCAAATGGCTGCTTCTTCCAGCCGGATTTCTCCATGAGGCTGGAGAAGATTTTAACACTGAGGCACACAATGAAGCTGACCCTGAGATTTCACAGGAGCCTTCTAGACAGGGCGAGTTCTTGTTCAGCAATGTGGAGACTGCCCTATGGAACTGGCGCTGAATACAACTGTGCCCTTGAACATGAGTTCAAGGAACTGGCCCTTCCTGGGTCAGCACAAGGAGAGAGTAAGGGGACTAGTGAGAGACCCCAGCATCATTAATCATCAAAGAAACGCCACTGGCCTGTCTGAAGAAACATAATGAAAAAATAGGGAGAGTGAATGGGGAACTGAGACCCTAGGGGGATAGGGAGTCCCCTGGGTGCTTAATTTAATGGGCAATGAGAGGCTCATTTTCTCAAGAGCCTAAGAGTTCCAAAAACAGTTTTTAATTGTGTGCTTTCATTTCAATGATAATTTCAAAAGGAAAAAAAAATGATTTTGCAGCCAAACTCCTCTTTAGCAGTGACAGTTTACAACTGGAAGTGTAAGTCAGTGTTCTCCAAATGGGGGTGGTCTTCTCTGGAGCTGAGAGAATATTTTTCCTTGAGAAGGGACAAGATATTACACCAGTTTACAAAGCCCTGGTTTTAAGCATTGTCTTTTCAGGAAAATGGAATAAAACGTGAATGCTCTCCCATCAGTGTTTTAGCACTGATTATGGAACAGCCAGCCATGACTTTGGAGGGCAGGGACCCAGAGGAGCAGGGAGGCCTGGAGGAGTGGTGTGGATCACAGAGCAGCCAGGTGTGAGACCTGAGGAGAGGGCACTGAGGAAGAGAAGAGTGGGCACCAACTAGCAGAGGAGGGCCTTACAAAAGGCCACTGAAGTACCGCCCAACCCAAGGTCAGATGTCACCCTAACAGATCGGTCCACCTTGGACTTGAGCTGCATCCACTTGGTCAATCTTCCCTACCCCAATATGCTCCACCTGCCAGTGTGTTCACCAGCATCCCCGCAATCCCCAAATATACACTATCCTGGGACGCCTGCTCTTCTCTTTCAAACCACCATCCATTCCTCAAAGCCTACCTTCTCCCCTTCCTCATCCAATATATTATGTCATCTGTGCCATATACATGATCACTTATCCATAAACTGTTTGAATTGCTCACTGTCAATCAACCTATATTCCTCTGATCTGCCCAAGAAATCTGTAAGATCCTTGTCGGTAGGCCCTAGGAAAGCCCCAGCCCATAATAATAATCCCTATTTTTTCAACCACTACAAAGCACTTTTATGCATAGTCTTTCATTTTACTCAAACATCCATCCTATTAGGCAAATTGGACACAAAACACTATAGACTGCTATCAAGAAAAGAAAACAGCCCCAGAAAAGCTTGGTAACTGGGTTTGAACTGATTAAGTGAACTCACAAGCATGCTAATAAACTCTCTAGTGGGCCAATCACCACTGACCTGGCAGTCATATTACATTGATTTGTCTTAAAACTGTTCAGAGAAATGGCATATGTCCCAGTCTAGTAACCTCACTACGTTGCCTTCATACAACTCAGCTAGGTTGCAATTTTGTATTTAGTTTGTAAATATGGGCCTGACCCAAAATGGGTGTTCAATAAATATTTGCTGATGAATGAATTCTACCTCCTTCACTAGACTGTAAGTTTCATGACAGTGACACACCTGTTTTGCTTATCATATCCTCTGTGCCCAAACAGTGCCTAGCACAGAGTAGACCCTTGTGTGATATTTATTGATCAATGAAGGAAACCAGTAACCAATGCCTAAACGCTCTCCTATGAAAAGCATCCATGAAGCCCACAAACCGATTTCTTTTAAAAATATACCTATGTCAACCCCCCAGACCAGGGCAGTGAACCCAAAACAGAATAAAATTACTTTCAAGAAAATGAACTGTTCCCCAGTTGCAAATTGGCTCTGGATGCTGCTGCCTCACTTCCATTTACACTCTTCCCAGGCAGCTATTTCAGGTGATGGCATTATCATCAACGGAATTCAATAAAGCGACCCGCTTTCCCCCCCCCTCGACGTTTATTTTCCTTAATCCGTCTTACAGCAGGAGACCATTATCCAGTCAAATAACGTTCAATTTCATCGGCATTACCTCTTCAAGGAAACATGCAGAGGGTTTGCATAAACGGGTGTGTAGTAAATTTAGTCTTTTAATAGGTTCATTCTTTATTAGGTATTTATTTTGGGAGGCGAAGTCCTAATTAGATTAAGTGGAGAAGCAAAAAGGCTGTGGAAACACACAGAGATCCCAGAATTAGATGGATTTGGTGTAGGTTTCCAGTTTTCCTTTTATGTTATTTTCTTCAGATGGCTGGAGAAATCCACACTGCAATCTCCAGCCCCTCAGATAAGGGTTTGGGAAATGAAACCCTGCCAAGGTTTTGTGTGAGGAAGTCACATTTGTCTTTCTCCTACACAAAGTTATTGAGGCCAGAATCTAGGGAAAAGCGGCTCCCGGAGCCAGTGGTGAACCCAATTTGCTGTGGCAGATGAATATAACAAAGGTGGTGGTCTAGATGTTTGGCCTCCAGGCACAATTCAATTTTCAGCTGTTTCAAAGCTATTATGTCAAAGGCTGTTTGCATAAACATAATGTTGCTGGGGTGATCTTGGGTAGGCAGGAGTGGAGACGTCTGCCCTCTACTGCCCTAAACAGAAATAGCAGCTGGACTTTCTTCAATCCAGATTTAGAGCTACAAAAACGTCTCCTGTCCCCCACACAATGAACCATCTCTAGAAGTTTCTGAAACGTTTTTTCTCAAGCTTTAAAACCAGAAGTGATTTATTCAGTTTTGTTTCACGGGAGAAAATGAAGTCGACCGAGGATGTGATGAGTTGATTGATGATGTGGGAACCTAGGAGAAGGCTACTTCCCTTCTTAGAATTGAAAAGAAAATTCCCTTCACCCTCCCACCCACCCACACACATATATTTATATAATCACATTGATATTTAATGTGTTTTTTTAACATAGAAAGAAGAAACAGACAATGACTCACAGGATACAAATCAATACATTTCAGACGGGGCTAAAAATGTCACCTTAAAAAAAAACACGTTTAATGTTTATGAGGGCAAGAGTGGGAGAAGATAGCTTTTCAGTTTCATGTAAAAGTCTAGCTTTTTCTTCAAGTTTCTTCTCTCTTTGTGCTTTCTCTTTCATAAAAAATACTGTGTCAAGCTCTATGCTAAGCACTTTACACCCTCTGAGAACCATCATCGACATTTCAATGTTTTTTTCTTCAAACACAGATAATTTTTTAGTGGAACAGAGGATGGGCCACTTTGGGGGAGAACATTGTAGGTCGGTTGCTACAGTGGAGACCCCCAGACAGAGAGAAAGGTCACATGCAAACAGCTCGACTATGTGCTCCAAGGGACACTGGCTAACCCCAAACCGACATAGAATCCGTCTTGAACCAAACTTGGAAAAGAAAACTGCCCAGCAGGTGACACTGGCCCCATGTGGCACAGAAATAATCTTCTATGAGGTTTTGTAAATTAATGTCCCTATATTGAGAGTTGTCCTTTAAATGTTTTATATTCTAAAATGTCCAAACTTTGTTCAAGTCAATGGACACAAGATATTCCTTCTGCATTCCCAGGTCCCAAATAAGGCCATGCATCAAGGCTGGACAGCATAAACACATACATGGCATTCACAGTCTAGTGGAGTTTGCAGTTCAATGAAAGAGACTAACATTCATCAGGTAACACACTCAGGTGACTAATTACAAAATGAAGAAGATTTTTTTAAATAGTGTTCATAGGGCATGTTTAATAGGGTACCTACTAGTATACTAACACAATGTCTGTGGTGGCAAAACATGTGTCTATAATAATAAAAATATCTACCACTTATTGGAGTCTTTCCTCATTCCAGGCACTCCCTGGGGTCTTTATGCGGTTATCTCACTGAATCTTCATTATACCCCATAAGGAAGGCATATTGTTACTCCCATTTTATTGAAGAATTAACTGAGGTTCAAAGAAGTAAAGTAACTTGTCCCAGGACATACAGCCAATAAATGGCTCATTCATGTCTAAGTCTAAGATCATCAGCCTCCTTGCTTCCTACTTTTCTAACTAAGCTAAATATTCTGGAAAATTTAGTTAATGAGTTTAAGGTGAGGATCAATAACATTCAGATTAGACAAAGCTACTGTATTTATTTTCTTAAAGTTTCATCTGCAAAAAAAAAAAAAAGAATTAACTACTATTTTTAAGCAATAGGGGACTAGGAAGTGACTGTCCAGGGCAGTTAGTAGATAAGCTGCTTTCTGAGGCCAGTCTGCTTGGGTTCAAATTCCATAGCTATCAATTACTAATTCTGTGACCTTGAGCAAATTTCATCTCCCCATTCTTCAGTCTCCTTACCTGTAAAATAGATAAGAACAGTGTCTACCTCATGGGGTTCTGAGTGAGGATTAAATAAGGGAACGCAGTGTATTTGAAGCACTTAGAACAGTGTCCACGCAGAGTAAACACTCTGTAAGTGCCTGTGTATTTTGGATTCAGAATGAAAGCACAGGCAATGATCTACCTCAAGAGGTTCTTGAGAAAATTAGATCAGATAATATTTGCAAAGTGCTGAGAACAGTGCCCAGAACTGAGTAAGAACTACATAATTCCTCAGTGAAATCCCCCACTGTCTGCCCATGACTGAGAAAGAGGGCTTGACAGTCAATGTCATCCCAACATCAGCAATCGCAGGTTAGACATGAACCATATGTGGGTCACCATCACAGATGTTTGAAGCCAGAGCATTTATCAAAGACTCTGATCTAACTGAAGAATGGTCTTATGTTGCACACTCATTTGCATTTGTTAGGAAAGCCTTGGTATTGAGACTCTGCAGAACAGCTCTTTGTAGGGAAAAGAAATTAATTATATAAGGTAAGAGGTTCTTTGGTTTCTTTCCAGTTAGGAGTAGTTTGCCTCACCCTCCCACACAGAAACAGGAATTCAGAAGTGAGTGAACTTACTCATTTTAGTTGGTATATTAAATGATAGAAAAGCAGAATAGAACAGAATTTAGAGTCAGGCAAAACCTGTGTTCAAATTCTAGCTCTATCCCTTACCTACATATGACCTTGATTGAGTTAACTTAAGCTTTCTGAGCCCATTTTTCTCATGGGTAAAATGGAAATTTAAAAAAATAGTATTTTCCTTATAGGATTATTATGTGAATATAATAATATTAATGAAATGTGATGATATAAAAAGTGTTGATCATAAAAAAAGGTAATATAAAATAGAAATATTTGGTGATGTGGGAACCTAGGAGTATTCCCAAAGCATACCACTGGAGAGAGACAATTTTTTTCACTCTTCCATAGAGATCCCTTCTCTGCATAAGCCAGTTTGAATTGGGTATTTGCCACTTTCAGCCAAAGTAATCTGGACTGCCAGTGGGCTCCATAAATATAAATTCATTAATAGTAGTGGGAGAAGCAGGAATTGACTGTCTATACTCTTCCACACTTCTCATCCTTTGAATCACTGGCACATCCCAGTGACATGTCTCTCCAGAGTCAGGAATGCCCCTAAAATATAGAATGAGCAAAATTTGCATCAAAAGCTAGGAATGAACCAAATTAAGTCCACTAAACCTTGATTTCAACAATGCAACAAATAATGTGGACTTCAGCACTTTCTATGGTCATAATTCAAAATCATCAAGACCGAAAGTTATGTGAGCACTTTAGGTTGAACCCAAAATAGTTTAACTTATTTGCTCCCAAGCAGCTGATTTCAGGAAAGCAAACCCTAAGACCTAAAGAAGCTTCCTTTTCAGGAAAGGAGATATTGTGAGTCAAAGCAGCATGTTTTGTAGAAAGACAATTGTTTCAGACATTCACTTGTGTGTTTTCCTTCCTGTCTTTTCCTCTTTCCACCAAGCCCTGTGCTTCCCTGCCGGAGGGAAGGTTTCTAACTGTGAAACACTTTCTTCCCTGGCTTTGGCTCTCAGAAGCCTGCACTGGTGTTGGCCACCTGATGGCTGACAGACATTTTCCTTTTGTCATTTTTCTTTGGCATATGCAGAGTGATTTTAAATGCTTGAGACAACAGCTAACACATAGGAGGTTGCTCACAATAACCTGGATTTCTTGATTTTCTTGGAAAATCAGAAGATCCAGCAATACAGGGCAACAAGCCAGAACTGAGTAGCAGCCCCCTTTAGACAGACTACATGCCATGCCCCTGCCAAGCTGCTCCACTCACTTCTATTCCTACCCAGCCTCTGTATTCATTTGAGTTTGCAATTCTTGGTCTAAACCTACTGAGAAGAATATGCCAGGACTCCTGGAAGGATAGGAGAATAGGGTTGGAGACTAGAGCGGATTCCTCTGATAGAAGCGAGATGAGAAATAAATTCTCTCAAGATTAAGGAATTTCCAGAAGCTGAAGAAGACAGAGGGCATTCTCTCAAAGAGCGGCAGACTGAAGGTGGCTGACTGATGGTGTTCTGGAGAAATAGCAAGACTCGAGCGAGGAATGGCCGTGTGCAGTTCTCCGCTCTGACAATGACGTTCTTGCTCCAGTTGTGGCACAAAAGCAGCAGGGCAGGAATGACACCATGTGGACTGGGTTCATGGGAATCTCAGCAACCAAGGCTCCCCTGGTGGTGGCGACCTGGGCCTTCCCCAACCACCTGACTCTGTTGTAGACCCCCTTAGCCCTTCGGGGATGGGGGAAAGATATGGCCCCCAGGACTTAGCAAGGTTGAAATTCTAGCCCACCAGTGAAATGGGGACTGCGTTGTTGTTGTGTTTTAAGGAAAGAGAAGAACACTGTTTCTTGAGCATAAGAATTGAAAATTACTACAATTTTCAAGTGTTCCAGGAAGTCACAAAATTACCCCAAATCACCCTACAGAAAAATTATTTTTCCCTCAGTTTTGTTCTGTATATTTTTATACGCCTAGGTGGGTTTTGTCAGATGGCCATTTCTGTTTGCAGGGTCCCTATGCTGCTGTGACCTTGGCCTACAGAGGCCTGGGTTTTATAATGTCATTAGTCCCAAAATGTTGGGAAATTTCTCTCTGTCGCGCTGACCTGGACACTGTGATCCCAGATGGAGCAGCAATCTCCACATTCCTCACATACTGGAAGAAGCCCAGTGGGTGGCTTCTTAGCTGACAATAGAGTTCAGCTCAGGCAAGGCTGTAGAATGGGGTAACCAGACACTCTCTGTGGTCTCTAGAGCTGAGGGGGAAAGTAGAGCCTTCTCTGGTTGCTCAGGAGGCAGTATTTCCACATGGTCCTTAAGAACTCCAGCTTTAAAATCAGACCAAGTTCAAATCTTGGCTCTGCCTTTTACCAGTTGTTTTTTTTAAACCTCAGAATAATAGTAGCCATCTCACTGTTTCATTGCGAAGATTCAATGAGCTAATGCATAGCAAGTGTCTAGTTCAACATCTGTTCATAGTAAGAACTCAAATAAGGTTTAACTATTAAAATAGTAATAATTACTATTAATGGAAAACAGCCCAGGCCTCCTGAGAATTCAGAGCCTGGATAATGAAACCAGATAAAGCAACATCTGCCCAGTGATTTCACCCATGGAACATGCATTCAAGAAATCACAGGACGCAGCGCCAGCGCACGGTCATTCCAGCCTCTGCTAAAACCAATATAAATACTTATTTGCCCCTCACGATGAATAAGAGAGAACAGACCTTCCCTGTGCAAAGGAAATGGAAGCCAATACATGTAAAGCACATAAG
Organism: Cnephaeus nilssonii; assembly: GCF_951640355.1. NCBI lineage: Eukaryota > Metazoa > Chordata > Mammalia > Chiroptera > Vespertilionidae > Cnephaeus > Cnephaeus nilssonii. Next base: position 93,786,403 of record NC_137076.1, on the reverse strand, counting down.
AAAGGAATTTCATGAGGCCAGTTGTTAGCTGTTCCAGTGAACAGGGAGAAGTCAAGGTCAGCCAGTGGAGCCAGTCAGGGCAAGAGTCAGCAGCAGGCAAAATTGGGAAGAAGAACAAGGTTTTGCCCAGATCTTTGTTATGCTGTGTGTGTGTGTGTGTGTGTGTGTGTGTGTGTGTGTGTGTATTAGGATATATCCTCCCAATTAAGCACCCCATGCTTCACGTTGCTTTTTGGATGCCCAGGATCTCAAAGTCAGCTGAAGTTCTCTCTCTAAACATCCTCATGCATTCTGATCCTTCAGGTAACATACCCCTAGTGACAACCTGCTCTTGACACACTGCTCTCTTTTCACTAATCTGAAAAATTAATTTATTTTAAAGTATTATGGGTATATGGACGTTTCCTCATTATTGCTTCTATCAAAAAAAAAAGCCTGCATTTTCACCAGGCTTTCGATACCCCAAGAGCAAGGGTTAGGCCTAGCTCCAGAGTGACTAAGACTTGGGGTGGAGTAGACAGACAGGACTGGAATTTGGTTCAGTTATGAACTGTGAGGTGCTCCATAAACATTAACAAGGGTTGAGCTTTACTGAGAGAGACACTGTTTCACAAACAAAGGCAGGATGGAGATATCCCCCAGGTCTGTGTAGGCAAAGCCCTCCACTGCCTTCCTCCCACCACAGTCCTCTAAGCCATACTGAGCCCCAAGCACACAGAGACGGCAAAGAAGGCAAATGGGGCCTAATAGGTACATCAGTCTGTGGCGAGAACTCATGACTCACAGAAAATGCCACTTGTAAAATCATCGCTCTGGTGCTCTCAGAACATACAAACATCTACGAAAAGATAGAGAATTTCTTTTTGAATTAACATCTGAGCTCCTTGAATGCACTTATTTATTTACCATGTCATCTGGGACTTCTCAGGCCTCAAAAACCCAATTCCAATTCTGTAGTGTGGGGGAAGCCCTACATCTCCCCAAGATTCCTATAATTTCCTCATACTTATTCAGTTGCTCCTTCCTCCCTTATTCCCACAATCAAGGGATCACCTCTGCTTTCCACGGAAGAGACCCTGATGTGAAGTTCAGCATCTCCTCAGGTCAGCCCCAAAGAATCTACTCACAGAGAGCTGGGGGTGAACGATGAGGATTTTTCTAAAGATTTTAGAAAAAAGATAGCACATGGCCTGTGGTGAGCTACATTAGAAGTCACATTAAATGACTTCCACCTGATCGTCCACTAGATAGACTCAAGCCCCCAACTCATAACTGATGCCTAAATATTGCTATCCCCAACTTTGTTGGTGGCAGTTGTGCTGCTATCCTCCTATCTAATAAAAGAGTAATATGCAAATTGACCATCACTCCAACACAGATGGCTGCCCCCATGTGGTCAAAGATGGTTGTCCCCATGTGGACACAAGATGGCCACCACAAGATGGCCTGCAGGGGAGGGCAGTTGGGAGGGACAAGGCCTGCAAGGGAGGGCAGTTGGGGGCAATCAAGCCTGCAGGGGAGGGCAGTTAGGTGTGACCAGGCCAGCAGAGGAGGGAAGTTGGAGGCGACGGGGCCTGTAGAGAAGGGCAGTTGCGGGGGACCCAGGCCTGCAGGGGAGAGAAGTTGGGGGGGACCAGGCCTGCAGGGGAGGGCAGTTAGGGGTGACCAGACCTGCAGGGGAGGGCAGTTAAGGGTGACCAGGCCTGCAAGGGAGGGCAGTTAGGGGCAAACAGGCTGGCAGGGGAGTGGTTAGGGGGTGATCAGGCTGGCAGGCAGAAGCAGTTAGGGGCAATCAGGAAGGCAGGCAGGTGAGCGGTTAGGAGCCAGCAGTCCTGGATTGTGAGAGGGATGTCCAACTGCCTGTTTAGGCCCTATCCTACCAGGATCGGGCCTAAATGGGCAGTCGGACTTCCCTCGAGGGGTCCCAGATTGGAGAGGGTGCAGGCTGGGATGAGGGACACACACTCCCGTGCACGAATTTCGTGCACCGGGCCTCTAGTTGTAATTATATAACTTAATCCAACATAAACAAACAGACAAAATATAAGTATAAAAATATAGCTCTTGTTTCTATCAAAACTAAGTTAAATGCTTTGTAGAGACTTGATAAAAGTGCACTTATAGAGAAATTACTATCCGATACAATCTTGGAGAAAAGATCGCTATAAAAGAGGGGAGGTAAGAGTAAACCTCTGAAAGGAATATGCACCGAAATTACCTCCCAAGTTTCTTTTAAGTTAATGATCCAACTTAAAATAATAAAAACTAGAATTCACCGATGATGGGTTTGGAAAAGAAAAGCCAGGAACTCCAATAGCAGACGGCTGGCCAGGAAACAAAGACCTTGGCCAGACATCAAATGATGAGTAAACGAACACATACTTTATGTGTCTTAAGTTAAAATAAAATGGATCAATGTGTCTTTTAATGATATCCCGATTTAACCTTTTTTTTTTTTCATTAACTTGCAACTGCTCCTGTCATATCAGATTAGAGGACTTCTGATAGTCAATCAATCAGTATGAACCATCAAAAACAGATCACTGTAACCTCAAAGTGGATTTAGAAGAAAGGCTTGACTTAACTAAATAGATGAATTTCAACACTGAGACCGCCTCATTTTATACTACATAGACGTATGCACTCATTTTTATTCTGTTGATCAATGTATTTATCCTACTGAAAACACATTTGGGGAATGCTTAGAGGGCCACATCTACCTCACCACCCATTTCCTGTGATTCCTCAAACGATGTTCACAAGTTTGCCAAAAATAAATAAATAAATAAGGAAAGTACCTTGGAACCTGGTGATTTTTCAGAGTCTGTATTCTTAACCAGAAATTCATTAATAGGCTTCAAAAGGTCCAAGAAATTCCTGAAAATGTATGCAAAACATTGCGTTCATGTGGGTGGGTGTTTTTAGGGGAAGAGTATCTGTAACCATCATCTGAGTTTCAAATGTGACCTTAAAAGCAGCCAGATTGCTATTTTAATGGGGACCAATTGTGCCCACATGGCTGTCCTGATTTTAGATTGAAGGTCCTGTGTCCCAGGAAATCCCTCAGACCCAGGAAAAGTAGGGTGGTTGGTCACACTAATCTGGGATTTCCACACAAAATGCAAATGCCCAGTTAAATTTGAATTTCAGATAAACCACATATAATTTTTAGTATAAGTATGTCCTGAGAAATATTTATTGTTTATCTGAAATTCAGATTTAACTGGACATCCTGCATTTATATTTGCAAAATCTGGCAACCCTACCCTAATATAATAATTAATAGCATGGGAATCATAGTAGCAATAGCACTAACAATTATTGAGTGTTTCCTTCATCGGGCACAGTTTCTTACTCAATCCTAACCACATCACAGGAGGTTATAAATTATTACAATCTTTCCCAATTTACTGATGCAGTGATTAAGGACTAAAGAGGTGAAATAGCTTGCTCAATATCATAGTTAAACAATGGCAACGTCAGATTGAAATCCACCAAGATCCATGTTCTATAAAAAGGGAAAGGGGGAAAGACGTATCTGGAGATGCCAAAGGTGCTATGTTTGCCACCTGGTGCCCTCTCCATCCCCTTCTCCCTGCCCTTGTCATCAGTAACTTATCCCCAGGCTCTGAACATCACTCACCAGGCTGTGCATCTGAGGTTTACACAGTCAAAGCATTGGCATCCTGGCTTGGCAAGCATCCTGTTTTCCAAACTCAGCTCTAACTCCCCCACTTTTCTCATAAGCTTTATCAGGGAGACTTTGCCTGAAGCCTTTCAGTCCACAGAGTTGACAGTGGCTTAAAACATCAGCTGAAATTCACGTGCCTCCTTGAACTGCTTTCAGTTCTCCAAAATCAGTTAGCACTTTGCCCAAATATTTTGCAGGTTGGAATGGGACTTGCATAGAGGAAACCAAGTGTCCTCATTGGCCTGGAACTGAAAAATATCTAAGGAACAGGACTTCCACTGCTAAAAATTGGGAAGTCCCAAGAAAACCAGGGCAGTTGGTCCCTACCTATCTGGCTTTCACTAATGTTATCTCACTTGACCCTCAGCACAACCCAGGGACAGAACCCATTTGACAGACAAGGAAACTGAATCACAGAGATATTCAGTAATTGCTAATGTGTTCAGGGCTGTGAACTACAGAGCTGAGCCTGCCAGATATGCCCCAACTGTAAAGACGGCCTCAAGCTGAACCCTGAGCCTGACCTCGGGTCACTTTATCACCCTTCCTAGCATCCCAGTGTCCTTTTCTATAAAGATGGAAACCTAACCATCCCATCGCTGCAGTCTAAGTAAGATAATGCATTGAGAGCACGCAGAGCAATGCCTGATGCTAAATTAAGTGCCCACGGATGGAAGTTATCATGACTCCATCAGACCGCTAAAAGAATGAGGTAAAGAAACAGTATGTCACCCTAGCCGGCTTGGCTCAGTGGATAGAGCGTCAGCCTGTGGACTGAAGAGTCCCAGGTTCGATTCCAGCCAAGGGTACATGCCTGGGTTGCGAGCTCGTTCCCCAGTGGGGGGCGTGCAGGAAGCAGCTGATCGGTGATTCTCTCTCATCATTGATGTTTCTATCTCTCTCTCCTTCTCCCTTCCTCTCTGAAATCAATAAAGAAATGTATTTTTTTAAAAAAAGAAACAGTATGTCTTCTTTGCATGAACCCCAAAGATATTTGGGGATATACTCAAAATGTCCTGCTTTTCCCTCATGACCAGTTATCCATCTGTCATAAAAGTTTTTTCCTAAATATTTTCTAAAGCTACATTTTTAGCTTTTGCTATCTCTTCTGAGTCCCCTATTCTGATCAGAAGCTGTGTCTACTAAGGCTTCCTTTCATTCAAGCTGTATTTAGCTGTATCTTTCACAAGCTCAAAGAGAGTAAAAGTTAGTCAGGGTCCACTTAAACACCAAATCCACCTGGACTCCACCCCAAGTGACTTGGTGAACACAGGAACCACATTTGCTTTGTTCACCTGAGAATTGCCACTGGTGCCCTAATCACTGCAGGTGCTCAATAGTTATTGATTCGATTCATTAATTTATCAATCAATATCAATTTCCCCATTATGAACCATTCTTGATTATTTGTATCTGGAATAAACCTTTCCATTCTGTGAGTCTTTTTTTGCAATAATTTTTAATCCCCATTTTCCAGTTGCTAGTTTTCAAAAATTTACAGTCAGACAAAGCTATTCACCAACCCAGTCACAAGAAGAAAATTGTTCCAACTAAATAAGAGTCAAGGAATGAGTGAAGGTGGGGGGAGGAGAAATACCACACAGAAGCCATGAGAACTGGAGACCAGATTTGCCATTAATCAGCTATGTATCTGTGGGGGAAAGAGGCAATAAGAACATTTGTGAAGCCTTTGCTATGAGCCAACTCTGTGCTAAACACTTTCTACAGATTTGGTCAATTTAATTCCCCTGCCAAGAAGCTATTTCTATCCCAGTTTTAAGAGTAAAAAAAACTAAAACTCAGGGAGTTTGAGTTTTTCACCTAAGTTATACCTAGTAGTGAAATCAAGATTTGAACCCATCACTCATATGCGGAATGAACAACATAAACTGATGAAAAAAATAGATAGATCCAAAGACATAGAACAGACGGTCAAACCTGAACAGACGGTCAAACCTCAGAGGGTGGGCAGGTGGGAAGAGATCAGTCAATGAACTTGTATGCATATATGCATAAGCCAGGAACACTGACAATAGGGTGGTGAAGGCCTGGGGTGGGGGGCAGGAGCAGGCTGGGAGAGGTCAATGGGGGGAAAAGGGAACACATGTAATACTTTCAACAATAAAGATTTTTTTAATTTAAAAATTTTTTAAAGAATAGATTTGAAACAAGCTGTATTGACTAGAAAGCACAAATGTCTCTCATTTTTCTCACCACAACCAAATCACCACCTTAAAATAAGAGACTGTAAAGCCCTGGCTGCATAGCTCAGTTGGTTAGAGCATCATCCTAATATCCAAAGGTTGTGGGTTTGATTCCTGGTTATGGTATATATATCAACAGAGCACATATAAGAGTCAACCAATGCATAAATAAGTAGAACAACAAATGGATGTTTCTCTCTCAACATCAATAAATTTTAAAATAAGAGATTGTAAAATAAAATCATTTCATTCCATTGGTCTCTGGTTTATAGGCCCAACAAGCTTCCCTTGAACCATGTCATCTATTTAAGCCCTAGTTTTCCTCCAGGTAAAATGAAGAGGCTGAACTAGATGACGCCTTTTACATTTTAAATCCTGTGACTTGGTGTCAACGTGCTGAGGTTCATTCTGAAAAAACCTGCTGCTAGTTGGTGCAGAAGAAGGCAGCCTGTGTGTTCAAGCATCTATCCTTCCAGCACTTTCAATCTGCCACATTAATATGCTAATTGTGAGGGAAGAAGTGTGGAACTAATGCCATGTATCATTCAAGTAAGGGCATCCAGGTACCACCAGAGGCGGGAGAAGCAGATCAGTAGGGCTGCACTGACGGTGGGTGTGCTGTGGCAGGAGAACAGGGCACGGGTCCTTCTGTCCCAGCTCCTTCACATGCTGTTCATTCTAAACACTCCCACAGACGGAACGCTCTTCTCTCCATTTGCTTCTAGTGTTGGCATTGTCCAATATATAAAACACATTGGCAGCCTCCTCCAGCCCTCCAGGAGCCCATCAAAAAGTAATAACCCGGATGCCTTGGGGCTGGGTAAATCTGCTGCTCTCCAAACCCCCACCCAGCTTTGAAGGGTTGGCTGACTTGAATAGATGAGGCTAAAAGAATGTTCCAGTTGGCTTTTTCAGAATCTTGACTAATTGAACCATCTGGTGAAGGACAAAAACCATGTCATTTGGGGCATGATGATTTTAAAGAAGCTGCCAGCATGTACAGGATGAAAAAGATTGGTGGCATGTTGGCGATGGCTACAGGGGAACCTAGCACATCTGCCAGAATGGACCTTGAAGTAGAACTTCCTAAATGGAGAAGCAGCCTTTTCCCCTCCACCACCCCTGCTCTGGGCCATAAAACCAAATATATGCCTGCATTCTTTTTTTCACACCCATTGCCCAAATAAGGGCATTCCTGGCTTCCTCTTTTCTTTCCTTCACTAAGAACAAGCCTAACACATCAAAATGTAAGTCATCTACTTGGATCAATTTGCAAGGTATATATATTTTTTTTTAATTGATTTCAGAGAGGAAGGAAGAAGAAAAGAGAGACAGAAACATCAATGATGAGAGAGATTGAGCCCACAACCCAGGCATATGCTCTGATCGAAAATCGAACTGTGACCTCCTGGTTCATAGGTCGACACTCAACCACTGAGCCATGCCAGCCGGGCTGCAAGGCCCTTTAAAGTCTACCTGTCTTACCCCCCATACCACCCACCACTGAACTCTGGCTTTGCCACAGTGGCTGATATCCCCATTGTACCCTTACTTTGTATTAAGTGTCTATGTCTCTCTCTAAGATGTGGAAATGCAGTGTGTTGAGGATGCTTCTCATAAATAGACCCTGATTTGGGAAAGAAACGTTCCCAGGAGTAAGAGGGAAGAGGCAGAAGCTAAGGCTTGATGTCTGACAAATCCCTGTGGAGAGCGAGCTCATTCTGATCCCAGAGGGAACACTGAAGTGTGAGTAACGTACCTCAGCTTGAGACAAGGGAGCCGGTCAGTTAGTTGCTGGCTAAGAGTGGCCCAGGCATTTCCACCTCTCTGAGAATTGGGCAAAGCTACTCCAGTAGCCCCAGAAAGTTCTTCAAAGAGAGTCACAGAGAAAGGTCACAGAATCAAAAGCACCCAGGCGACAGTACATAAAATTCTTGAACTCAAAATTTAGATGAAATAAAAATATGTCCAGACTCATTAATTCAAGAAATGTTGGAAATACCCGAATGAATAAGAGAGTAGTCAAGGTGCCTACTCTCATGAAGCAAAGAGGTAATAAGCAAATAGTGATGAGGTGAGGTGGTGCCTACTCTAGAAACAGTGGGCAAGGAAAGCTTTTCCCAAGTGCCATTGCAACAGAATGAAGTATGAACAGATCCATGCAAAAATCTGAGGAAGCCCTTGCTGGTCTGGCTCAGTGCTTAGAACATCATCCTGTGGACTGAAGAGTCCTGGGTTTGATTCTGGTCAGGGCACATGCCCAGGTTGTGGGCTCAAACCCCAGTGGGGGGGCGTGTGGGAAGAGGCCAGTCAATGATTCTCTCTCATCATTGATGTTTCTATCTCTCTCTCCCTCTCCCTTCCTCTGTGAAATCAATAAAAATATATTTTCTAAAAATCTGAGGGAAGTTATATGACCTGGTTTAGGTTTTTACAAGATCACTGTATTTGTTATGTGGAGACTGAAGTATGATTAGACAAGTACAGAAACAGACAAGTTAAGAGCTTTTCTCAAAGACCATGGGGGAGGGTCATGGCTCAGACCTGGATGGAAGCCATGGGGATGATGAGGGTAGAAGGCATAAGGAAACATCAGAGAGGGAAAGGAAGCATGTCACCTTGTGTGCAACCATGGGAACTGCTTCAGGGAGGGGGCTGTGAGATCCAAAAACTACTTTAGGACATGCCTCTTCCTTTCTCTTAGCCTGCCTATCTGTCTATTTCAGGAAATAATCCAGTTCATCAACATCAAGAGTCAATATCCACTGTACCAACAGCAGTAAAGGAACTTGAACATTTCTAGTCCCAGTGCTATCCTGTACAGAGCCCAGGCCAAATTCCTCCAGGACAAGGGTCAGCAAGATCTTCCTATAAATGTCCAGAGAGTATTTTCTACTTTGTAGCCACATGGTTTCTGTCACAACCACTCAGTTTGCAGAGGGTAAAAGCAGCCACAGATGATGCGTAAACAAGTGGGTAAGGCTGTGTCCAATAAAAAACATTTTATGGGAAAATGAGATTTTAATTTAATATAATTTTCCTATGCCACAATATATTATTATTATTCTTTTGATTTTTTATGTTTTTAAAAATGTAAAAACCATGCTCAACTCATAGGATGTACAAAAGCAGGCGGTTTGTGGCCTGAGGGCCACAGTTTGCAGACCCCTGCTCTGAGAAGATGCTGGCCAGAAGAGCGGGGTCTCTAACAGCCCCTCCCTGTCGAGTTTCTTAGGTAGCATCACTCCTGTGAGCCCAATATATGTCACACTGCATATCTTCCATGTAAACATAAGCCAGATTTTTCATTCCCCGCCATGGAGTTTCCCTGGGGACTCACGGGTCTAATAGCCAGAGTGAGCACATTTTGCCAACAATCCCCCCTTTCCATAATGGAATTTAATTATTTGGCCTGAGAAGCATTTATGCTTCGCTATACAGAAGGAGTCAAATAAATAAATAATAAAGGGGCACATTCTGATAGCACCTGCCTCAAAGATCTTAAAGGCACTGTCATGCCTGCTTTAATATTTTATGGTGTAGAAATGTGACTGTTACCAGGTCATAAAAATATACTGCTTTTTATACCAGGTCACAATCTAGGGCCAGCAGTCCTGTTTTGCAGCAGGATGCAGAGAGTCAGCCAGGAGAGAGGACAGAGTTGCCTTTTTTGAAATCTGAAGAGGAGCTATTTAAAGATGATGGGCCAGATAAATGCATATTGGGGTTGTTGTTTTTCTCTCTCTCCCTCCTTCTGCATCTCAAAACAGAAGGTTTCAGAGCCTGCCAGCAGCTGGTGCAACATTCATTATTTACCGCTCAAAAGCCAAGACTCTCCGCCTCTGACCCTTCGTTGTTGCTTAGGCATATTCTGGGAAGAGCTGAGAGGCAGGCAGGTGTTTCCTGAAGCCAGTAACATGTGGTTTCTATGCAAACACTCCAAATCTTCGAGTTGGGAGTGACACTGGCCAAGATGTAGCCCCACAACGTACATCCTGGAAGAGAGAGCCCCGCGGCGTCACTCACAGAGAACAATGCCATCACAGGGCAGGGAGTTTATTCCCTTCCCTGGGCAGCCGCTGGCAGGACGGGAGAGAGAATTGGCCGTTGTTTAATGTTCACAACAATCCCTGAAAAACAGGGACCATTTTAATGTCCATTTCACAGAAAAGGAAACTGAGGTCATTGAACTTGTGAAAGTAACACGGCTGTAAGTGGTGGAACTGGAGTTTGAACCCTGGGTTTTCTGGCGCCTCAAGGAGACTGCAACCAGCCCTCCCATCAAACATTCCCACCTCTCCCAGCATTTTAGTGTCACAAAGTTCTTGACACGTGAGCAACCCTATTTCCAGCCCAAGAAAATATGACTATTTCCAAGACTGAGATGAAAATAAAAAGGGGGGGGGGGAGAAAGAGAGAGAGAGAGAGAGAGAGAGAGAGAGAGAGAGAGAGAGAGAGAGAGAGAGAACCATTCCACAGAGAGTCAGGTACTAACAAAGCTAATAACTGATGTACAAGTAAACCAATGCAGAGAAAGGGTTCTGGCGCCATAAAATGGAGATTAATTAATACGAGATTACAATGGAATTCCTACAGAATTACACTTGATCCAGACCCCAGAATAACAAAGGAATTCAGCATGATTAATGCCTTGCATAGCGGGGAGCAGCAGGATGATTTACCTCTCCTTACTGAGAAGGCTGCCAGATTGCGTAAGAAAGCCCTGCCTGGCCCAGGAGGCTGCTATCTCCAGGGCAATCTGCAATCTGAGTTTCCTCACTTGACAGGAGCACCAATTCTTTGCCAACCCGGCTTCATTTCACATTATCTCCTTTCCCCGCTCCCTCCCCCGAGCTCCACCCTCTCCCCCAACAAGCCCAGCTGGGCAGCCCTGGGTGTGTGGAAGAACCAGTTCCAGGCAACGGGCAGCATGAGCAAAACCAGCCCGGACACCAGGGCTGGCAGCCCCACCAGCCGGAGGGGCTCCTTGGTTTTATCTTCTCATTTTTCCCGTGCGGAAAAATCTCGGCTGTGAGTCATCTGTGGCTATAGGTGTTTAAAGCATTTATGTGAGGAGAAAGACAGATTGATGCCTTTAGCACAGCCTGCCTGCTCTGGTCTAAGGAGAGGTCAGGAGGATGACAAGAATACTAAAGCTTAAGACGACAGAGTTGGCGCCAACATGCATTTAAGCAGAGACTAAGAGTCCAGAATTCCTGGACATCATAAAGAATCTATTATCGTTGTGGTCACTTGCAGCAAGACTGATTTCATTACCATCTGTCTTCATCTACCACTGCTTGGTGAATAAATATTAAATATGGAACTTTTCCTGGACTCTAGGCACTGAGGCCAAGAGGGAAGCAGTTATGTAACCATATGATGTCCACACACCTCATAGCCAGGAGGGCAGAAGATGAGGGGAGGAGGTGGGGGAAGTGGGGGGGAGGCTGGGGGAGGGAGGTACTATAGAGTGAGATAAGATCGTTAGCTCTACTGAGTCGAAAATAAGGGTTCAGTTCTCGGTTGAATAATAATTCTCTTTCCAAGGTGGGCAATATTTAAGCAATCATCTCTAGAAAATTGGTCATTACCACCAGCTAATAACTGATTTGTTAGTTAATAGCCCAAGGTGAAGCCAAGGGCAGCAAATGCTCTGGCATTCCGTTCTCTGATGGCAGGATGAACAGATTTCAAGGGCATTATTGCCATTATGAACCATGTTCATTGATTTATAACAACACTAATACGTTTTATAAAAAACGGGGTGCAATGTCCTGGAAAAATTCATCATTGTCTGGTGCTTTGAAGTTGAATAACCACTATACCATGTCCAAGAGAGACACCCTCTGGCCCGATTCTGGGTATCACCAAGGTCTATGCTGGCCCCGGGGGGGCTTGCACAGGGTGGAATTACAGAACCCAGAGAAACAGCATTCATTCAGAAGAGACTAATGTAAAAATAAAAGCTTCAGTAATTAAGTAAGCAAGACAGATTATCACCAAACTCAAATCTACAAAACCTATCGCGAACTGGTTCACAACTAATGTAGGTGCCTGAAACCAGCAGTTCTGTGTTAAGGGAAGAGGTGGTAGCTTTTTCTTCCTTTTATCTTTAGCTGAGGCAAAGGTCTTCCAGCAGCTGAATCTCACTTTTCAACTTCTAAAGAAGATGTCACTTCTTCCCTTAAACGTGTCCTGATTATGTATTTCTTTAAACTGCCAGTATAAAGTCTAGGAGAATAAACAGTAAGATGTTATCAGTGCACCTCTCAGGAGTGGGACTGGCATAGGGAAAGAGCAAGACTCTTCCATTTAGTATTTGTTTCTTTTTTGAATATTTAATAAAGTTTGGGTCAAAAAAAATCTCATAACTTCCCATGAGGGGACCCTGATGCTCAGGAAGGGAGCTGATGTCCACTGATGAGACAAGTCATTGCCACACAGCTTTGCACAATGTCTCTGGGTCCAAGGGAGAGAGGTTGCAATGTGGGATAAGATATGAGGGTCCCACCGGGAACTTCCCAGACAACTCTCTGGCTGAGTGATCACCACTTCCATTCTTGTAGTCAAAGCTTTTCTGGGAGCCTGGAGTCATGTCCCCTTTACTTCTTGTGACAGCCCTTTCCCCCTTCTTCCTTAAAAGCATAACTCTAATTTTATGCTTCAAAGATGACAGGGCTCCTCCCCATTCCCAAGGGCAAGTCTTAATTAATCTAAACTAGTCATGGTAATTCCAATTCTCTTCCAGTAATTGACGCAAGAGTGGGCACGCGGCTCAGTTCAAGCCAGCAAGAGTAAGGAAAGATCTGTAGAGGGATTTCTGAGAAAGGTTTTCTTGCTCCTAAAATCAAATGTACAGGAAGACAGAGGCCCATTTTTCCCCTCTCCGGATGGCTGGCGAAGAGGTAATGCCTGCAACTGCGGCAGCCTTACAGTAATCTTGAAAAGGTGTCCATCCCAGGACCAAAGCAAATATGCCAAGGATGCCAGAGCAGAAAGATGGACTTGGCTGAGCCTCCAAATGAACCAACCCTGCAACTGCCCTATCTTCAAACTCATTATTGGACACCATAAAAATGTCCAGGTTGGCCCAGCCAGCGTGGCTCAGTGGACTGAGCATCATCCCATGCACCAAGAGGTTGCTGGTTTGATTCCTGGTCAGGGCATATGCCTGGGTTGCAGGCTTGATCCTCAGTATGGGGCATGCAGGAAGCAGCTGATCAATGTTTCTATTTTCTCTCCCTCTCCCTTCCTCTAAAAAAAAAAAAAATCAATAAAACTTTTTTTTTTTAAGTCCAGGTTGTTTACACCACTTTTCCTTGGGTTTCTTTTTCCTTACAGCTAACAACATCCGCCTGATACACTCCTCTAACCTTCCTCAAGAAGCATGGATAAGGAAGTAAAGACAGAGTCAGAACAGAAGCTGAACATGCAGGATTTGAAAATCTTGAGAACATTTAAGTGAGTTCTATAAAATTGAGCAGTTCCTTGTACCCCAGAGATTAAGTGGGATCTTTTCCATGGCAGACACAAAAGGAATATGTACGTTGGCCAGAACAATAAACACTTATCTATGCCAAAGCCCTCAAAAAAATCAGAGTCCAGCCAGTGGACATCAGTTGGCATCCCTGTGAAAATCAAGTTGGGAGAATATCCATCTCAACTCTCAGCTTCCCTGAATTTATCTTTCAGCGCAGTCTGTGGGGAGATAGCATTGAGCAAAGGTAGTGGCTTGGCTCTCTCAGGCTGAAGAAGAAAAATAAAAGGTGAGGATTCATAACTGATTGGATCACTAAAGAGACATTTATTCACCGCCTGCCAGGTGTGAACACTGCGTGTCAGGACAATAGAATAGAGATGCCTTTGTCTTCAAGGAGCTCATACTCTGTAGATACCAAACTAACAAAAAGGTGATTGTGGGTTTCTTGAAGAGGCGACTGTAATAAAAGCTTCAATAATTAAGTAAGCGAGACAGATTACCACCGAACTCAAATCTACAAAACCTACCGCTATCTGGTTCACAACTAGCATAGGTGGCTGAAACCAGCAGTTCTATGTTAAGGGAAGAGCAGGTGACGTTTTCTTCCTTTTACCTTTAGCTGAGGCAGAGGTTTTGCAGCAGCTGAAGCTTGCTTTTCAACTTCTAAAGCTGCCAGAGTTGGAGGAGCCAGATGAAGCAGAGAATAATGAGGAGGAATATTTGGCTATGACACAGATATTATTTGGGGGGAAATTTTTATGTGATTGTTTTTTTCCTATCATTTTTTAACTGAGCTGAGATTAGTGATCCAAGGTCATCAGTTAGTTCTAGACCTTCCCCAAAACAGAATTTTTAATATTTCTTAATTCCATCAGGGAAAAATGTATGGTCAATTTAAAAGAAAGATAGACCATACTTACCCCACCTGTAAAGAAAAAAAAAAATAGAACTCTTCCTTGCTAGTAACAGAAATAAAGCCCAGTAGATCTTTCATGAAAATTAGTCTGAACTTTTTTTTTTTTTTTACTAAGCCAAGCTTCATAATGAGGCAAAGTTTGCCTGTCTACCTCCTTGCCATTCTCACTCCCACCATCCTATTTACTGAGCCCAGACACTCTCCCAGGCACTGGGGGGGTTCCAACCAGTTCTTCCTCACCCAGGGTGGGCACCCCACATTCTAAACATTTCCATCTCCCCCAACTCACTGAGCCCTCATCAAAAACTCATTTGACCAATGTCTTATCCCTTTAATATCAGGTGCTCTGTTCAGATTCTGAGATGCTAAAAGTTCTTAGTGGGTACAATTAAGTACCCTGGAAAACTTGTGAAGGAATTTGGGGAAACATTCCTGAAAGCACACCTGGAAAGCCATTGGAACTCACATATTTTAGGGCTGGTTATCTCCTGAGTGCATCCAAATCGGTTCTGTAGGTTTATATGAAATGCTTCTCCTATAAAACAACTCGCACGCTAGCAATCTTGCTCCAGAAGACTCCAGCGCTCACCTGGCATCTGCTACAAGAGGCTGACTGTGTCAGTTCTAGCATGCACTGCTGGATTGAGTCTGGACACTCATTTCCCTTTAGGAATGATGGCCGCCTTCTCCTGCATGTTCGACAGGCAGGCTGATCAGAGTAATAAACACCAACAAAATGTGAGGGCCTTAACACAGTATAGATTTGTTTGACGTTGTAATTCAAGCAGCTCTCTTCAACAAATAATTCAGAAACCCAGGCATGCATGTATATATACATACATACTAGAGGCCCGGTGCACGAATTCATGCACAGCTAGGGTCCCTCGGCCTGGCCGGTGATCAGGGACAATCAGGGTTGAGGGAGACTGGCTGGGGGGAGGGGCCATGGGAGGTTGGCTGTGGGAGCGCACTGACCACCAGGGGGCAGCTCCTGTGTTGAGTGTCTGCCCCCTGGTGGTCAGTGCACGTCATAGTGACCAGTTGTTTGGTCGTTCAATCGTTAGGTTGCTTAGGCTTTTATATATATATAGATATGTGTGTGTGTGTTTATTGATTTTTAGAGAGAAAGGAAGAAAGAGGGAGAGATAGAAACATCAATGAGAGATACACATCTTGATCGACTGCCTCCTACATGCCCCCTATTGAGGATCGAGCACACAACCCAGGCAGGTACCCTGTCCAGGAATCAAACCAGTAACCTCTTGGTTCCTGAGTCAATGCTCAACCCGAGCCACACCAGCCAGGTACCGGGCTCCTTCTATTTGGGGCTCTGCCATCTGCAATCCATAGCTGACAAAGTTCCCTGGGCAGCACCTCTGGCCAGGGGGGTGGTGAAGAAGGAACATGGAATCAAGGGGAGGCCTTGCAGCCAGGCATAAAGTGGCAACAATACCTCAACCCATGCCAGTGGCCAGAACTCAGTTGCATGCCCACCTACCTGCAGAAAAGGCTGAGAGATATAGTTTAGTTGTGAGCATGGTGACAAAGTCACAGTATAGTGTGCAGTATCTGCCCCAACCCGAAGCACACAGGGCAGATAACTGTCCGCTCACTCCATACAAGCCCATTACAAACCCACAGCTGCACAGACTGCATCTGATGGGACTCGGTCTTTCCTAACTGCTTCCTCTGTGGGTTTCAGTTTGTGAGACCAGACAAAGATTCTTGGCCTGACCAAACTTTAACCAGGCTTCTGAACCTACTCCTAGGCCCATCTGTGCACGTCCTTATAAAATCTAGTTTTAGCAAACACTCTGCTAAGTCAGTTTAACCTGCTCTATCTGTTCACCCTCAATTTCTGATCAGGTTCTTTACCCTCCACCACCCCAAAGTGATTCACTAAGAATCTCGCTAGGTCAATTGAGCTAGAACTACCTTATCCCTAATGGGTCCTCTTAGTAATTTTCCATCCACTGCCCCCTACCCTGCTCCTTGGCTGCAAAGTCCTACTTGCCTGTTGAGTGTAAGCCCAATCTCTCACCCACTATCAAATCCTATTGCAGTGGTCCCTATACCTACTGTGATGGTCCTGAATACAGTTTGCCTTACCATCCTTAGCAAGTGTCACTGAATATTTTTTTCTTTAACAGACTAAAAGCATGACCCTTAGGAAGATAAAGGCTGAAGAGACAGATAACTCTGAGTTATGATGGATGCTTTTGGGAATATTACCTTCAGTTTGAAGAAAAAAAATTATATAACCTTCCAGGATCATTACCTTTTCAGAAAAAAAAATTGTTTACCCTTTGGAAATTTTCTGCTCCAGTCCCAAAAATATATATCCATCTAATACATAGGTCTGAGAACAACATACAACTCAGAGAGACACAGACCTCTGGAAACTCTGCTCCATACTGTTTGAGTTTGAGCAGCTTTTTCTCATGTGGACCCACAGCCTTTCTTTCTGGTTGGCCACTTCACAGAAAACCACAGTCAAAGGAGGACTAAGCCAAGGATTGCCAAGACGCTTTGATCCAAGGGTCACTTTATCAAGGCACTCACCACTGATGATCCAAGCCCATTCACTTCACCCTTAGAAAACCTTCCCAAAGTGCTTGGGGGGGAATTCACTGCTTCCAATGAGACACCAATGAGGTGATGTCTGGTTTGTATTCAATAGGATAATTATTAATTCAATATCAAATTATTAATTTATGCCAGAAACTAAAGTATGAATGCTGTCATATTGCAGCATAAATAATAGAGGAGACCAGACCTCGAACCACACTTTGAGACTCTCTAATATAATTGATTCCCACTCCCAACTGGCCCCATCCACACAGAACCACATGACCAGTTACAAATGTTGACAAATGTGTTCACCAGTCAACAAATATTGAGTATTAGAATATTACAAGCAAAAACTTTTTTTTGGCTTTAGATGAGTCTTTTTATCTCTTAAGTTATTTATCCTTTAGTCTCTAGATTTAGTGTATATTTACTATTTGCCACAAACTATTCTGTGAGCTTGGGTACACTTTTGACCATAATCTAGAAATGCAAGTGGGAGAAAACAGACTTCTTTACAAAACCAGAATGAATCCCAAGTCTAGAGACAATGAAGGCTGCCTGTCAGCCAACCCCAGGAAAATGGTACTCGGTGCTCAAGACCTTTATTTGAAAAACTGACCTGAGAAACAACCTCAGTGTTTTGCTACCTGATTAAGCAAATACTTATAGACCCCAAAAAAAGTGGTTGGAGAAGATGAGTGGCACATTTGGGCAATTACAGGACAGAATGTGGTTCCAAATAGCCTTCAGTTTAATTTAAAATGCTTGATCCACAGAAAGGGAAATAAAAAGCGAGTTTAGACTTGAGTCCTGACTCTGCAAAAAGCTAGTTAACAGCCTTAAGCAAGTGACTGAAACTCCCTGGGCCTTTGTTGCTTCATCATCAATTGATGATGAGACTGCAGAAACATCTACAGAAGTCATTTGCTAAATTTTAAAAATATAACAATTACACTTGTTGGCTGTCTTAGTTAGGGCTGCTATAACAAAAACACCATAGACTGGGTGGCTTACAAACAACAGAAATTTATTTCTCACAGTTCTGGAGGCTGAGAAGTCCAAGATCAAGGCGCTGGCAGATCCGCAGTCTGGTGAGAGCTGTCTTCCCAGCTCATAGATGGCTGTCTTTTGGTTGTGGCGGAGGGCAGAGAGAAAGAGGCAAGCTCTCTGATGTCTCTCCTTATAAATGCAGCAATTCCATTCATGAAGATTCCACTGCCATGACCTCCCAAAGGCCCCACCTCCTTATACTATCACATTGGGGGGTGAGGATTTCAACATATGAATTTGGGGGGAACATAAACATTCAGTCTATAACATTGTCCAAAATTTGACAGCTTTACTCATAGAATCCTTCAAAGTTTTGACATGGATACTATTGGGTCCTGCAAGTTTTCTTAGTTATGCCTTAAGTTAGGATATTCTGAGACATTTCTCAAAGCACATGCTGTAGACTTCAAGTTCCAAAGACAATCCATGAAGAAAAGCTTCCATGGTAAAATAAACTTGGAAAACACAGCAAACCATAACCTCAACTTTGGATATTCAGTATCTATATTTAACATATTAAAGACTCTAAGAAGTCCTGAAGCAATCAAACAAAGAACCTTTGCTTTGTTTAGCCCATCTCCCTTGAGTCCTATTGTCAGTATCTGTACCTTTTTGCCTGATTTATATTTGTAATCTTTCTCTCTCTCTTCTCACTCTCCCTCTCCCCCCTTTCTTTCTCTCTTCTACCAGGAAAGTAACAGCCCCCCAAGAGCAGCCCTCAGCCAATAGCTGATGAGAGTTGGGGGGGCGGGCAGGTAGCTATCCCAGCTCTCTTGCTGCTTGGTTGGGATAGCTCAGAGGCATGTGCTTTAAACTGTCTCCCATGGGGTTAAGTTCTAATCATCCACAATAGTTGCTGGTTTGATAAGGTACCATTTATTAGATGCCTTCCTTCACTGTCTTACTTTCCCACTCCCCATCTCCCAAATAAACTACTGGCACACAAATCCTCCTAGAAGGCCCACACCATTATGACCAGGGTTCCCCACATGTGTGTGAAGACAGATCGGTCTTCACATAACACTTTTTCAATTAGCCCAAACTCTTTTGGTGGCAAGTGAGAGAAGCCCAATACTAACTGGCTAAAAGAGAAAAATTACTTTAAGTCCAAGGATAGTCTGGCTTTCAGCCTGGCATAACTCAGGGTCTTGGACAAAGTCACGGTGACTCTCTCCATCTCCATTTATGGGCTCTGCATTTCTGTGTGTTGGCTTCATTTGAGCAGGCTCTTCCCATAAGGAAGAAAAATGACCATCAGCAAGAGCTTACATCCTCTCTTTTCAGCAACCCCAGTGAAAAAATGGGCATATTCCTGTCAATAATTCCAAAAAAAAGGGCCCAAAAGGCATCATGGGACTGTCTTTGGTCACATGGTCATCCCTGCATCCATTCCTGAGACAGATAAGATGGAATGTGCTGGTTGAACAATCCTGGGCCATGTGCCCACCTCTGGACTCAAACACACTTAAACCACAGGGACCAATAATAGAAGGAAGGGGTGGCTCCTTGAAGGCCAATCAGGGTGTTGCTATCAGCAGGAAGAAATGGCTTCAGGGCAGACACAAATGACAGATGTCCACTCTACCCTTCAACATTCTATAGCCCTCACTTGGGGAAATGCTAGTTTTACAGCATTCACAATTACTTCCTCCAAAATCCCTGAGGAAGCCTTTCCTGGAAAACGAGTTAAGTCTTTCTGACAACTTCACATCATCCTGATATACCCTTGACCCATGGCCATGTTATCGGTGTCACCAGCTCTCCACTTGGCTTCCCGGTTTTGGTATATTTAAAAGTATTGATTATCAGCACTGGTACTTCTTGTCAAAATAAAAAAGATATTCCATCAATTCTTTTCCATCTACCTAGATCTTCAAGATTAATGTCTTTACTATTTCTATCAAGGAAGGTGATCCAGCCCTAGCTGGTTTGGCTCAGTGGATAGAGCATCAGTCTGCGGACTTAAGGGTCCCAGGTTCAAATCCGGTCAAAGGCACATGCCTGGGTTGCGGGCTTCATCCCCATTAGGGGATGTGCAGGAGGCAGCCAATCAATGATTCTCTCTCATCATTGATGTTTCTATCTCTCCTTCCCTCTCCCTTCCTCTCTGATATCAATAAAGATATATTTAAAAAAAAAAAAGGAAGGTGATCCAATAGCCTTAAGCAAACAGGAGAACACATTTACCTCCATAAAAAGACTAAAGAATAATGGAGCTCAGAAGTGTACTCGATAAACCACCCAACCACTCCTGAAAACATTTTTTCTTTTACTTTCTTGTCTTTCCCACAGGAAAAAAAAATTGAAACCCAGAAACAAACAAATGGGGGGGGGGGGGAACACTGAAGAATTTAACTACACACTTGTGGTTTTCTTGGTTTTCCTAGAATTCACTACAATGCCAGAAATTAATTTTTAAGTAACGACAAGCATGGGATCACAACCAACATCACGTGAAGAAAAGGAAAGCACCTCAAGAATGTTATAGTTGGCATGGAAACACTCCTCTGTGGCTGGAAGAGCCAAAAGAGAAGGGCAAGTTTCACATACCAGCCTTGGAAAGCATTGTTGGTTTGCATATTCTTAAACAATGTAATACTGCCTTTCTAATTTTTTTTTCTATTTCTTTTCTCTCCAGGAGGAATCTCACAGAAGTAGGGACACTCATCTACATTATAAGGGGAGCCCTTAGGACATTTTCTTCCATCTTGCTTTGCTCATTCTCTATATTGAGAAAGAAGGTCCCTGAGTCATTTCTATTTAATGGCTACCCTGACAAATACAACTACTCATGTTCAGCATTAAAAAGGTAGTACATTATGCCTGGGTCGAGGTGGCTCAGTGGTTGAACATCAACCTATGAACCAGGAGATCACGGTTCAATTCCTGGTCAGGGCATATGCCTGAGTTGCAGGCTTGATCCCTGATCATGCAGGAGGCAGCCGATCAATGATTCTCTCTCATCATTGATGTTTCTATCTCTCTTTCCCTCTCTGAAATCAATTTAAATATATTTTTAAAAATAATAAAATCAAAAGGTACATTATGTAAAATCATATATGATTTCAAAGTTCCTCAGTCTATCCGTGATAAGCAGCTTTTAAAATACAGAACAGCCCTAGACTGTTTGGCTAGGTGGCTAGAGATTCAGCCTGCAGACTAAAGGGCCCCGGGTTCAATTCCAGTCAGGGGCACATGCCTGGGTTGTGGCTCAATCCCCAGTAGGGGGCGTGCAGGAGGCAGCCAATCAACTACTTTCTCTCATCATTGAAGTTTATATCTCTCTCTTCCTCTCTGAAGTCAATAAAAATGTATTTTAAAAAATAATAATACAGAACAAAGGCCCCCTTTGACTTTTCAGCAGTGGTGTGCACTATGCTCACACGTGTGCCAGCTTGGGGAAGGGCATTAATCAAGTGCTGCTATTCATGCCCCAAGTGGCTGCACCCACCTCACCAACACATCATTCCATGTGGACACACACACACACACACACACACACACACACACACACACCATTTTCATGAGCCCCTACTCTTCCCCAGGTGTCCTAGGACAGCCTCAATACCAAGCCTAGGCAGCCCATGCAAGGAGGAACCTGAAAAGACTCAATATTAGGGGGCCAGTAAATAAGTGGGGAGACATCCGTTCCATTCAACTATGAGAAAAAATTCTTCCACAGAATGTTAATGATATGGAAAAATACCAACAATAAAACTGTTTTTTAAGAATGAGAAGAAATATGCTCAAACATTAAAAGTAACACTCTGGATGATAAAATTATGAGTAGTTTTTATTCCTTCATGTTTTCCCATGTTTTCTACAATGAATATGTTACTTTATAATCAGGAAAAAACACACAGGCAAAATATTGAAAAATATTTTAAAAGCCTCTGAGAAAAATCTGCAAAATGCTTATATTACCAAGTAGGTAATTACCACAAAAACCAGAGCCTCAGATTCTCTTCCACATCAATAGACCACCACCTCATTACATATACTTACCCTCCACCCCAACATCGAAACCTCCTAAATCGTCAGTGCCACGTCACAACTTCATCCTCCCAACAGTGCTTTGCACAAAACAGGTGCCCAAGAAGTGCAGTGTGCATTGATGCGTGAGAGCACGGTGGTTACCAGGTGGGTGTGAATAGGCGGGACCATCAGGGGACAAGGAGAACTAAGGGTCCAGGAGCTCTGGAGCCTGGAAACGTCAGGTAAGCACCTGAAATCAGAGAAGCTGATGGAAGAGTCAAAGGTCCAGGGAGTGAGGCAGGGTCTGTGGGATTGGGAGTTTAGGTGGTTAACACAAGCATCTCAGAAGTCAGTTGAGTCGGTGGCCCTGAAAGTCAAGACAGCAAAGCGAGGATGAGCCTGCTTTCAGCTTTCTGCTCAACAAGGGGGTCCTAGGAGAAGTGTGCTCTGTAGTTACCCAGAGTCGCCCCCTGCATGCACCAGATCCAGACGGCTTGACTAAAAACAATTTAGCCACAGAAATTTAATCCACTGAGCAATTTAGGCTGGCAATACAGGGTTCCTTAGAACAGCCTAGTCCCCCAATAGGATGTCTTTTAAAATATCATTTATTGTTTTTGCAAATTTTCAAAAAATAATGCGTTCTCCTTAGAGAAATATCTTGGATGGCTAATAAGCATATCAAACTTAACACGTCCAAAACTGGGCTCCTGGTCTTGTCTCCCAAACTCCACCTTCCTGCAGACTGCCCCATCTCAACAAATGCAGATCCATCCTTCCATCCTTCCACTCACCCAGGCCAAACAATTGGGATTCATACCTGACGGCTCTCTCTGTCTCATATTCCATATCCTGTATATATAAGCAAGTCCTGTAGACTCTAATTTCAAAATATATCAATAATTTAACCACTTTTCACCACTTCCGCAGCAATCACCTTGGTCCAAACCACCATCGCCTCTCATCAGTCGTCTCCTGCTTTCACCTTTGTCCCTGCCACAGATGATCTCCCAAGGGCAATCACAGTGATGTGTCTGAAACATACGGCAGGTTACATCACAGCTCTGCTCAGAACCCTCTGGTGATCGCCTACTCTTCCCCATGGCTGACTGTGCCAATCACATGGGCGTGCGCACGCACGAGAACCACCCCTCACCTCCATATTCCCCAAGGATGAGCAGACAAAGACAAGGCAGACCTCTCTGAGATGGCCAAGGCACAGTGCTGGCACTGCACAGTGGGCTTTTGCAGAGCTAAAACCATAGGGTTGATTTTTGGAGTCCAGTTACCCTCATCTCTTTTCCTCGCACTGCAGGGCAGTTCCTGTGGGGCACAGACAGGGTCACAGTGTTGTTCCACACCTGTCACCCTTGCTCATCCTGACCACTAGGTTCCTTGGATTCTGTATCCCTCTGAAACCACCCAGTTGGAGAAGTGTGCTCTGTAATTTTGAGACTTTAGGCTGACTTCCCAGTATCTGAATAAAGTGGATGATGCAGAGTGTTGTTTTTCGTTTCCAAGAAAAAGGGAAATGAGACCCTCTGTTTCATATCAGCAGTTCATCTACTGAGGTGAGGTGTCACCAGCAAGACTACTGGGCTTTGCCCTGACCGGTTTGGCTCAGTGGATAGAGCGTCGGCCTGCGGACTGAGGGGTCCCAGGTTCGATTCCGGTCAAGGGCATGTACCTTGGTTGCGGCACATCCCCGGTGGGGCATATGCAGGAGGCAGCTGATCGATGTTTCTCTCTCATTGATGTTTCTAGCTCTCTACCCTCTCCCTTCCTCTCTGTAAAAAATCAATAAAATATATTTTTTTTAAAAAAAGACTACTGGGCTTTAACCATTGCCAAAAGGTGATTTCTGAGAGGGAATGCAGAGTTGGCACCTACAAAGGACTCAGTCTTCATGTAAAGAAAGGAGAGAGACCAGTCATCCTTCAGCAATCCAACTCAGGGATCCCTCATGAAGAGAGATGAAAGGATGAATAAATGGCACTCTGAAGCTACTCTGTGACATGCTCTATGCTGGTGCTTTCATATAAGTTATCTTCGTTAATCCTCATAACCACCATATTAAAAAGAATTACCTGTGATGTGTCATTTTACCAACTTCACAGATGAAGAAAATGTGACCCAAGGAAATTAAATAATTCTAAGAAACTATGCCAAAACTTGAAATCTCCTTGAAACTTTATTGCCCTAATACAGCCCCTCCCCTATACTGTATTTTTGGTCTTCAAGTTTATTTTTTTAATATATTTTTATTTATTTCAAAGAGGAAGGGAGAGGGGGAGAGAGATAGAAACATCAATGATGAGAATAATTGATCAGCTGCCTCCTGCACACATGCCACTGGGGATCAAGCCTGTAACCCAGGCATGTGCCCTTGACCAGAATCAAACCCGGGGTCCTTCAGTTCACAGGCTGATGCTCTATCCACTGAGCCAAACCAGCTAGGGCTGGTCTTCAAATTTAAATGAAATAGTAGTTTCTAGATTTGGGAGAGATGGAAGGAATAAGAGGTAAGTACCAAAGAATATGGGATTTCTCTGAAGGGGGTGAAAATGTTCTGAAATTGATTGTGGCAATGTTTGCCCAACTCTGTAAATATACTAAAATCCATTGGATTATATACTTGAAATGGATGGATGGTACAGTATGTGAATTATATCATGATAAAGCAGTCACCAAAAAAAAAATAACATTTAATGGAAGGCTTTCCCAATGAAGTCACAAAAAACTCTCAGTTCCCAATAATCAGCATATCTTGAGGTTCCAAGGCTGTGCTTTATACCTCTTTGTGATTTTATCAAGTAGGCAATAAATAAATGGCTCTGATAGTAATGATAAAAAATATCCAAATTTCCCCACTCCAGTTGTGGGGGGAAATGCCCAGTTAAATGCAAGTGAATGGAGATCAAAAGCATAATCCTAGATAAAAATAAAACAGCCAAATCTTCTCTAGCATAGTTCCTCTCCCATTTTAAGAATCTGCCCCCACTCTCCTCACATTTCCTCCTCTTCCATCACCACCACAATGATTTTGTGATTACACAATTTTATTCTGAATAAAATTAGAAATTGGCTAAAGAAGCAATGGTATTCTCCTGATTCTATGATGTCATCCCTTTAAAATGAATCTCAATAATAACTTTCCAAGAAATAAAAATGAAACATGACATGAATCACATACACTGTACACTAATTGAGCATTTCGGAAGTGTTAAAATGTGGGAGGAAATGCAACTTAGAATCAAAGAAATGAAGTAATTCCTATGAAGGTGGTAATCTAGTTAAAGAACTATTTCTCCATTTTGAAGAAAAACAAAATGCTTTTTTTTTAGACTCACAGGGGTGACGAATCTTTAATGATGGAATATAGGTCTGAGAAAAATAGAAGAAAAAGTGATATATATTAGAATAAAAAAGGCAGCTTCCCAGAACCTACTAAATACCCAAGGCCATGCCCTATCCATTTATTTTGCTGGAATGAAGCTTCACCCTCATTTTGCAAGGGTAACAGAGGAAGTGGGGGATGGTGTGGCTTTGAAATTTACATGTCCTCAAAGACCTGGAGAGGTGTCCATGGTGGCTGGGACTTCATGGCTGTTACCACCATGCTGCAGAACTTTCAACAAAGGATTGGTAATTGGACCACCCAAGCTCTGAAGAACTGTGAAGCCTTGTTTCTCATTGTTCAGGAAAAAAAAAAAAAAAAAAGCAACTTGGGAACCCAATCCTTCCTATAAATGAATGCTTTGGTTCGATGGTATTGGACAGTCCATTGCAAGTCCATTACTTGGGTTGGAAGTAATCAGGAACTCTTAACATCTCTGCCCCTGGCTTAATCATGGGAAGGATTTGCCCAGCCTAGAACCCCTTGATTCCCTCTGCCTAAAGAAATAAGC
Source organism: Cnephaeus nilssonii (assembly GCF_951640355.1). NCBI lineage: Eukaryota > Metazoa > Chordata > Mammalia > Chiroptera > Vespertilionidae > Cnephaeus > Cnephaeus nilssonii. Next base: position 93,760,605 of record NC_137076.1, on the reverse strand, counting down.
CTGGGAACATCTCAGCCAAATGGATCAGACAGGACAGAATATAAATCTCTGTTGTGCTACTTGTGCCAACAACTTGATTCCTTGAATTCCACACCACCTGTACTCCCTGACTACTTCACTCCACCTTGGATGATCAAATCCCACTGGATTTGAGCCTGCCCAAATCTTACGTATCTGCAGGGTGGGGAACCCAGAACAATTCCAGAAACATCCATATATCCACACTAGAGGCCTGGTGCACAAAATTTGTGCACAGGGGGAGGAGGGGGACCCTCAGCCAGGCCTGCGCCCTCTCGCAATCCGGGACTCCTCGGGGGATGTCGGTCCTAAATTGGCAATTGGACATTCCTCTCACAATCCGGGATGCTGTATACACCAGTGACCATACTTTTCATACAGATGAAAAGCATCTTGCTGTTGTATGGGCAGCTACATTTTTTTGCCCTGATTATAAAAAGTAGTACATAACATGATCCCTCTGAGGCAGTAGTACCATTTTCCCCATCTTATGGGTGAAAAAACTGAAGCAGAGAGAAGTTAAGTAATTGGCACTGTCACACAGTTATAAGTGTCAGGATCAAGACTGACCACAAAATGTGCAAGCCAGAGTCCATGTATGTCATTGCTGCATCACCTGTTTTGTCAGTGATAGAGTAGCCTTGACAGGTTTTAATTTTTAAATCTAAGAGACTGTTCCCAACATATAGGGTAGGGTCCCCAGGCCTGGCCAGCGATCAAAGCCATCTGTGGGACAACCAGTGGGTGGGGCAACTGGGGGCCCCCCACTGGCACCCACCTTGGCTGGCGGCCTGGCGTTGCCTACTGGCCGGTCCCGCCCCCTGATCGCGGCTGCTGCCAGTTGCCTCCCTCTCGGGGAGCAGATCATCTGCCCTCTGGTGGTCAGTCATAGCGACTGGTCATTCCACTGTTCAGTTGATTTGCATATTAGGGTTTTATTATATAGGATGATAACTATTTCCTCAGGACAAAGGAAATGCAAAAGTCCAACCAAATGGTGATAATATGAGACTTTCAATAGTGAGTTCCATGGAGGCAGAAACTACCATATTTGCTGGAACAGAAGTTGCAGAATTATTCTGCATAGAGATTTCCTGAGGGAAAGTTATGTGAAATATATTTATCACAGATGACTTAAAAGTAGCTCTAAATTGGAATTAGAGGATAATATTTTGTTTTACAAATATAGCATGTTATATACTGAAATTCAGTAGAAAAGTATATATACTAGATTTGTGCTATTAATTTTAAGAAAGATTATAATTCAGCCCTGCCTGTGTGGCACAGAGGTTGAGGCTCAACCCAGGAACCAAGAGGTCACTATTCAATTCCTGGTCAGGGCACATGCCCAGGTTGTGGGCTCGATCCCCAGTAGGGGGTATGCAGGAGGCAGCTGATAATGTTTCTCTCTCATTAATGTTTTTATCTCTATCCTTCTCCCTTCCTCTCTCTCTAAAAATCAATAAAAACATTTTTAAAAGAAAAATTATAATTCAAATGGCTAGAAATTTTACATTGGCATCAGTGAATCTGAGCACATAGTAGGGTTACAGTAGAGAAGAATCCTATTCATATGCTTGAGATGTGTAGTTGACAGAACAATTTTTATATCAATTAATAATAAATAATTAAAATAATAGTACTTACATAACTTAACCATTTTAACTTTAGACATGTAAATGTACATTTGTTCTTTCACACATTCTCATTCATTAAGAACAGGGATGTTGATTGAAAATGATCATTTTCTCTTTTTTGCATAAACTAAGCTCATTAATGCCTACAATTACTAGTCTAGGTCTTCTTAAAGAGTGATAAGATCTTAAAGACACTTATGAAGGAATCTGAGTGGATGCAGAATCATTCTTGATTTTCACAACATTACACCCATCTTTCACAGTTATTTCTTACACTCCTAATTCAACAGCTATGTGTATATTTTTAATGATCACCTTAATCAGCCCTTACGAAGTATTCAACCATACCCTTACATGTACATTAACTTTATTTTTACACATATGTCTCATTTTCTCAGCAGCAAGCATAGGTAGTTTCTTTGTGGTCCATGAAACAATAGTGTGTTGTAGTAGAAAAGCAAAGGGCAATTATGTGTCAGTTATATCTCAATAAAACTAGAAAAAAATCAAATAAACAAACAGGTAAGCATGCAAGCAATATCTTTGTAGTCCTTTCTTAGAATGAGAAAAAATATAATTAAACTGGTATGTGTGGTTTCCTAAAAAACTAACAGGTGTGGACTTACTTGTTAAAATATGCATGACAGTGTGAAGTAAAAGAATGTATAATACATTTAGCAGGTGAAAAAAAGAGCAGAGTGCTGAGAAACATAAAATCTAGTTCAAGTGTTACTCTACCTCTTCTGAGAGATGTGTCCTTGAACAACCCATTCAGCTTTCTTGAACTTGGTTCTTCCTTTAAAAAAATGAGAGGGTGATCCAAGATCTGAAACTTTCAAACTATAATCCTAAGAATTTTGTGTGCCCACTCCCAGCAGACACGTACCCACGTTCACACATACTGCTTCATACATGCACACACACTCCTTCATACATATACCCACATGCAAATACTCCTTCACATATGTACCCACCTTCACACACAGTCCTTCATACATGGACTCACATGTTCACACACTCCATATATCGCAGCTGAGGCTGTCTGCTTTACATATCAGACTTCTGGGTAAGATCTGATATTGGAGATTGCTGGGGTAGATAACATCGGAGTTCAGGCCAGCTCTAACTCTCTGATCTTTCCATACTGCCATTTGTGCAGAGGCACTAAAAAAATGAGTTGTTGATGGTGTCTACTGTGAGCATTGCAAAACTGAACATTCACCTATGGAGAGCTGCTGGAATTAAGCCTCTTTACATGATTCCTCACAATTTGACACATGTTTAAGATTAAAAATGTGCAGCCTCGTTAGCAGAGAAAAGTAAAAAATAAAATTGGCATGGCCTTCAAATTATATTCCCATTTGAAAACTTTACCACCGGATTTTTTTCAGATGCATTTGACATTTTACTTCCCTGTTAAGGGCTAAGCTCAATAAAAATAAAAGAGAGAGGGAGAAAAGAAAGCACCAAACAAGCAGTCTTGTAGGAGGACAGAGAACAGCTTGATAAAGATCACCGGAAGACTTCGGCCTCTAGAAAGTCAGGAGCCTTGTAATAAATAACCCTGCATAAATCTAAATAGGTTTGAAATGTTTAACCAGTTTTTACATGTGAGCTAATACACATACCCACAGCGGTCTAATATGCTTTAGCTTCATATCCTGAGCACTATAAAAATGTCCCATTATTGGTGTTCACAACAATTTAACAGCTTGGATAGATTATATTCCTTAGGGACAGAAGGCAGCTGCAAAGTGAGGTTCAAGTTCCTGAAGTTCAGATAGTTTGAGGACATTAAGAAAGTTTCCCATAGGAAGAATTAAATTCTCTCAAGTGAAAAACAAGGAGTGAGGATTTCTTCAATTAATCCCATATTTTGGACAGAGGCAGTGGAAATTGTCAGTTTCACAGGTGACTTTTGTAGAAAGGCTTAAACCAGTATTTTCTCAAGGGCCATAGGCAGGTCTGTTAGAAGTATAGAAGAATGAAAATATATAGAAAATTTGCATATTCATTGTGACAAGTTTACATATACTAACAAGGTCTACACAGTTGACTCTCAAGTTCATATTTTAGTGCTGCTACCTTTAAGTTAGTTTAAAAGTTCACTCACCCCTTCTTACTCAGCTGATATTACTGACTTGGGTCCCTGAGGGGAGGTACATTACTTAATTCATACAATCAGAGGAAGGATGATGAGATGCCCGAGTTGAAAAGGTTTTGTTCTCTACCTCTCCAACATATAGAATTAGGGACATGATGGCAAGGTCATCTGGACTTTTCCTGCGGCCCCTCAGTGCTGATGAACCAGCTGGAAAACAGTGACTTAAAGAGGGAAAACACACAGAAACCCACCTAGGACTCAGAGAATGGGCTTTGGGATCAAAGAGTAGTGAGTCCCTGTCCCAGCGCTGCTTCTCCCTAACTAAAACTTAGGTTACTGAACCTTCGGAGGCTTTATTTTCTCATCTGTAAAATGGGGATTATATTAAAGATTATATATCCATAGTGTTTTATGCTTAAGCTTCATTCATTATTGTCTTAGAATCATTAACTCATAATGAACTAAGTCTGCTACATGACTTTGATGTTTAAAGTCATCAAAAAGGTCCTACATAGAAAGAATTTCTCATAACTAAGAGAACTTCCATAACCAAACCTTTCATGTTCCACATCAGCACAAAAACTAAGATTATTCATGGAGTCATATACCCTAAAGAAGAAAAAAGACTGTTTTGTAAACTAGGGTTAAAGGTTATTAAATCAGTAGCCAGGTCATCAGCAACCCACTCCCTCCAATATTCTTCAACAGTGAACTAAGGTCACCAGGCCCCTCATTAGCACCTCAGAGTCCCATCCCCACCCCCACCCCCACCCCCACTACTTTTCTTGGTCATTATCCTTGTCTATGTCCACTTTTTTATTATTATTATTGATTTCAGAGAGGAAGGGAAAGGGAGAGAGAGATAGAAACATCAATGATGAGAGAGAATCACTGATCGGCTGCCTCCTGCATGCCCCACACTGGGGATCAAGCTCGAAACCTGGGCATATGCCCTGACCAGGAATCGAATCGAGACCTCCTGGTTCATAGGTCAACGTTCAACTGCCACTGAGCCAGCTGGGCTGTACCCACTTTTTAAAAAGAACCACATGGGTCTGGGTCATTTCAGGAACAAGGGTACAATTAGGCATTATTTCCCCCCTTTCAGCTTGTCCCTGTGATAGAGGGAATAAAGAATACTTGGCAGGGAGGAGGGGAGAGGATGTTAGGCCCAGCCCTGGGCTGACTTTAATTTGAGGCATTTCAGCATGGTTGTTTCTCAGAGTCACTGAGGACTAGCGGTGCAATCCGACTTTGCCTAGATGAATTTCCCATGACAAACGATATTGGCTCATCATCTGTGGTCGTGACTGAGTGCCAGTATTTTTCTTCCTCAAAAGCCTGGGTAGGACAGCACGGAGCTCTTAAGTTCCTTGGGACATTTGTTTCCAATTTTGCAAACACTGTGAATGTGCTTATTTTTGTAGCTCTGTTAGGAAAGTGCATGGCATTTAGTTTTTCTTGTTGGAGTTAATTATAAATCATTAGGGTTCCAGTGCCCACAACAAAGTCCTTGGACCTTGAAGCTCAATCACTGGTGATTGCAATAGTCCTGCCCACAGCCTCCCCCTCCCCCCACCCCCCAACCTCTTGCTAAATCCTCCATTCCTCATTATAAAGCAGGAGAGAGGAGGGGGCGTTATTTTAAGATGTTTTTATTGGCTTCTAAATGTGAAGCTTTGGTTCCAAGGTCGTCTTTTTTCCCAGAGCAAGATAAACTTTTTAGGGTTGTAAATCATGGGACTTTTGCATCACTTGACAGGGTCCATGTTTAAAAGTCACTCTAATCGCCTCTCAGATGACTTAGGAAGCCCAGAGAGTTGCCCACGCACCATGAAAAGGACCCTTTCAGTAGCACTGGGCCTGTGCCCAGGATCTGTTGCTTTAGGACGATAAATTATTTCTATGTTCACCCCCTCCCCACCTCCATTCCCTGTTTATAGAAAACAGCACTGTGACCTGACTGATAACTTTAGGATGAGCCATTGGCAAGAGTGGGAGGACCAAGATGGGGCCCCTCTTCCACCTCTGAACTGACCCCTTTCCTGACCACTGCCAGGCACCCACACCCTTAGGCTGCCCTTGCTGAATTTACCTGGCCCATCTCACTCTCCAGGGCAACACTCACAGTCCCAAGTTTTTCTCATTAAAATATCCCTATCCTGAACGTCTTTTTCCCATAGGGCTCTGCTTCCTGCCAGAGAGCAAATGGGTAATCTAATTTTTTAAAAATACCTGCATTCATGTATCAATAGGTGCTAACTGGATAGTAAAGTTAGGAAGAGACTTGTGTTCTGCCTTTTTTAAACCTCCAAACCCTCTCTTCATTTAAGGCCTTCTTTGGTTGAATCAGAGTATTCACCTCCATCCCCAGTGCTGGAACAGTACCTGGCATCCAGCAGGCTTTGAGAACTATTTGATGAATGAATGAGGGCCCATCCTGCTTCTTCATCCTTCCTCTGCCCCCTCCCCATCCACCAGCAGATCCTGGGGGGGGCGGGGGCCTTGGAGCAGAGCTTGCATGCCTCAGAGTTAATGAAATTTATTCAAACAGTGTCCTAGAATGTTGACCCTAAGGACCCCTGAGTCCCACCTCACCACTTCACAGATAAGGAAACCGAAGCCCAAAGAGGAGGAGTTTCCTGCCTAAGGTCACACAGTGAGTGACTGGAACAGAATCTGATTCAGCTCAGGGGTCATCCCTCCAGGTTTGCTGCCCTGTTCCTTTCTTTTTAACATAAGCCTTCTGGAGAAGAATAACTTGGCAGATGTTCTCAACAGTTTCTTAATGAGGATTTACTTCTAATCTCTCTCTCTCTCACACACACACACACACCACCTTCTTTTCATGGAAGGAGCAAAAGCTTCTAGTCCTGACTGTCCCTCCCCTCCTTTTTACCCCCAGAATCCCCACAAGATGGAGACACAGTCATGAAAACAAACACGCAGAGCTTAGAGATGGTCTTTGTGTGGCTTCCTCTCAAACACAGACTCCAAAATAAGGATTTCAGGACACATTCATGAAGGTAAGCCCACGAGGCGCCGTGAGGAAATGAGGGAGGAGGTAGCAGAGAAGGGAGGAAGACCAATTACCCAATTACGGACTTCTTGATACACACAGTATCACTAATGGCTCGTGGGGTCTCTGCCCCCTAGGGACCCTGCAAGAGGCTGTGTAAACACACCTCAGAAGGTCCCACTGAAGGGCTCCGGTATCTACCCTCCAAATGCTGTTCCACATCAGGAGAAGACCAGGAAGAGGTGTGAACTCTCCCGCACTCCTGGCCCCCACAGGCACACAGTCTCTTGCAAAGTCCCTAGGGGGCAGAGACACCTCGGCCTGCAACGCGGCTGTCCGCAATGTCCACCACCGCAGACACCAACAGCATCTGCTGCAGAGAACCAACAGGTGATCAGAAATTACCATTATTCCATAAAGGGTGACCTACTCCTTTTTTTTTTTTTTTTTCAAACGGATCATCTCTTACTGCAACATCTTGGATTAAAAGTGCTTACACCATTTAATTGCAGTTGGTTTACAGAGATGCTAACAGAATGGCTACAAAGGATCTTCTTACTTTAAAAGCAGGTGACACGTTTGGAAATGAGAGAACTAGAATGGTTGTGAAACGGGCAGTGCTCAGTGACCACCACCATGGGTGCCTGCCAGCCACTCCTGCGCCCGTGGGAGGCCTGCCCTCCTGTACTTGCTGCAGGACAACCACCTCCTGACAGGATGCTGGCTGTTCCAGCTGAACTCTGAGTATATCAGGTTCTAGCAGAAAATCAGCTACACATCAGTTACTTTATTCGTTATTTTAAAAAAGAAAAAGCAGACGACCCTGACCGGGAATAAAAAAATATCCTCAGGTGAGGCAAGTTGGATTCTGGGCTGTTGGTGATATCCTGGCGGACAGAGAGCAGGGAGATGAGGGGGAGACCCCCGGCCCACCCTGGCTACACGAAGCGGGCACCGAGGGAAGCTGGGAAGCACTCCTTAGTCATCATCTCAACGCTGGGAACTCCCTCCTGTCCTTCTCCTACTGCCCTAAATGGCTTCATGCATCCCCACCCCCCCCACCCCGGTTCTGAAAGAAAAATGCAGAGTAACTGGCCCTTAGAGGCGCAGGGTTCTAACAAGCTCAACACAGCTGTGAGACAAGAAAGGGGTCAGATAACAGGTGAGCACAGCTGTCACAAGGGCAGCCCCAATGTCGTAATTCTTGGTCTGCAGGAGCCTGGTGAGCCAGCCGCCTTCATCAGAGAACCCCATGGACAGCATCGGGGTGAGGGACTCAATGAGCCGGGGGTCAGCTTCTGGCGGCAGGTATGGGTACACCGCAGCTTCCTTCAGCCCTGTGGGTACCTCCTGGGAAGGATCCAGAGAGCTTGGCCCTTCAGACTCGGGCATCTGTAGAGACTGGAGTTCGCCTGTCGACGGGTCCACTTCCTTTGAAGATAAATGAGTCCAGTCATTGTCTCCTCCCGAGCAGTTGTCAGACTCCATCTGCTCCTCAGGCTGCACACCCGACTGCAGCGTGATCTCGTTCATTTGCTTCACCCGAGTCTGTGCATCTCCTTCCATGAGCCCGTCCGGTTTGCTGGAGTCAGAAGAGCAGCTTCCTGGCTGAGAGCTGCACCTCTCCTCCGCGCTGGAGCTGCCTGGAGAGACGGGGTCAGGCGTCAGGCGGCTTCTTTTCCCTCCATGTTCCACGTCAATATCCACCTCAATGCCCAGGGGGCTGAGGGCGGCTGCCACACTCTCCCCACAGCAGACTCTGGAAATTCACACTGGGATCCTCTGATGGACCAGAAGCAGAGTTTGCTGTGGGGCTGGCATGGGTGTCCCCTGCCCGAGGAGGACGTGGGCTCCAGTTCCCAGGCAGGCCACCCAACGTGCCAGTTTCAGCTTCCGGAGCCAGCGGCTGTGAGAGAAGCCCTCAGAGAGAGGCCCGAAGGGGCTGGGGAAGGCGAGCCTGCTGTGCTCCCGGTGCATGCCCTTCCCCTCGCAGCCGCTGCACTTGTACCGGGTGCCCACCACCGGACCATTGCAGCCATCAAGGATCACGGGGAGGGGGGGGGGGCACTCCTTCCTCTCTTTAATGTAAGTATGGAAAAGGTCATCCTTCACGTATGCCATGGCCATCATCAGTTCCTCATCACTGGAAAAGGCAACCAAGTCCTGGTCCTCATCGCGGTAGTGCGCCTGGAAGCGGCGGATCTCCCGGGCCCGCGTCCTCCTTTCCCAGAAGGTACACCTTCACGGTGAGTGGCGCCATCACAGCCGGTGGAGGAGCAGGAGCCTGGCCCAGTCTGACCTACTCTTTTATAAAAATATATTTTTTAGTGATTTCAGGGAGGAATGGAGAGAAAGAGAGAAACATCAATGATGAGAGATAATCATTGATCGGCTGCCTCCTGCATGCCCCACACTGGGGATCGAGCCTGCAACCTGGGTATGGGCCCTGACCAGGAATCAAACTGCGACCTCCTGGCTCATAGGTTGATGCTCAACCACTGAGCCACAACGGCTAGGCAAGAGTAACCTACTCTTGAGAAAGCCCTGTGCACAGAGGTGGAATTTCAGCAGCACAAAGAAACTGTATGAAACCCAGTGGGAGGCTGACCTCTTCCTCCAATAGTACTCTTATTCCTAGAAGGCTCTTCTCTGTGCTCATTCTTCAGGTCTCAGCTTGAAAAATAAAAGTTTGCTAGGGAGGCCTTCCCTGACCTGCTCTCATGCCCTTCCCTTGGGTGACACCCTTCTTTACAAACACGTAGTCAGTGTCCACCTTCCCCCACAGACTCTGTGTCCTGAGTGCAGGAACACTGTCTTACTCACTTCCATGCGGCCAGCACCTACCACAAAGTCTGGACATAGAAGGTGCTCAATAAATATCTGTCCCATGTGTCACTGCAGCTTGTATTTAATAGAGCTTGATTGTGGATTGCATGTGTTTAGAGAATTAGATTCTGCATTAGGCCTCCTGGCTTATCTTTACATATTTCTGCTTGGTCAACAAGCTTCTTCTGTGAATGGTTGGTGAGGCTGTTTCTTAAAGAAGCTGGAGTCAGTAAAAACTCAGGTGAGAGAATCGCATCAAGTTTCATTAAAGGAAACCTGCTAAAACTTCCTCCCTCTAAGCTCCTTACTGTCTGGGCCCATTTATAAAGCACAGGGTTACAACTAGAAAAGATTTAATCAGGTTTCCTCTTTTCTTGAGAGGATGAAAATTGAGCTTCCTTATACAGTAAGCTGCATGTTATCACGGCCTTTTCTGGGAAGGACAAGCCTATTGCACTTAATGGTCAGCATTTTCTCTGGATTTTATTTTCCTGGAGCCTTTCACGGCAGCAGGAAACAGCCATGGGGAGGGGAGAGGCCGATCAGCTGCCGCCAGACACACTGGAGGAAGAAGGGACAGTAGAAATGGAGAAGAGCATGAGTAACTCTGAGGGGACCATTCTCCAATATTCTGCCAATGTGTCTTGGTCAAGGCAAATAACAGTAACTCACTCATACTAACTCAAGTAAAGGGTGGAGTTGATTATTGTGAGGATAAAGAAACCCTCATGACAAAGCTGGAAAATCGCTCTGGCAGTTGCTCAGTGGTTAGAGAGTCAACCTGCTGACCAAAGGGTCTCAGGTTCAATTCCCAGTCAAGGGCATGTACCTCAGTGGTAGGTTCCATCAATGTGTCTCTCTTATGTAATGTTTCTCTCTCTCTCGCCCTCCTCCCTCCCTTCCACTCTCTCGAAAAAATGGAAAAAAAAATATCCTTGGGTGAGGATTTAAAAAAAGGCTGAAATATCTGAACAACCAAGACTAAAGAAGGATAAGAAACAAGACATCTTTGAGGTCCCCTGCCCTTCACTCTCCATTCCCTCTAACAACCAGCTCGATCAGGTGTTCTCTTCATACTGTAACATTTTAACTCTAGTTCCTACCGCTACTTCAGCACTGGCTCTTTCTTTGTCTCTCAATTCCAGATCCCCAAAAGAGGAATCTGACCTGCCCTGTTGGAGTTTGAATTAGGACCAACTCCAATAATAAGTCATAGGTTACTGACAAGCCTATGGACAATGCTAACTTTGAGACAAGTTTGGACTCTGGTCCATCAGTGTGGTAGGAATGAGAAGTGAGAGAGTTCCAGGCATTGAACAAAGACATGCCCAGTCAGATGAGGATGGAGGCAGGATTTGTTAAAAAGGAGTGTAGATGGTACAACTAACCCAAAGTATTAACTGCCCTATTCCTCTCCCAACAGGTGCAGTGGGTAGCTGGTGGCCAAAATTTGAAACTTGTTAAGAAGGTTGTATTAGACTGCAGGCGTCCTCAAACTACGGCCCGCGGGCCACATGAGGGTGTTTTTGCCGTTTTGTTTTTTTTACTTCAAAATAAGATACGTGCAGTGTGCATAGGAATTTGTTCATAGTTTTTTTTAAACTATAGTCCGGCCCTCCAATGGTCTGAGGGACAGTGAACTGGCCCCCTGTTTAAAAAGTTTGAGGACCCCTGTATTAGAGCCTCCCCTGTGCTGTTCCTGTGCAGGCTGACCACTTCCAACTACAAGCACCTTGGACTCCCCACCTGGGCCTTTTGTGCTCATAGGTGCACTCCCAAGGCAAGCCAGAGGAGCCTGGAGTTGATGGCACCAGAAGCAGCATTCAGTCAATGACAAGTGGGAGTTGGTAGATATGGCCCTTCGGTGGGATAAGTCTGAAGCATGTTCTACACTTTCTCCCAGAGGCCCAGACTATGACTGAGCTACCGCTGCCCGCTGCCCGCAGAGCTGCTCGATAACATAGAATTTTCAAAATGAAGAGCTGAACCAACACTTTCTCCAGCTCTATGATCCAGACCTTGTTCCTCTCCCTCTCACGGTCTCCTTGCTCCTAGTCTATGAAGCAATCATCACAAAACACTTTAGGGACAGCAAGGCAATGACAAAACCCACAAATTTACCATTTCCTACAGTAAGGTGTGCTTGCTCTGTGGATCATTACACAAGTCAATGGTGAGCTCCTAGATCTTCTGAGCTTGTGGAACAGGTTGTCTCGGCAGTAAAAACAATAATTTATAACAGCATAAGAAATGAACTGAGTGGGCCAGTCTCAGAAATGTGTCATGGTCAGAAAAATGCAGTCAATAACCAAAAAATAATTTAAAAACAACACAAGTTCTTCCAATGGAAAGGTATACCCTGTCCATGCTTACGAACTCAACATCAACAATATCATAAAGATGTCAATTCTGCCAAGTTAATATATAAATTTAATGCAATCCAAATAAAAATTATCAGCAGTTTTTTAATCTATTTTCATATGGAAAAACAAACAAGTAAAACTAGCCAGAAAAAATCCTATTAAAAAAAAAAGTAATGAGGGTAAATTAGCCCTGTCAGATATTAAAATATGATATGAAGCTACTTTAATTAAAACAACCTAATACTGGCCCATAAATAGACATTTCAATGGAATATTCTAATAATAGACCAAAAATATAAAGAAAATTAATATAGTATAAAGATTAACATATGATATATGTCTTATTAAAGAAATGGTGTACATACAATGGGAAACCAGAAAAAAAATTGATTCCATTCCTCTAAACTTAAAATAAATTACAGATGGAACACACACGTTAATATAAAAACTGAAAACCACAAAATAATTAGGAAAAAATGGAAGACATTTTTGTACAATCTCAGAGTAGGGAAGGCCTGCAAGCATGATATATAAATCATAAGTCATAGACGAGAAAACTGTTAAATTTGACTATACAAAGAATACATTAAGACAGGTAGTTTTGTGCAATTAATGTCATAAATGGCTCCATTCCCTACCATATAAAAGCTCCTCAAAATTATTATGCAAAATCAACAACTCAACATTTTTCAGTAGATGTGCAAAGGATATAAGTAGACAGTCATAGAAAAGGAAGTATAAATAGTCTTACAATATGATTTGATTTGTTTCCCTCACAATAAGTCTAAAGGAAAAAACCACCTGTATGTCTCTCCTTTACTCTCACAATATTCTAATGGATAAACTTGATACCAAATGTGTTTGTTTTCCACACATCGAGCAATTCCTCAGCCCCAGCTGGGTGTCCTACAAAATAACTCAGTTCTAACACTGTCTACCTGGAGACAGCATCAGGTCCCGCAGAGTAAGGGCTCGGTCCTTCAAGACTTCAGATGCCAATCACAAGTCCAGGCTGTCACCTGTGCTTTTGACCTACTGGCTGTAAACCAGAGGTTCTCATGACCCCGCCTTGGGTTCCATTCATCTTCTAGAGCAGCTCACGGAATTCAGTCCAACATTTACTATGTGACCACGTCACTATCAAAGGATCTAACTGAGCAACAGCCCGAGAGCAGAGACCCGTAGTGCAGGGAAGAGAAAAAGGAGTGTGGAGCTTCCATGCTGTCTCTCCCAGCACCTCCGTGTGTTCACCAACCCAGCCTTCCAAACCCATTTTGGGATTTATTAAGGCGTTATTATGTAGGTATGACTGATTTAAACTCCACGCCCTCTCCACTCCAAGGTGGGGCTGGAAGATCCTAACCTCTACTCCTGGTTGTTTTTCCTGGCAACGGGGGCTTTTCAAAAGTCACCTCATTAATATAAATTCTGATGTGGTTGAAAGGGGTTTGTTATGAATATCAAAAGACATTTCTATCATTCAGCAAATTCCATGGGTGCTAGGAGCTTTTTGCCAGGAACCAGAGACAAAAATCAAATATATATTTTATTATGCCCAATGCCTAATATTAAATCTTAATAATTATAAGTCCAATTAAAATTATAGTGAAATATCACTTTCACCTGTCAAATTGGCCAGATGAATAAGTATGATATCACACCGTGTTGGTGAGGATACTGGAGAACGAGGCAATCTCATACATTACTAGTGAACGGTGGTATCTCCTGAAATTTTAAATGCACACACCCTTTGATCCAGCAATTCCACTTTTGTGGCAATTTAGAACCCTCTCTAGAACTGGAGTCAGCAAACTTTATATATATATTTTTTTTATTATTATTATTTTTTTTTTTTTTTTTTAGAGAAGAAGAGAGAGGGGGAGAGAGAGAGAAACATCAATGATGAGAGAGAATCACTGGTCACCTACCTCCTGCACACCCCCCTCTGGGGATCAAGCCCACAACCCGGGCATGTGCCCTGACTGGGAATTGAACCGTAACCTTCTGGTTCATAGGTCAAAGCTCAACCACTGAGCAACACGGGCCAGGCTGGAGTCAGCAAACTTTTTCTATAAAAGGCCAAATAGCAAATATTTTAGTCTCTGGAACACATGGTCTTTATTTCAACAACTCTACTCTGTGGCTGTGATAAATAAGTATGGCTGTGTTCCAATGAAACTTTATTTACAAAATGGCTGTGGGCGGGGTTTGGTCATACTTTGCTATCTCCTGCTATCAGGAAAGCAGGACACCCTCGCTGGGGCAGAGACCACTGCTGGGCCCACACTACAGCCAGGACTTGGGTGCCCAATTGGGGACTGTATTTTCAGTCCTTTGCACAGTTTGGTGGCCATGTAACTAAGCTCTCAATGATGTGAGTGGAAGTTCTGTTTCCAACCTCTGGCTCATTTGCTGAAGCAAGATTTCTTAAGAAGACTCTCTGTTCTTTTCCCTCTTCTCATTGGCTAATGACAATGACCAGCATGATATTAAAGCCATATACTGGAATGGCAGAGCTGCCATCACCAGAGAGCCCGAAGGACTGGATGTGGCAGAGCGGCCCACAGTTTCTCACATAAGAGACATTTTTCCAAACCTGGTCTGGGGAGAACATGTTTGCTTTCACAACCTTTCTCCGAGAAGTTAGCATTCCTGATAAAATGCTTAAGCAATTTTCTGTGAACTTTAATGGGATTGAGGTTTGCTCTAGGAAACCAATTACCCACATGCCCAATTACCCACACACTCAGTTGCCAACTGTCAATCAAGGGTCTAGTGACCTTTAACCAGACTTTCTTTTCTTTCTTTGTCTGCTCTAACAATAATTAACTGAATTCTTTCCTATCAAATGTCCTTGCCAAAAGTGAATTTGGGAAGTGGTCTTCCAGGGTCCATTTCCCTGCTGTGCATAATCATAATAAAACTCTGATATATGCTCAGAGCTAAATTGTCTGAAAGTTTCCTTTAACACTTGGAACACTTGCCTGATTCTGTAACATGAGTGAGAAATACATTTTTCTTTGAACCATTAAAGTTTGATCTCTATTGCAGGTGCCTATTCTACTCCAATATGTTCACACTTTATAAATTTGCTTAAATTGACTAACTGCTTACTTTGTACTGAGACTATACTAAGCATTTCACATGCATCATACGGCACTGAGCTCCGTTTCTTCCCCACAGTAAAGGTCTGCGGATGGGATTAGATGCCAGGCCAGGGACCACCACCACTCAGACACATTCCTAACTGGAAGGCTCAACACAATCGTCTTGGTTGGGGGAGATACAGAGAAAAGGAAGCTCCTCTTAAAGGGATATGATGCCCCTGGAGCATATCAGCATCACTGGGTCAGAACTGGTGGTGAACTTCTTTTTTAATGCTTTCCCAAGAGAGACATCATTTTTACAGACTGAGAAGCACCACACGCGTTTGCTGTCTAGGGCTGGCTCACTGGTCCTTCAGAGGGCAAAGTTTGCAAGGTGCTCTTCAAGACTTGTCTTATGGTCCAGCCAGTGTGACTCAGTGGTTGAGCGTCGACCTATGAACTAGGAGGTCAAGGCACATGCCCAGTTGTGGGCTCAATCCCCAGTAGAGGGCATGCAGGAGGCAGCCGATCAGTGATTCTTTCTCAGCATTGATGTTTCTCTCTCTCCCTCTCCCTTCCTCTCTGAAATCAATAAAAAAATATATTTAAAAAAAAAGACTTGTCTTCTGAATGCCCCTTCCCTTGAGGAGAGAGAAATCATCTCATACTGCCCCAAAAGACTTGACTCAGTTTTAAACCAACCTCATATAAGGATCACACATGACATCACTGTCATTCATTCATTAACACCTTTCAAGTATCACAGCAACAGTGAGGGGAGCTAAGACAGTGCTTCCAGGAAGAACAAAGCTGGGGTGTGGGAAGGGGGTCTGCCAAGAGGCTGAGGAAAACGAAGTGAACACAAAGCGTCCACTTGGTGCGGTCAAAAGACTCTCTTGAAGAAAGGACCAGAAGGCAGAAGGACCCTCAGGAACAAACCCAACGGTGTCTGGTACTGGGCTATGTAACTAACTACTCATGTATGTCTTCCTATGTAGCTGAACCTCTTAATGGTTCACAGCCATTTTTGGAAGTAGGCAAGGGTATATATACCTTATGTGACCATCTGAAGAAAAAAATCTTTACTCAGCAGGAGAACTCACCCGCCCAAAAATTGTTTAATTAGATGAATAAATTAAAAGCCTTGATGGAGGAAGAGGCCTCCAAGAGGAGCTTGACGACCACTATGGGGCTAATATCAGGGTTTCAGCTTGCTGAAGGGGGTCTATAAATTGGGGACACAAGCTAAATAGCCTGGACAATAAAGGAGTCGTCAGAAGCTGTCTGGAGTAGGAAACGGGGGATGACAAGGTCGCTGGTGGAAGACAGAACAGGAACGAGAGCTTTATTAGTTCTCTGTGTAGTCTATGATGCAAATCATCCCCGTTTCTTCGTGAAATCTTCAGTAAAAAGTCCTCTCTGGTTGCTGTGTTCTGGAGCTGGGGGTTCACCATGAAGCTTAGGGGACAGCATAAGGACCAGCTACCCACAAGAGGTCTGCCACGTCTGGGTTCCAATTCTAATATTTAAAGAACTAGAGCTGGACAGGGCCCAGTGCCTGGAGCTTGCTGCCTAAGGCAGGGTTATAGGTTTGGAGATGGGATTTTTTTTTTAATCATTGTGAAAAGGTCTGAGTATTCAAAATATAGTGTTTTGTTGAGGCATGCCAAGTCAATTGTTTTGTATTCAAAACCAGGTCCCTTCTTTCCAAAAATGAATATCCCTAATCCTCACAGCTAGAGGAACATAGTAGATATCATTTTCCCCATTTTCAGGAGAGACTAGAGAGCTCCAGCAAGGTCGCTTTTCCCAATTATGATAAGAATCAGAGAAGCTGGCCCTCCACTGAGAGAGAAACATACCCTGCACGGCCTGGGAGCCACATCACAGCACAGAGCTTCATGAAGTTAATTTCCCAAAAGAAAATTCCATTTTCTTCTCCATCAGAAGGCTGCTGAGACACCATTGGGTGGCACTATTGCTTACATTTTTAAATTCCAGGCTGTCAAGTGGAGCCACAGTCCAGACCCAGCAGTAGAAAGCAGAGCAGGGTATTCTTCAAGGCATCCTAGAAGCCAGCTTCCCTCCATCACCCAGACAGCTCAACTATGGGAGGGTCAAGATAAGCACAATGTGATTTCTTGGAAAATAACACAACCCTTATAAAAGACAGGGTCTACGGGATTCAATGAGCATTAGTATCCCCGTTACAATCTCCATGCAATTCAACATCCTAATGAGCTCTACTCTTGGTCCAGGATGAATTGCCAGCAATTGCCACTCACTTCTGTGGAGGGCTAATGGGGGAAGGCATAATCTTTTGTGGCTTTTCCTTGCCACAAGCATGCTTATGCCTTGGTTCCTCGATTACCCCCATGACTCCTATGTCCATTTACAGTAACTTCTATTAAGGAAAGCTCCACCTCTTACACTAATGGGAGCTTTGATGATCAACTCAAGGTCCCTAGCTACTATGTTTAGCTGCTATCCCTGCTTTCTCGGCACCATAGAAAAATGGACCTTGGAGGAGAATAATGATTCTCATTACTCCTCCTACCACACCCACTTCACCAGCAGACAGAAATCCGCCTGGGTGACAGCCAGCAGATCAACACTGGGGACGATTGTTACAGTTGTCATTGCCTGGCATAACACACACAGTGAAATTTTACTCAACAGAGTAACCTTGTATTAATTATATTTTTCATTGTTAAGACTTCTTCACTGGTTTAAATAGTTCCTTCCATGTTGCTGCCTGAGAGTAAAACCAGATATGTCCACTACTAATTGTGTTATAATGAAAGAGTCCATTGTCACAGTGTATTACATGTACCACCTTTTTCCAGTGGCACAATCCCAGCTTATGACAGCCAGAGCACAACAAGGGGTGGGGAGGAAGAAGAACCAAAAGCATAAGTCGCATATAAAATGGAATGAAAAAGATAATAAAGACAAAGTCTGATGTCATGGTTATGACTTTTGGCAAGAGCCCTCCATATTCAAGCCTGGCTTCTAGAAAAATGAGAAGAAAAAGCCCAAACCAGAGATTTTCAACAGAATCCTCTCCTTGCTACTCAGAAGGTGTGGTCCACAGAGCAGCAAGCGGCCTGGCGTCACCTGAGAGCTTAAGAGCAATGCAGAATCGCAGGCTTTACTTGGACCTGCTAACTCAGGCTCTGCATCGTAACACATAGGGGGACATGCATGCACACTAAGGTCGGAGAAGCACAGTCTAGCTCCCTGGGGTATGAGGAAGCAAAAACCTCCTAAGGATTGAGGGCCAGTCCTTACAGTTTGGCTAGAATAAACCTGGCAGAAAAGGCTAAGAAAGGAAGTAAGGTTTTGACTTTTTCAATATGTTACAGCACCTTTTGTTCACAGATTTTGAGACAGTCAACGTGTGGTTCCATCAGTGCATTTAATTTCTGAGGTAACTACATAGTGCTTTCCACAGTGGCAGCATGAGTCTGCATTCCCACCAACAGTACACGAGGGTTTTGTTTTCTCCACATTCTCACCTGATTTATTGATGGTAGCCATTCTGGCAGGTGTGAAGTGAAATCTCATTGTGGTTTTAACTTTCATCTTTCTGATGATTAGTGACATTGAGCATTTTTTCATATCTATTGGTCATCTGTATATCCTCTTTGGAAAAGTGTCTATTCAGGTCCTTTGCCCATTTTTTAATTGCTTTGTTTGTCTTTCTGGTGTTATATAAGTTCTTGATGCAGTGTGAAGATGATGATTTACTGAGTTGTATACTTGTATGTCCTTGCAAAGCAATGTCACCCCAATAAATTCAATTAAAATGATAAAAAATAAAAGAATGAGATATTAAAATATGAAAAACATTTTAAAATAGACTACAAGAGTAAGCAATAATGGAAGCATGGAGACCAGCTGGTAGCTTCTGGAATAATGCAAATCAGAGGTGATAGGAGCCTGGATGAAGGGTAGCAGCAGGAGTGGTGAGAAGTGATCCGATTCTGGATACATTTTGAAAGTAGGGCCATTTGCTCATGCTTGTAAGAAGAAATACATAACACTTTTTAATTTCCAGCTCCTAGCATAGGTTTCAATTAACTTCCTTTAAATGCATCCTACAAGCAGACTCAAAAATAAAATTAATTAAGGATGATACCAAAGCAACTGGAAGATTGGGGAAGATGTGAGTGGAGCAAGTTTGTGGGAGGAAGATCAAGAGTTCATTTTGAACATATTGAGTTGAGATGTTGCTTCAACAGTGAGTTAAAGATTCCAGATACAGGAGGTCAAAGATGGGGTACCGAGTGAGAGAAATAAACTTAAGCATCAACAGTATTTGAAGGTGCTTAAAGCCATGAGATTGGGCAAGAGTCCTTTGAGGAGAAATAGAGATTGATAAGGAGATCAAAAACTGAGCATGAGGCACCCCAATAGAGGTTGGGGAGAAGAGGGAGAACCACCAAGAAACCGAAGAGCAACCAGTGAGGCAGGAGAACCGAGATCTGACCAAGGAGGATACGTCATTCTATTTGTTCTTCTACAGCAAGGTAAAATTTTAAAGACTTAGTCAGTGAAATGTTTTGTTTTATATTTGTTTCTCTTTGTCAGAGTGTGATGTTTTCCCTTTCCTGACCCTTCTTCTGTTTAAACAAGACCTTGGTCTTCATTCTCTTGGGGAAAGTGGACACAGAAGAAACACAAACACAGTAAACATCACCTTTAAATTTCCAAAGGAGTTCAAACTTAAACAAGTGTTTGTGGGGTGTTTTGGTTTTTTTGGAGGGGGGGAGTGCTTAGCTACTTTTTTTGACACAATGAGAAAGTAAGAAAACTTCTCTGGACACTTGGCATGGAGAAGAGTTATAAGGAATGCAAGAGATGCTTTTGAAGAGGTATTACTCCCAGTTCTATCACTTCTTGGTGCATGATTTGGGGAAGGCATTAAGTTTTGTAAACCTCAGTTTCCTCATCTCTGGGAAGGAGCCCTGTATTTGGCCCCTTCCAGTGTAGTCCAAAAATGAGGGAATAATAGACACACACACACACACACACACACACACACACACACACACACACACGTCCAGAAATTTGGGAACAGAAGGCACCTATGCCTGGAATCCTGGAAGACTACAGTTTTACAGTATTCTGCATATCACCAGGGCATTAGAGCAAAAGACTATAGGTAGCTGCAGGGGGAGGTGTGGGAGGATAGATGAATTTTCTCGTGGGACATAAAAATTAGGAGTGATAAAAGGATGCAAATCTGAAGAGGCCTTGCAACAGAAATAAATGGACATCATAGTGATATGCGGTATAAATACTGTGTTAGTTGGGATAGGCTAAGTTGTGCTGCAATAACAAATACCACCCCCTCCTCCCAAATCTCAGTGGCTGAAAAAAAACAAAAGTATATTCCATGCTCATGTTATATGTACATCACAGGTAGACAATAGAGTTCTGCTCACTGTAGTCCCTGAGGGACCCCAGATGACAAGTAGCAGCCTTCTTGAACAATGTCACTTGCTGTGCAGAGAGAAAGACTTCTCAAAGGTGTCACATCAGTGACATGCTTAGTCTAGAAGTTACACATGTCACATACACAGAAATAGTCATATGACCCAGCCAACCATAGGGGAACAAAGGTATAATCTGTTCTGGCTGGTGTGGCTCAGTTGATTGAGTGTTGTCCTGTGCACCGAGATGTCAGTCACCCATTGATTCCAGTCAGGGTCACATGCCCTGGTTGCGGGCTTGATCCCCAGTAGGGGGCGTACAGGAGGCAGCCAATCGATGTTTCTACTCTTTCTCCCTTTACCTTCCTCTCTCTCTAAAATCTATAAAAACATATTTTTTAAAAAAGTATACTCCTACCTTGTGCCCAGGAAGGATAATCATTCTTCACAATTTGATATATATCTGTATGTGGACACCCCCATTTTTATTAAAACACTAACATATTATCACTCATTCATTCATTCAGTAAATATTTACCAAACACTTACTCTATGCTAGGAGCTGGAAATTAAAAAGTGTTATGTATTTCTTCTTGAAAATCTACATCTTTCTTTTAAATGGCTTTCTGCTGTCACGTTATATAATTGTACCATAATGTATTTAACTTCTCCCTTTTTGACAAACATTAAGATTCTAATTTGCTACCATTAGTTATGTACATATGAGATTTCAATTAACTTCCTTTAAATGCATCCTACAAACACACACAGTTTTCCTAAAGCAGTTTGCTGTATCATACTTCTTCTTTTTTTCTCCTCAACACTTGGCATGGTATTTTACACACAATGGGTGCTTTAACATTTACTCAATAATCACAACCATCCTACCTGATCAAGAACCCTTGAACTTTCAGTATGACTTCTGTTTTCTAATGTTTCAATGAGAGACTGAATTCTTGAATTTAAATATAAAAACTTGTCTGAATTGAATTCTAAACCTTCCAAATAGTAATTTGTTATTAAAATTGAGTAATCTTTTTTTTATATATTTTATTAATTATTTACAGAGAGGAAGGGAGAAGGGTAGAGAGTTAGGAACATCGATCAGCTGCTTTCTGCACACCCCTACTGGGGATGTGCCCGCAACCAAGGTACATGCCCTTGACTGGAATTGAACCTGGGACCCTTCAGTCCACAGGCCGATGCTCTATCCACTGAGCCAAACTAGTTAGGGCTAAAATTGAGTAATCTTTTTTTTTTTAAATATATACATTTTATTGATTTTTTTACAGAGAGGAAGGGAGAGGGATAGAGAGCTAGAAACATCGATGAGAGAAACATTGATCAGCTGCCTCCTGCACACCTCCCACTGGGGATGTGCCCGCAACCAAGGTACGTGCCCCTGACCGGAATCGAACCTGGGACCTTTCAGTCCGCAGGCCGATGCTCTATCCACTGAGCCAAACCGGTCAGGGCAAAATTGAGTAATCTTAATTACTCATAAAGAACCAGTAGATATAAATATATATGATGATCTAGTAATACCACAAAATAATACCAATAAAGAGTTGTTTTTTAATCCTCACCGAAGATATTTTTCCATTGATTTTTAGAGAAGTGGAAGAGAGGGGGGAAAGACAGAGAGAAACATCGATGTGAGAGAAACACATCATTTGTTTGCCTCCTGCACACATTCTGACTAGGGCCTGGGCTGGGGAGGAGCCTTCAACCAAGGTACGTGCCCTTGACCGAAATCAAACCCAGGACCCTTCTGTCCACAGGCCAAGGATCTATCCACTGAGCCAAACCAGCTAGGGCAAAAGTTAAATTTTTCAGTTCTGAAAAAATAAATACATATATATATACATATACACACACATATATATTTAAAACCCCAATTCTACTTTGTAGATTTAAGTTATAATTCACTCCAGTTTGTTAAAAGGCTGCTTTGGGGCTTTCCCACCAGCAACTTGGAGTTTTTAATATGTTCTCATTATGAATAAAAATATGTGTATAAAGGAACAAATTTTCAAGCTGGCTTTTGAAAAAGTCCCCAGAGAACTGCTGTGGATAGCTCCTGACGTGAGGAAAACCCAACATTTACCATGTGATAGTATCTCTGCACCCCCACGGGGACCCTTCCCAGAGGCTGCCTGGGGACCAGCGCCCGCACTGCACTCTCTCTGTGACCAACAGCAGGAAAAAGCCGTCTTCTGTCCCCTCCAGAGGCCAGCCTGCCGGCTGATGTGGGTGCCAGTAAATGACAAGTGAGCACACATGGTCTGTTTGCACTGAATGGGATTGACATGGGCTATCGCCTAGTAACGTGCTTATGAAATGTGCACTTTTTTCCCCCTTTTGGGGGAGGGGGGGGGACTTAATAACCAAGGAAACCATGTCCTTGCAGATTGTGAACAGAACTTCAACAGCACTCAGCACTAACTATGCCTCTCACCCACCACAGTTTGTACAAAGCATGTCAGTGATGACTGTGAGGGGGCAAAAAAGGTTGAACTTCAGAAAATTGGTCATTTGTGAACCTGGAAGATGAGAGGAACTTCTCCACATTTAACAATACAGGAACTAGCAAGAATTGCTTGGCAGAGAAAAGTTCAAACATAAGGAGAGGAAAATGATACCTGTGAGTAGCCTAGAGCAGTGTTTTTTTAAACCTTTTTGACTGTGACCCACAACGTGAGAAATTCGTTTACATCATGACCAGTGCAGACTCACATATACACTGAGTGGCCAGATTATTATGATCTCTGAACGCATGATAATCTGGCCACTCAGTGTATATCCTATATAGTAAAAGGCTAATATGCAAATTGTCCCCTCAACCAGGAGTTCGACCAGAAGGCAGGCCGGCCAACCGCCCATGTCCTCTCCCCCTGTCCAGGCCCGGACCCCACCCATGCACGAATTCATGTACCAGGCCTCTAATATATACACACACACACACACACACACACACACACACACACACACACATATATATAGAGAGAGAGAGAGAGAGACAGAGAGAGACAGAGAGAGAGAGACAGAGAGAGAGAGACAGAGAGACAGAGAGAGAGGTGCCAGATTATTATGCGTTCAGAGATCATAATAATCTGGCCACGCAGTGTATATGCAGACACATAACTGAAGTAATAATATCATTACAATGTAATAGTTTCTATCCTATTCCATTCCATTACAGTTTTCAATGAGGTTTGTGACCCACTAAATTCATTTCAGGACTCACTGGTTCATGGTTTATCATTACAAATGGTCAGCAGCTATCCAATGAAACTAGAAAAAAATAATAACTTTCATGAAAGACTGGAAATGCGGGCACGTAACTGTCACATACCTCAAGTTTCAGAATCACAAAGACCTGGGTTTTAGTCCCAACTCTATCACTAGTGTCTAACTTGGGAAGGATGCTTAAACTTTATAAGCCTCAATTGCTCCATCTGTGAAATGGGGATAATAATAGTATTTATTATGTTTATTAGGTTCTCAAATGATAGCTATCACCAACATCAGGAGGAGGATGACGATGGTGATGTACTCACTCATCTTGAAAAATGTCCCACAAAAGGGAACATAATCCAGGGCAGAGCAAGCCCTACAAAATGCAACAACCTTCTGTATAGGGATCATTTCATTTCTGAATTATATAGTCACACAAATAAGGGTTTTCTGGAAAAATGGTGGTCATGTGTTCCAAATCCAAGGCATGATTTAAAAGATAATTCTAAAACGAGTACATATGCAGGCATATTCATAGCATCTCACAACAGTCAAGAAGAGAAAACTGCACAAATGACCATCACAGATGAATGGACAAATATTCAACACAATAATATTCAACCATCCTATATAATAAAAGCATAGTATGCAAATTGTCCCCTTGAAAGAGAGTTGTCTGGGAGTTCGACCAGGGGGTGGGGCCGTACAGAGGAAGGGAGGGAGGCCCTGGCCAGTGGCAGCACAGCAGGAGGCCCCAGCTGGCAGCAGCAGGCAGCCAGGGGAAGGGAGGGAGGCCCGGGCCGGCAGCTGCTAGGGACCCTACCAGTGCACAGATTTCGTGCACTGGGCCTCTAGTCTGTATATATAAAAGCACAGTGACCAAACAGCAGAACGACCAGTCGATCAGTCACTATGATGTGCACTGACCAGCAGGGGGCAGACACTCAACGCAGGAGCTGCCCCCTGGTAGTCAGTGCATCCCCAGAGTGGGAGCAGCCACTCAGAGGGCGGGTCCACAGCCACCCCACTGACCAGGATGAGTGGCATTCCCACAGCAGGCCGATCCCCACAGGCCACGCCCCCCACCAGTGCACGAATCCGTGCACCAGGCCTCTAGTAAGGGGAATAAAGTGCTAATGGATGCTACAATGTGAACAAATCTCCAAAACCAGGCTAAGTGAAAGAAGCCAGACACAAAAAGTCACCTGTTGTATGATTTCATGTAAATGAAATATTAACAGGAAAAACCATAGAGACAGAATGCAGATTGGCAGTTGCCAAGGGCTGAGGGGAGGAGAGAGAGGGAGGCGAATACCCTTAATGGGTAAAGCCTTTTACTATGGGGTGATGAAAACGCTTTGGAACGAGACAGAGATGGCAGTTGCACAACATTATAAATGTACTTAATGCCACTGAATTGTTTGCTTTAAAAAGGTTACTGTTATGATATTTAACTTTCGCCTCAATAAGTTATTTTTCTTAAATGACAATGCCTAATACGTAGGAAGAAACCCAATAATTATTAGTAAATTTTATTACCAGCCCCCTCCACATAAATATAATATCATTATTACATTGTTATTCTTAAATGATTGGTACAATCCAAAGGCATTAAATCTGTCTTAATAACATTCTGACTAAAAAAAAATAAACCACAGATTCTCCACAAGAAAGAAAAGGCAGCATCTTAAGAGAGCAATATATGAAACAACACACACAGCTCCCACAGAGCCACACAAAGAGTTGGAAGTGGGACCACCCAGCCAAATCTGAATGCAAAAACATGGCACAAACCTAAAGGAAGAAAGTTAATACCAATGAGTATTTTCAAAAGGCAAACTTATTTATTAAATCTGGAGGTGATGCCCATAATGGGGAAATTGCTCCCACAGCACCAAGCCTCATTCAACAAGTTGCAGGAGAAAAAGAAAGAGAGAGGTTGAGAGAAAACAAACTGATTTTTCATACTGAGATATATTTACATACAACATATTGTAACTTTAAGGTGTGGAACATTTTGATTTGATACATTAATTTTGCAATATGATTGACACTACAGCATTAGTGAATACTTTAACAGCATCACATCTTTATCATTTCTTCTAGTGCTGGGAACAATTAAGACCTAGTTTCTTAGCAAGTTTAATTTTATAATAGAGTATTGTGGTCTATAAGCACTGGACTGTGTATCAGGTCTCTAGGACTTATCTACTAGCTACACAAAATAAAGTAATAGGAGCAATGTGACACCTTATATTTAAGTGGTTTATAAAATGTATAGAATGGGGTAAATCTGGGTTAGGAGGTATGCATTTTTAAAAAAAATATATAGGGTTTAAATTAGATAACTGCTTTGTGGCTGCTTAAAAAAAAAGTTAGGCCCGGCCACTGTTGCTCAGTGGTTGAGTGTCAACCTATGGACCAGGAGGTCATGGTTTGATTCCCGGTCAGGGCACATGCCCGGGTTGCAGGCTTGATCCTGTGAGTGTGGCTGGGGGGGGGGGGGGGTGCAGGAGGCAGCCAATCAATGATTCTCTCTCATCATTGATGTTTTTATCTCTCTCTCCCTCTCCCTTCCTCTCTGAAATCAATAAAGATATATTTTAATTTTTTTAAGTTACATTTCATTGATAGAGTGTCCATGTTTGAAGAAAGGAAGGTAACAGTCCCATGTAATCATTGTACTGAATACCACATTTTAAGAGAGACACTGAACCACTGTAATATAGTCAAAGGAGAACATAGTAGTTGGCAAGGGGTATAGGAAAATACTCCAAGAAAAACTGAAAGGATTTTGTGCAGGTCAGGGAAAGCAAAGACAAACACAGTAAGAAGAAATTGTAAACAGTCAAAATTATCCACAAAAAAAACCTCTAACCCACCTGTAGAATACATACATACTATTGTTTATATACTCTGAAGCTTAAAAACATCGAAGGGAATGAGCAAATGGGAAGTGTCCATGCCACCAAATGAGCTTCCAATCTGGTGGCATAGACACAAACTAAGGGGCTTAAAACAACAGAAATGTATTCCCCACAGCTCTGGAAGCAGGTGTCTGAAATCAAGGTGTCCCATGTTAGTGTTACCTATACTAGCCACTTTCCTCTAAGTCTGAAATGATTTCTAAGGAAGTGCTTTTTTTAAATCTATAGGGAGAGGGAAGTAATAGGAGCAGACATGAAACAAGATTGGCCATGAATTGATCACCGTTGACTCTGGGGGATGAGTATACGGGGGTTCATTATACTCTTCTGCCTACTTGTGTGTATATTTTAAAAGCAAGTCATAAAGTACCAAGAATAAAATGGTAGTTTCACCTGGCTAGCATGCTCAGTGGTTGAGCATCGACCCATGCACCAAGAGATCAAGTTTCTCTTTCATCCATGTTTCTCTCTCTCTCTCTCTCTCTCTCTCTCTCTCTCTCCCTCTCTCTCTCTCTCTCTCTCTCTCTCTCTCTCTCTCTCCTTCTCCTTTCATCTCTCTCTAAAATCAATA
The DNA here is from genome assembly GCF_951640355.1 of Cnephaeus nilssonii. Lineage (NCBI taxonomy): Eukaryota > Metazoa > Chordata > Mammalia > Chiroptera > Vespertilionidae > Cnephaeus > Cnephaeus nilssonii. Next base: position 93,733,379 of record NC_137076.1, on the reverse strand, counting down.
AAAACATATTTTTTTCAAAGTTAGTTTTGTAAAATGTGTGCACTCACCAGTGTGACTGCAGCATGTCTATGCATATCTCTGTGCATGTATGATTATCGTGTATGTGCACATGTATGCATGCATATGTGCAAGCAAGTGTGCACACGTATGCATGAAAGGATATGTACCAAAGGGTCCAGAGTGCCTCTTTGCCTCAGGCCATGTAGAAGAGTGATGGAGAGTCTAGGCTTTAGTCAGGCTACCTGAGTTTCAAATCCAAACTCTTCCCCCTCTTAGGTGAAACGAGAATTTGATCTTAGAAAACTTACTTAACCCCTATGTTCCTCAACTTCCCCATCTATAAAATGGGAATGATGGTAGGAACTACCTCCTAAGGTTATTAATGAAGCTTGAATATAGTAACATATGTAAAGTTCTTAGAACACTGCTTTGCACTGTTTTTATTTTTAGTAACATCATGGGCAATTTCTACTCTCTCCTTTCCATTTTTCCTTATTGTCCAAAAGTTTTTTAGTAACTTTATAACCTGAAGGGGGGGAAGCTTTTTTATTTTAGCAAAATAAACAACGAGGAATGGAAAGAGAAAGGGAGGGAGGGAAGGATGGCAGGGAAGACTTGCTTTCTAGGGCTAATTTCAGTTTCTCCAACATCTGAATTCTGTGCCTTTATTGGATTATTTGAATTGCTATTATTGAAGAAGACTCGAGGCGATTTTTTTCCTAGAAAATAAGAAATTCTTTTGTAATACAAATGGTCTGTCTCCAGAGTGTTTATCCTGTAACGTGGGGACTGGAAGTTTCTTAAAGGCAGGACAAACACGAGTGCCCATCTAGATAACAGTAATCTTTTTTCTTTTCCTAACTTTAATTTTTGTAAACATACAAAAGTTTTAAAAAATAGGATGAACCCGTTGCTGCCACTTTATTTTTATAATAGTTAGCATGTTTGCTTTCTCTCTATAACACACACAGATATGCTTTTTTTTTCTTTTTTGCTGAACCGATGAAGTTGCAGGCATCACCCTACTTTGCCCCTAAACACTTCGGCACGATGACGCAGAAGAGATTCATTCTGAAACAAGTCAAGAAAACAACTAGGTCAGGTCATGCTGAAAGAGGATAAAGTTACTTTGCTCCAAAGTGTCTCCAACTAGAAATGGCTCATGGAGTAAGAAATGGTTGAGAAGCAATACAGTTTGTGTTTTTCAGGTGTCCTTTGTTGGGAGTACAGTTCTTAAACATTTATTCATATTGCTGTCATTACCCTTGTGTTAGTACCACATGACTAAATGCTATTGAACTGTTTTCATTTAAAAAAAAAAAAAGAATGAGGACATTCTCCTAAATACAACTAAAATAGTATAAGATAATGGCAATTACATTCTTACACCACACCAATAAACATTGCCACGCAACTATTTATTCATCACACAAATATTTATTGAGGACTTACTATCAACCAATCAGCGAGCTAAAGCAATGCTCTAATAACTATGACCCTGGCTCATGAAGTGGGAGACTGCCACTTTAACACAGTCACGCTGATGACTGCACATATTTACAAATGTGGTGAGTGTCACTAAGGAAAGGGCCACGGTGTATTTACTTCAAACTTACTATGATTACCTGCTACTACCAACAATGTTAGCACTGATTGTTGTATTAATTAGGTTTCCAGTCTCAAGTGACACAAACCCAACTGACACCAGGTTAAGGGAAAACAGGAATGTACTGGCTCACTCTAGGCACACCAGAAGCAGGAGCTTAAAATTCAAGCATGTCAAACTCACAGCCAGCGGGCAAGGCATGTGGCCGCCTACCACCAGTTTGACATGTTTGGCTTAAATGATGGCTCCCTTTGAACCTCCAGACCCCACCTCCCTCTTCAGTGTTGATTTCATTCTCAGGGAGCCTGTCTCCATGTGGCCCGAAGGATGGCACGGACCAGGCAGGTATATGAGGACCTATACCATCCTAGATCCAGCAGAGAGAAGAGGCCCTCTCCCAACTCTTAGAGAAGATCACATGTGCCCATGTTGGGTCAGGTGCTCTTTCTGAACCAATCCTTGAGGCCAAAAAAAAATGGAGTGCTCCCAATGCTCAGGCTGGGTCCCATGCCCACCCATTGTGCCTGGGGGATGGGAAGGATTGATGCCATCCAAACTCTAAAGAATGATTATTGCATCATGTAAAAGGTAACACTGTGGCCGTGCCTGAAATTCTGCCTCTCCACAGGTGCTGAAGGCCTTCATAGTGCAGTGCAGACACGGAACCAGACGCGAGCAGGTAGGGATAGGAGCCAAGGCTTCCAGATTCTAGCTTGGTCTATGTCTTAACAAGCTGAGCCCACCAGAGGTCAGGGCAGAGCACAAAGCTGGAATGGTCCAGGAGCCAGCTCTTCAACCCTGCTCCAATCAGCAATGCACACCGGCAGTCCCTGGGAACACAGAGGCTCGCCAGTCAGAAACACAGCCCAGGCTGCAGCATGTTGCCTTCAGACTGGCTTCCTAAGGGACAGGCTAGACTTCGGAGCAGGTGTACACGGTGTGAGGGAAGTGAGTTTTAAAACACTGTATTCTGCAGCTGCACGTGTTCTGCTGAAAAATACAGCTACCAGGGCCCCAGAATCATGCAAAGTGAGATAGTAAATGAACCAGTGCAAACGACCAGAAACAGAATTCTCGTCTCTGCCCCCTCCTCACTTTCCACCACCCTTCTGCCTGCTCACCAAGAGTCCACCACACAGCCCTTGTGGGCATCGCTCAATAGTTGAGTGTCAACCTATGAACCAGGAGATCACTATTTCATTCTCGGTCAGGACACATGCCTGGGTTGCAGGCTCAATCCCCAGTAGGGGAGGCAGCCAATCAATGATACTCTCTCATCATGATGTTCCTCTCTCTCTCTCTCCCCCTCTCTCTTCCTCTCAGATATCAATAATATATATAATTAAAAAAAAAAAAAGTCCGCCACACCAACTGCATTTCTGCAACTCCATCATGCCAAGCCCCTTCCGACCTCAGAGCCTTTGCACTGGTGGGACCCTCTGCCTGGAAAGTCCTTTTCCTGGATCTCTGCATATTGGGCTCCTTCCTGTCCAGGAGGTCTCCCTGCACTTTACATGGAGTGTGAAGATCACAAGCTCCATGGAGCCCAACCGACAGACACGGAAAGGCGGCAGAGTGCTCGACACAGACAGCTGTCAGTACAAGCTGAACGGGAAATGGTGCTGCTGTGCAGGCAGAGCACTCCGGGGCCTGCAAGGCCTCCTGCCGGGGAAGGCAGAGCTTTGCAAACTCCCGCGGTGGCCTCCCGACAAGGTTCATTTAAATACATACCCAGCACCTCCATGGCCCTCAAAAGCATTGCCTCTAAATAACCAAAGCGCTGAAGCTTTGAAAGGCTGCCAGGTTTTTAGGGCGGGGAAACTGCTCAATAGAGACTATAATGAACACATGTCATTCTCCACTTGTCCAGACGCCTAGAATGTACATTGAGAGTGAATCCTGGTGTAAACTATGGACCTTGGGTGATGTGCCAATGGAGGTTCGTCTGTTGTAACAGATGTACCACTGTGGTGGGGGATGTGGATAAGTCTATGCGTGTGTAGGGTAGGGGTCCAATCTCAAATGGACTAAGAGGTGGCTTCACTCACACGCCTGGTGGTTGGCAGAACAGTTGGTGTAGGGGGCCTCCTCTGGGCCTTTTTTCTTTGCTCCTGTGCTTTCTCATCTTCTTAGGAGGCTGACCTGGGCAGCAAGCGAGAGCAAGCCCAATGCACAGTTTTCAAACCTCTGCTTGCATCACATTTCTTAATGTTCCTTTGACCAAAGCGGGTCATATGACCAAGCCCAGATTCTAGAGGAGGAGAAATAGACTCCATCTCTCTCTCTCTCTCTCTCTCTCTCTCTCTCTCTCTCTCTCTCTCTCTTTCAGAGAGGGGTGGGGTGGAAGGAGGGAGGGAGGGAGAGCGAGAGAGGGGGAGAGAGAGAAACATCAAAGATGAGAATCACAGATCGGCTGCCTCCTGCACACACCCCCAACTTGGGAAGGAGCCTGCAACCCAGGCATGTGCCCTAACGTGACCTCCTAGAATTGAACCGCAACCTCTGGTCGACACTCAACCACTGGGCACACTGGACTCCATCTCTCAATGGAAGGATGAGCAAAGTCATGTGGCAAAGGGGAGTACACTCTGGGATGGGAGGAATTTGCAGCCACGGTATAATCTACCTAACTGTAAGTATTTAAACAACAATGATGTGAATTCATTTTCTAGGTAGTCAGTGACTGTAAATATATGACTTAAATAACTAATTTCTCATGTTAGCCCACTGTGGTTTGATTCTTTAAAAAAAGCTTTTCCACCAATAACAAGTTTATTGAAGAGTTAACGATTTTGCTTTTCACAGAGCTCTCTTGTGCAAATCTCTTGTCCAAATGAGTCAACTGAGACATTTCTATAAACATACTATTTATATCAATGCTTAAAAAAAACAACATTATTCCCTCCCCGGAAGCCCACTCAGAGAAACTTACCAGACATGGGGTGGTATGTATAATTTGAAAACATTCAAATAAACCACACAATATTATAATTAGAAAAATGCAAAATAGATTACTATTTTTATAGTACAAATTACAGAACACATCACACTTATAAAATGGAGAGATGGTTTTTAAAACTTGAGAAACAGCCAACAAATACTGGAAAAATTCCAGTTTCAGGTATACCCGAGCTTGGCAGAAGCTATTTCTCTTCCAAAGAGAGCCTGTGGCCACAGGGTCCAGGCAGAGAGAGCGCATCCCTGAAGCAGCCACAGGAATATCCTCCTCTGGGCTCAGTCTAACCCTGGCTGCTTGGCACCTGGCAACCTGACAAGTGTTTTACATCCAAAAGGTCAAGCTCCGACTGAATCTTCCCAGAGCCTCTGCTGGAGGCAACCTTGCCACTCACGCCTGGATGCCCCGGCCTGGCGTCTGTCCCCTGCCCCTGCCATTCTGACAGCTGTGGAGGACGGGACCCAGGTTCCCAGCAGCCAGGGCTGTCAGGGTTTGTGACAGAAGCCCTTTTGCTGAAGGTCAAACTCTCATTCTCTCTTTCCTTCAGCATGTCCATCTTAATAATTGTTTATATTTTTCTGCTACTTTATAGTCTTCAAAACATTTTCCCTTTCACACTCTCGTTAGATCCTCTCCAATAGGAGCTTCCTTTTGTAAGAGCTAACAGGCCCAGAGAGACCAGGCAAGTGAGAGTCTGGAGAAAGTATAACACGTGGTTAAGAACAAAGGCTCCAGAGCTGGACTCCTGCCAGTTACCAACCAGGTAACCTTGAGCAAATTACATAATCTCTCCCTGACTCAGTTTCCCTACATATTAAATAACTTTCCTATTTTAAAAGGTTTCTGTAAGAACAAAGTATAAATGAAATGTCTGGCATATAACAACAGCACATAAACTGTCCATATATTTTCCTTCTTTGTACTGCTTCTGCCATCACATAGCTAGTGAATAGCAAAACATGGACTGGACCAGAACGCACATGCATGGGCCTGACAGTCACACTACCTACCTCCGTCTTTCAACAAAGAGAGCGGGGGTTCTGACTGTTCTGCCTTCCCAAGTGAGAAGCAGTGATCCCATGAAGCCGCCTAGAGGTCTCCATTAGACCCATCTTCCTAAAAGGAAACTTTTTTAAATTTTATTTTAATCCTCACCCGAGAACATGCTTTCTTAATGATTTTTAGAGAGAGAGGAAGGGAGAGAGAAACATCAATGTGAGAGAGAAACAGTGATCAGTTGCCTTCCTTACGCAACCCAACTGGGGATTGAACCCAAAACCTAGGTATGTGCCCTGACGGGGAATCGAACCCACAACCTTTTGGTGTGTGGAATGACACTCCAACCAACTGAGCCACCCATCCAGGGCTAAAAGAAAACTTTTTCTTACAGCTTTTTGAAACTTCAGAAAAACAAACAAACAAACAAAAAATAAACAGGGCTTTGAACTCTTAATTACAGAAAGAAGAAAGGAAGAAAGAAAGAAAGAAAGAAAGAAAGAAAGAAAGAAAGAAAGAAAGAAAGAAAGAAAGAAAGAAAGAAAGAAAGACAGACATACATTACCAAAAACCGAGTTTGTCCTCAGAATACTGTGAGCCTTTCCCTCTATAGCCTATCATTCTAACCCAGGAAAGTCGCTATTTCCGGGGAAAGCAGCTTTGCTGATAATCAAACTCCTGTTTATAGCCAGGAGTTCCAAATACTTCCCAACCAACCTTTCATCAAATGTGCTCAAAAATCACCACATTTTAATTGTTTGAGTTCTTTTCCCTCCTTCATCCCTAGGTAATTATCAATGAGTATGTAGTAAACAGGGAAAGGTTATAATATCCACAAGAGGAAAAGGAAAGTGAAAAACAGTCCATGTGACCTAGTAATCAGGTTGCCACCCCCTGAATAATCCACGTTGATTCTGCCCACTGTAAATAAAATTAAAAATGTGTAGCTACAGGATGCAAAAACAAATAACCAAAAGCTCAGAAGCAGGAAAGAATTAAATTTCAAATTTAATAGTGACAATATAGGAAAGTATCAAATAGGAGAGAAAATGGAGAGACAGAATCCCCAGGAAATACATTAAACTGTGACTGTGAAAGACAAAGGGGATAGAGAGAGAGAGAGAAATAACATAGAAATCTACCTTCATTGCACTGTGTCTGACCAGGGAACAGTATAATGGATCTCTCGCTGCCATTAAATTAAACATAAATTGCTTTGTTTCTAATTAACATCTGCCCGAGTCAAACGCGATGTGTGAAAGTCTTCTTTTTTAATGCCTTTCCTATACCACAGAAATATTATAACCAGAATGAGAGATTATGGATGTTTTCTAATAGCTTCCTCTAAAACAGAGGCCAAGCCTTATAGAAGATATATGTGAGAGTCATTGGAATTCTAAATGCGTTTTCAAGGACCAGCTCTATTACAGTGCATAGCAAATGAATCCGTAATGAGGAGATATTCCAGACCAATTGTTTCCAAATTATGCTTTTAGATTATCTTCATTTCTCTTTTAAAAATATGACTTGTTATTTTTAGCATGGCAGAAGAAATCCTTGACTTTTTGGATTTGGGTCTCCTCATCTCTATTATTAAAGACCTTAAAGGCCAGGTTAATGAGGTCTTTTTGAGGGATTTGTGGACCTCTGTCTATTTTTTGAAGTTTGTGGCATATGTCGGCAGCTGATTGGGATATAAAATGGGTGTTCAGAAGGATGCCCTCTGGGGAGGTGGGGTCTCAGGTGGTAAATTTCTGTAAGGCCTCTGTGAGGCAGGAGAGGGAGAGAGCTGGGTTTTCCTCAAGGCCATGAGTGATTTTATTAAGTGTATCATAGTTGACCACCTTATGGGCAGCCTTTTTGTTTAGAATGAAGACAGGCGGGGGGGTGGGGGGGGGCGGGGGGGGAATTAGTGCTGCACTCTTGCCAGCCACTGGGATTCAAAAGTGCCACATTCTTTCCTTACAAGGGGAGGGGCTGTATTCCTCCCTGTAGTTTCTGAAAGGCATGGCTAAAAGTAAGATTCTCGAGGCTGCAGTTGAAGGGGTAGGGTGAAAGAGTAGTGTTGAGGATGCCTAGTCACCCCAGTGATTAAACATGTTTTGGAAGAAAGAGGCCTTGGTGAGAGTAAGCAGCCCGGGCATTTAAGAAAAATTTGTTACCCGACACATGGAGGGCCACCCTGAGCTCCATCCTTTTAATGGTGATGCTCTTAGTGGGGCTGACTGAAGTGTTGGGCTCCATCAGCTTAAGGCCATTATGTGGGTAGGTCCTGGGGACCTTCTGCCCCCGGGGCGGTCCCTCTTCCAGGGGCTAAATTTGTGGCAGAGAGGGCACAGCCCTTGAGGTGGCATACGGCTTAAAAGTGAGCCGCTTGTTTTTATGGGAGGGCTTTCTTGCTTTTCCTCTGCCCTGTCTCAAGTGTTAAAAAATGCTGAAAGTTTCATCTTTTAGTTGCTCAGTGGGAGTCTGGGGTTCTAAGGCTAGTTTTGGTAATTTTTTCTAATGCCTGAGGCTGTCTATTGGATAAAATGTATTTCAAAAATTTTCGGCCCTTACCAGACTCAAATAATTTCTTTAACGTGTTTTTTTATGTAATATTTCCTTAGAGATAACATGCTAAGGTTTAGGTGATAGTGAGCTCTCCGCTCCTGGTAGTGGCAGGACTGTTAGGCAAGTGCCTGCAGTCTTGCAGCAAAGAAAGGATTAAACAGCTGTTGCTCCCTGGCAAACAGGTGGAGGGCGGGAGGGGGAGAGGAGGGCTTATAGAGGAAGGCAGGCAGTTTGCCGGGGCTGTGAGGAAAGTTTTCCTTAAAGCCCTACCTTAGTAAAAGTGTTATAAGTATTAGCAAAACAAATTTAATTGGAGAACTGTGCTACAATTTAGAGATTTATTTACAGGCCAGACTTCCCTGTCCCAGAGTTGATATTGGGGAAGAAAATCAATTTCTCTTTTTAAAATTTGAGGGTCAGAAAAATCTTAGAGGAATCCATAGGCAGCAAAATATCAGACATATGTCGTAGCAATATCTTTACCAATATAGCTCCTAGGACAATGGAAACTAAGGAGAAAATAAACAAATGTGACTACATCAAAATAAAATTCTCCTGCACAGCAAAAGAAACCATCAACAAAACAACAAGAAAGCCCACTGCATGGGAGAACATATTTGCCGATGTTATATCTGATAAGGGTTTAGTCTCCAAAATTTATAGGGAACTCATACAACTACAAAAAGAAGATAAATAATCTAATCAAAAAATGGGCAAAAGACCTAAATAGACACTTATCAGAAAGAATATATGCACCCCTATGTTCACAGCAGCACAATTCACCATAGCTAAGATTTGGAAACAGCCCAAGTGCCCATGAGCAGATGAGTGGATTAGAAAACTGTGGCACATCTACACAATGAAATACTAGGCTGCTGTAAAAAAGAAAGACCTCTTACCATTCTCAACAGCAGGGATGGACCTGGAGAGCATTATGCTTAGCAAAATAAGCCAGTCGGAGAAAGGTAGATTTCACATGATCTCACTCGTTTGTGCAATATAATGAACATAAACTGATGAACAAAAATAGATCCAGAGATATAGAAGTATCAAACAGACTGTCAAACTTCAGAAGGAAAGCAGGGGAGGGTGGGAAGGGGGAAGAGATCAACCAAAGGACTTGTATGCATGCATATAAGCATAACCAACGGACAGAAGACAGTAGGGGGGTGAGGGCATGTGCTGGAGGATGGGAGTGGCCGGGGAGAGGTCAATAAGGGGAAAAGGAGACATAGGTAATACATTAAACAATATAGAATTTAAATTTAAATAAATAAATAAATAAAGTTTGAGGATCACGTTTTTCTAATTATTTAAGAGACAAATTTTGTGGTTTTCTATTTGAAAGAGAAGAAATTATAGGAGAGAATGATGCCATGGTTAAGAGAGGAGCAATAGGTTTGGGACCGAATGATCAGCTCAATCAGAGAGGTTCATCAGAAAGGGACTACACTGAGGAAGGTTTAGAAGGAAGAAAAATTTGCTAAGTGGTGCAGTCCTGGCAGAGAGAAGGGTGACTGCAGAGGAGGAAGGCCTGGATGTCCGGCATCTCTGAACATTTCCCATTGCGGTGACAGAAACTGTGTAAGTCCCTGAGAATATGAAAATCAAAAGTCCTATTCTCAGGCCAGTGTGAATCATAGTCTAATTTATATTGTGGATAAGGCACTTTGGCCAGACCTCCGTGGAAAGGAAGGAGGAGACATCCCAGAGGAGTGGTTTGGGGGGTTGAGGGAGGGTGGGGAGAGACAGAAAAGAATTCCCTATAGTGTAAATTAGAAAGAGGAGGTATGCAACAAAGGGAGACCCAGGAAGCTAGACTAGAGGGAGGGCGTCCCCACTGTCTAGTCAGGCTCCAGAGGGAGGAGGGCAGTCTAACCCACGTGGCGGGCATCCCTGCTACAAGGAAGACTATGGGACCTGTTCCCGGGGCCGAGGCCGGACTGGAGAGGATTCCTGGCCTAGCGCTAGTTCTTCGTCTGAGAAGGCAAATCAGAAATCCAATTCGGAGGGTGACCCAATTGTCACTTATAGGAGATGAAATGAGCCGGTGTTGAGTATAGGCTCAGCAATGGGAAGGAGAGGTCCCCGATCCAGCGTCCTCCTTGGCTGGTTCTGGAGGGCCCTAAGGAAGGGAGGCCTAATCAAGGCCGGCAATCATGTCACCTGAGTAGGATTCGCATGTAAGCCCAGGTCGAGCTGCCACTGCCTATTGCTCTCCGAGAAGCACACTCAGGGTGACCAAAGATGGGCGATGGCTCCCCTGCCCCGTGGAACCCTCCTGGGTTTCGGCACCAAATGTTAGGGTGGCCGAAGGAGGAACGCACAAGGCCAAAAGGGGTAAAAAATTATAAATGTATTGTTGCATCTGCCAGCAGAAGGGCTGAGGCCAAAACGGCATCAGCAGGGCAGAGTAGAAGGAGCAGGATATTTGTCTCTTGTAAGGGTCAGGCAGTAACCGGTGGGACCAGGTGCAGGTGGGGGCCAGGTGTAGGCGGTCCACTGGAAACTGGGTGAGGCAGGTTTACTGGAAGCCAAAGGCTGTTAATCATGAGACCTATGCTGAGAATAACAGGACAATTGCCCGGAGGGGCCAGAGCCCCAAGCAGAACACAATGGAGCACAAAAAATGTGCCTAACCGTCAGCCATGCAAAAAAAAAATCCCTTGTCTCCTCTTTGGTCCTAATTCCAAATTCCAGGGAAGGAACTGATTGCCCTGCTTGAATCAGGTATCCACAGTTACCCAATTTGCTAAGTTCAGATAGTCAGGGCTATGAGGTTAAGGGGAGGGGGCAGTATTTATTTATTTATTTTAATTTTTCAAGTACAGTTGATATTCAGTATTATATTAGTTTAAGATGTACAAAGGGCTGTGTGGTTTAATCACAATTAGTGGGGACACTGAAAGAGGGCAAAAGAGAAGGGAGAATCATGGTAAGCTAAGCTGACAGCCCAAAGGGTGACTTCAACAGGCATTTTGTTGAACGGAAGGGATGGAGGTTTTTAAAACAGAGGAAAGGAGGGAGGGACAAATCAAATACCTTTGGAGGGCTGCCCCATGGTGATAGGAGTCAAACCAGAAGGGTATCTACCAACGCCCACTCAGGCTTTTTGACATTGGCTCCCCCAATTTCACTCCTGCTTCTAATAACAACAGCACTGGTCTAAGTCCCTTACCTCTCTCAATTATTAAATTCTTATAGCAACCCTATCGTTAGCTCTATTCTCTACATGGAGAAACTGGTGCCCAGAGAAGTGAAGAACTTGCCCAAACTAACAGAGAGTTAATAGACGGTGGAGCCAGCGTGGACCTGGTTCCTAACCACCACTCCACACTACCTCCATCTTACCAGGTGGATGCTGGTACTACCCCTGTTTTAAGGACAAGGAACCTGAGGCTTAAGGACAGTGTGTCCTGGCACAAAGTTCACATTTAAAGGGAAGAGCTAGCCCTACCCCGTTTGGCTCAGTGGATTGAGCGTCACTCTGTGCACTGAAAGGTCCCGGGTTCGATTGCAGTCAAGGGCACATGCTCAGGTTGCGGGCTTGATTCCCAGCAGGGTCCGTGCAAGAGGCAGCCGGTCAATGATGCTTTCTCATCATTGATGCTTCTCTCTCTCTCCCTTCCTCTCTGAAATCAATAAAAATATATTTTAAAAAATAAAGAAAATAAAGGGAAGAGCTAGGAGGAAAACGTTCTCTAACACCTGCGTTCTTAAACACAAGCCTTGCATGCAACCCCACATTTGGACAACATTCAGTTATAGCGGCGTGTGGTCCAGTCATTTCATCTCAACTCTACCTTATCAGACATTTTAAGAACAAGGGTCAGAGACTCACACACCTGTGGTGTCAACTCAGCAGCTCCTTTATCCTCTTGCCTCCCTGGATAGGGGAAACTCCTTGGAGTTCTGTAAACACTTTGTAAGCACCAAACACCAATTGCCCCTAACTCCCCATGTTGCTCAAGGGTCAACTGAGTAGGCCCCCCTTATTCGAAACGAATATGTTCAAGGACACCCCCCCACCCCCCACCTCCGCCCAGTAGATGCTTGAAACCAAGAATACGTAGTACCGGGCCCGTTTTTTTCCTATACATACCTATCTGTGATACAGTTTAATTTACAAATTAGGCACAGGACGAGATTAACAGCAGTAACTAACAAGAGAAGGGAACAATGATAACAATATACTGTAATAAAAGTTACATGAATGTGGTCTCTCTCTCTAAATACCTTATTGCGCTGTACTCACCCTTCTGCGGATGATGTGAGATGATAAAATGCCGACGTGACGAAATGGAGTGGGTGAATGACGGAGTATCGTGACGTTGCGTTAGGGGACTATGACGGTGACTTGAACCCAAGCAGCAGGTACACAGCCCAGCTGATGACCAAGATGGCTACTCGGCGACGGGGAGCGTCTGCAGCGTGACGACGTGAGAGGAGGGATGCTTCGCCGAGATTGCGCGAGATTTCATCCCGCCACTTGGAACAGTGCGCAATTTTTAAAACTTATGAATTGTTTATTTCTGGAATTTTCCCTCTAGTATTTCTGGACCACAGTCAGTTGGCCTTAGGTGGCCTTTTCTCTCTCCTTAGAAGGTGAACCCCCGGAGCGGGAAGAGGTGCCTGGGGCAGAGCCAGGAAGAGGCGATGGTGGAGGCCGGGCGGGCGCAGCCCCAGCTCCCGCAGTCCTGGCCGGGCTGGGAGCCGCTCTCAGGTGCGCTCACTCTGCAGCCTCCCAGCCGCCCAGCCCTCTCCAATGGAGCAGAAATGAGCTGTCTCCTCCCAGCCCTGTTCAGAAGACAGACTTGTGAGCACAACAAATGTTATTGACGGATAACTCGCAAGGTTTGGGGTGATGTAGTATGCAGCCATCTCACTGAATCAGGATGCAAAGCAATTGTCCAAATAAGCTGTAGAATCCTAACTGAGAACAGAGTCAGTTAGGCTGGGCTGCCAAAGAGAAAAACGTGTATATACCAAGTCCAATATTATATCACTATGGAAGGGTATTCATCCGTGTCATTCATTCATCTAGCCGCCCAACGACTATGGACGCAGTGTCTGCTTTGCATGCTGGGGATTCGGTGGCAAAGACAGAAATGGTCTCTGCCTTCATGGAGCTTTCAGGCCTCTGTGGTGAGTGTCACAAAAGGGAAAGCCCAGGGATGTCTGTCACCTGGTAATTCGCATATCTTTTCTGGAAATTTCTTAAAGATTAATTGGTAAGAGTCTTTTAGATTCTGGCAATGTCCCAAATATATGGGGGCGGGGAGGGGGGGAAGGGGGAGGGATATCAATTTACAAGTTCAGCCAATGCAGGCTTCCTGGGTTACTTGGGTTTAATGTGGCTGCTTTCAACCGTGGCTGTCAGCTGTCCTTTCTGCGGAGTAAACATACATGGACAAGATGCTACTTGTATGCTTTCCCTGCGCCCACTTTGAAATTATTTATAACGATGAAACTAGGAGATCATCTTGTCCAACAAACACTGCTCTGCAGAGTGCCAGAGTTTAGTTGCGAATCGAAATTACTCAAAAGATCTATATTAGAAGCTAAAAAGCTTTCTCATCAGGCTGCTGATAATGAAGTTTGCTAACCATTCTGCTGAATAGAGTCGAATTATGAAAACTGATTCAGTCTAATTAGCCAAGGGTCGGGGTTTTTCCACTATTCTCAAAATGTAGCCACTGAAGCGGCTTAAGAACTCGTTGTCCGGAATGTAAATTGCCTATTGCCAAGGCTCGGTGACTGCTCCAGGAATGAACGGAAGTGCCTAAAATCTCCGGACTGTTGGATTACAGGTGCCCCGTCTGACGTTTGCTCGGTCATGTACAACTGCGCAGTGAAAACAAATGGTGGCACATAAAAGGCTGACTGAGGCAGGTTTGGCCTGTGGGCAGAGTGCCAGTCTGTTAGAAGGAAGTGCCAGGCAGAGTGGGGAAAAGAATCAACAGAAAGGACACAGGCCCCCAAGCAGCATACCCACTAGGAGCTTATGGTCTAGCGGGGGAGAAAGATAAGTAAGTGGTCATCAGTAACGCAGTGTGTTAGAGCTGTGTTGTGGGGGGGGGGGGGGGCTGCTCGGAGTGCTATGGGATCAGGGGAAGCTAACCTGAGACAGCAACTTCCAAGATGACGGCTGTGTAAGAGTCACCAAAGACAGGGGCACAAGGGTGAGTCAGGTATAAGCTAAGAAATAGCAGAGACTCGGAATGTTAGAACAAAACCAAAATAATTCAGAATGGTTGGAAGATTGGGAGACCAAATGATGAGAGAAGAGGCCAGACAGGTAAGGAAAAGTGTCTGCCTGGTCATGGAGAGAGAGCCTTATAAGCCGTGTTTTAAATATTTTATTATTTTTCCATCACCATTTATCCTCTCTATGATTATAAGCCACTTTAAAGAGGTTCAAGTTTCTGTTCCTTAGATTTCATTTCTAACACAAAACAGACACGTTCAGCCCTGACCAGTTTGGCTCAGTGGATAGAGCGTTGGCCTGCGGACTGAGAGGTCCCGGGTTCGATTCCAGTCAAGGGCATGTACCTTGGTTGTGGGCATATCCTCAGTAAGAGGTGTGCAAGAGACAGCTGATCGATGTTTCTCTCTCATCGATGTTTCTAACTCTCTATCCCTCTCCCTTCTTCTCTGTAAAAAATCAATAAAATATATATATTTTTAAAAAACAGACACGTTCAGCTAGCACCTCAAAATTGGAAAGAAAAAAAGAGAGAGAGATTCACTTGTATGAGGATCTCTATCAGATAAATGAGAGAATCAGTTCTTCTCTGGTCTTAGGTCAGGAAGGAAGAGAATATGGAGTTCCCATTCTCCTGCTCATGTTTTTGTCTTCCAAAGACCAATCGGTAGCTGCCTACCCATTACCTGCTCAACCCTGACCTCTCTGTGCCCCGCAGATTAGAGAGAGAGGCCACAGGATAAAGTCTGAAAGCTAGGAAAATATCAGCCTCCATTCTCAAGAGAAAATTTTCCAGCAAAAATGGTGAGAATTACTGTTTCTGACAAGCACAAGAGTAGGTAAATATTGAGAGTTTGGAAATGGCCAAGATTTTCTTTTGAATGTAAGAAAGAGTTCTTCCTGTGGAGTCTTTTCTGGGTCTCAAAAAAACAAAACATGTTTCTTACATTTCAGTATACAGCACATATTAATACACTGCCATTACTTGGAAGTGACCAATTTTGGTGTAGACAAAGTGGTTACACAGCTGTAAGTTTACTAACGAATAGAATTACCACTTCGGAACATGGCCTCATGTGCAGAAACAGCTGGACCAATGGTCGGATGTCTCTGAGATTGAATGCTAGATATGTGGTAAACCCAGCATGGTGCTAGCGGGTGAGAAAACAGATGAATTAAATATAAGTTACAGTCCATTGAAAGTCCAGGCACAGGTCTTCAGGAGTAAACACAATTCTGTGTTCTGGAAAAACTTCACACACCCCTGAACCACCCAGGCAAAACTCGCAATAAAGAAACCCTTAACGAAAAGACAAGTATATTGTAGTTTCCTGTTGCTACTATAACAAATTACCACAAACATAGTGGCTTAAAACTATGCACATTTATTATACTACTAGAGGCTCAGTGCACGGATTTGTGCACCGGTGGGGTCCCTCAGCCTGGTCTGCACCCTCTCGCAATCCAGGACCCCTTGGGGGATGTTGGATAGCCAGTTTCGGCCCGATCCCCACAGGACCGATCAAGACAGGAGGGAGCCCGGTCCTGTGTATTGAGCACCTGTCCCCTGGTGGTCAGTGTATGTCATAGCAACTGGTCGACCGGTCGTATGGTTGTTTGGTCGCTTAGGCTTTTATATATGTAGATAGTTCTAGAGATCATAAGTCCAAAATAAGTCTTCCCGGCTAAAGTCAAGGTGTCAAGAAGACTGCATTCCTTCCAGGGGAGAATCCATTCATGGCCTTTTCCAGCTTCCAGGGGTGGGGAACAGCCGGCCCATGGGCCATCTAAGACCTGAGAAATCATTTGGTCTGGCCCTTCCAAGGCATTAGGGATGGGTTAATTAAATGTTTGACCAAATATAGCAGGCTAATTTTTAAGTGGATAATTTTGTATGGCCCTCAAATATGTTATAAATATCCAATGGCCCTTGGTAGTAAAAAGGTTCCCCAGCCCTGTGACTCTAGAGGCTATCCCCATTCTTTGGCTCATATTCCACTTCCTATCACTCTGCTGTGTTATCTCCTTTTTTGACTCTCCTGCCTCCCTCTTGCCCTTGTAATTGTATTGGGCCCACCCTGATAATCCAGGATAATCTCCCCAGTTCAAAATCCTTAAACTTAGTCCCATCTCAAAGAATCATTCTGCCATGTAAGGTAACAGTCACAAGTTCCAGGGATTAGAACATGGACATCTTGGAGGGAGGAGGGGGGACATTATTCTGCCCAACAAGAAGAGAACAAGCTGAGGGCAAGGCTCTGTCTGGTTTGTTCAACACCATCCCCAGCACAGTCCCTGGCTCATCTTCAGTACTCGCCTGTTGAATAACTGAGTAGATGAATAAGCAAATATAAAAGGTGGGCTACTTCCTGCGATCAGCCCTCAGCAATTAGCAGTCTTCTGAAAATGAAGGATTGAATGGGTACCAAGTTTCCGTTTGGGAAGATGAAAAGTTTGGGAGATGGATGGTGGTGATGGTTGCACAATAATATGAATGTACTTAGTGTCAATGAATTGTGCATTTAAAAATGGTAAATGTTATGTATATTTTACCACAATAAAAGAATATGAAGAACTAATTGAAAGAGTCTGTAAGTCAAGAAAAAAATATGCAATGGCCTTTGACCAAAACAATAACATCTAACTTAAACAGATATCCTTCTTGTAATAATTCCCTGAAAAGAAAGGTTTGGTATATCCTCGTTCCTGGGGCTGAATGTTCTTCTCATTATTTGTTTTCCTCCTAAAGCAAAAGAACTTATCACCGGTCGTGTTCATTAAGCCAAACTGTGTCCATTATGCTTTTTAAGTCACACTAATACCGGAGAGATCAAGCAAGCAAGCAGATTTCTTTTGGGACCTTTGGTTGGCTTGTTTTTCTAAGTGCCTATTCTCATGGTTTTAAACTCACACACACACACACACACTCTTTCTAACACACATACAAACAAATTTATACACACACATATTCACAAAGGCACACGCCTGGACACGAAGTCACTATCTACATGGTGTCAAAACACTCTATGAGTTCATAGATGAAAACCAGCCAGATTGCTTGAACCGGCTTTCCACAGACTCAACAATCAGGTTGTAGAGTGAATTTTTCACTAATTTATCAGTTCACTTGGGAAAACTGTACGCGTAGCTTTAAAGAGACCATTCTCAGAATAGATGGTCCACTTGTATCCCAAAAGTAACAGCTAGGAACCAATTAGGGCCATTCTCTTCAATTGGGCTTATTACTGGTGCTAATCTGTGAAGAGAAGAGTCCAATTGTGAGGGAGGTTCGCAACCCTGAATAACACACCCTGAAGGTTTATTAGGCTCCTGCCAACACCTTCAGGCTGCTTTAATTGCTTCTTCAGGGCTCGTTTCACACAGAGAATGGAGTCATTTCCAGTGCTCCAGTCTCGTTCTCTCAGCATCAGGTGTGGAAGGAGTGGAAGAGCACAGAAAACTGGAGTCACTCTACTGAATCTGTCAGAGAGCTATTGTGAAGTGACTTACACAGCGTTACACAGCGAAAATCAACAGAATAGAGCCTGGAGCCCAAATCCGTCTTACAGTCTACCACATTTCTGCCACATCACACACTGAGTCTTCAGCAAATATTGTGCCGATCTTCCTATACCCTGGCCCCTTTCCAAGCAGCCGTCTCTCAGTGGAGTCTAGTCCCCACCACACACACCTATGAAGGAAGAAAGCATTACATGGAACAAATGTTCATGCCAGCTATACTGCTAGGATTTACAGGGTGCTTGCTCTGTGGCCGGGCCTGTGTTAAATGTCTTACATGCATTATTGACGTGGAAAATCTTTTTCTTAGATAGGATCAGCAAGGCTGAGGTCCGAGAAGTCATTAGCAAAACCCGAGCCTGAATTTATGACACCAGACTGGGCTCCTGGGCTTTCTATTCCACCACATTGCCTCTGGGGCATGTCTCCATCTTCCCTACCTTGGTGAATGTCAGTAAGTGGAGTACAATATTGATTTTGTCCTGTAAACAGAGCGGGCCAGGGAGAGAGTGAAGACAGCAAAAGAACAAGGAACCCTTAGCCAAGGGAAGAAAGGACTTTGCTATAAACAATGCTCTCTAACATGCTGCTTTCAAAGAACTTCATTATAGCAGCAAGGCCTCTATGAAATACATTTGTGTTGGAAAGCACAACAATGCATCAACATTTCTTCTGTGTTTTCTTTTTTTTAATCCTCACCCGAGGCTATTTTTCCATTGATTTTTAGAGAGAGTGGAAGAGAGGGAGAACGACATCTCATATCGATTGGTTGTCTCCTGCACGTACCCCAACCAGGGCCCGGGCCAGGAGGGAGCCTGCAACTGAGGTATGTGCCCTAGACAGTAATCGAACCCAGGACCCTTCAGTTCACAGGCCAACACTCTATCCACTGAGCCAAACCGGCTAGGGCTCTTCTGTGCTTTGTATGTCCTGGATATGTCCTTGGTAGAAACTGTTCCTTCCGGCATAAAACTAACCCTAATCCTAAAAGACATATAAGAAGATGGATCCAGCGTTGACAATCATAGCGTCACTCTCCTTTAACCACCACCCAAAAACATCTTAGAAAATTAGGCTAGATATTTCTCAAGAGATTTGCTCACAAGAGGTTCATTATGTTTTGAATGAGGCTGGAGTAAAAATCCTCCTGTGAAAACAGCCTTCCGGGCCTAATGTTATTTCCTGTCTCAAGATCTCCAGAGCAGAGTGCTGACTCAGGAGCACCCCTCTGCAGAATCAGAGAGGGGTGTGGGGTGCAGGGAGAGAAGACTTTTTATAGAGATTCCAGTCAAGAAGCAAGAGAAGATTCAAACCGGATCTTGATTTTTTTTCTTTTCTTTTTCTCAGCCAGTCAAACCACCCAAGAGATTGCTGAAATCCTTCTACAGCCAAAAAACACTAAAGGTTTGAAAGGAAAGATTCTAAACTCTTCATTTTTAGCTTAGTAAAAAGAAATCTTTTTCCCTGAAGTTAAGCAGAGAAGCAGGCCAATGCCAGCAAACAGTGGTAAACAACGTTGAAAGAAACCAGTGGGGCAATGAGTGTGGAAGAATCTTTGTTCTCCTTTGAAAGCGACAGAAAATCCCGCAGTTGTCAGTACGTCTTGAGCCTGCAGCCCAGAACAATGGAGAAGACAGCTCAAGGGTGAAATTAATACACAGAATATCCCTCGGTGGACAGTGTGTACTTTCCAGGGAAGCTGAGGCTGAGCTTGAGAAGAACCAGAGGCAAATGTGACTAAGCTGGTCAACCACATGGATTCCGTGCTGAAGGCCTGAGCTTGTAAAATGTAAAGAGTCAAGTCCTGGCTGGTTTTGCCCAGTGGTTAGAGTTTCAACCCTTCAATCCGAGGGTTTGATTCCTGACTCCAGTTGGGGCGCATGAAGGAGGCAACCAATTGATGTGTCTCTCTCATGTGGATGTTTCTCTCCCCCGCCCCAATTCCCTCCTTTCCACTCTGTCTGAAAATCAATGGGAAAAATATCCTCAGATGAGGATTTTAAAAAAGTGAGGAGTTGAAGAGAAGGGTTAAATCTTCCTGAAGAGCTTGTTTCTGTTCTCTTGATGGTTACAGCACTTGAACACCCTTCTCTCCCTCTCTCCCCCCCTCTCTCAAATTAATAAAAAATAAAATAAATACAGAGTGAGCAAGAGTCCAACTCCACCACCTACTACCGATTACCTTGAGAAATGTACTAAATCTCTCCAGACCTATTTCTCCTTCGGTGCTCAGAGGCAGTACACAGGAAGTGCCTCACACCATGCCTGGCATGTAGCTCCCAGTCATATGACTTGTGCACTGTGACAGCTAGTTGAGGGTATTTCTGACAATAGAAATACTCAGGGAGACATAGCAAGAACCACAGACATAGCAAGGACCATGCCTAATTTGACTTAGTGTCACCACGCCTTGCACAGTGTCAAACCCGTAAGAGGTGTTCAATAAGCTAAGTCAGTCATGGATGAACGTTATCAATAAGAGGGTAGTTACCTGGCATTAATACTCCTAAGCATGAAGCCAGCCTCCACCTCCCTTGTAAGTTTTCCTTGCCCTGTCCCTCTGGAAGCTGACCACATCTCTCCTTTATTAGCTGACATTATATGATGTACTCAACTGGGAGACCAGAGTTCAAAGTCTGGTTCTCTAGCTAGCTGTGTGTCTTTGGACCAAGACATTGGCAACAACGTCACCATTATTCTATTAGACTATCAGAATAGTCTCCAATGAGGGAGGGGTAGAGAGCTTGTCATTATTCCCCTTGTTCAGATGAGGAAACTGAGGCCCAGAGAAGTAAAAGGATTTGTCCAAATTCCCTCCTCCAAGCAGGGGCAGTCCGGTGAAGGACCTCGGCAGCCCTTCTGGCTCGAAGGGTCTCAGACCGCAACGCCTCCCTCTGACCGCTGCCAGATTGCAAATAGGTTCCCCTTAGTCCTGTCCTTTATATGCTGCATCCTGCAGAGTTCCCTTCCGCAAAGCCAGCGGTGACAGGCTGCGCTGGGGATTTCTGACGGCAGAGGGGGCTGCTGAGCCAAACCAGGCTTTCTCCATATAAGGAAGAGAAGGGTGCCCGCCTGCTGAGATGCAGCTGGAGTTCCTCATTCCATTCCATCTTGAGTTCCGCGAAGACGCTTAGGTCGCAGCGATACAAAGTGCTCTGAGGACAGTACCAAATAGAATCCGTGAGGAACCTGTGCTCTGGTCCTAGCTCTGCCAGTAACAGCTTGTCACCCCAGGGAAGTCCCGTCATCGAAATGTGAAAAGTCTTACTTAGCTCAGGGTTCTCAAACCTGCAGGCCATCAGAATCTCTCCGGCTGCTTGTAAAATACACAATCGGGGGCCCCATCCCAAACCTACTGAATCAGTATCTCCGGGGGGTGAAACCTGGAAATCTCTAAGTCCCAGGGCTTCCTAATGCACAGACATGTTTGGGAGCCATTGAACTAGATAAAATGGAAGGTCCTTCTTTTTCATTGTAAGATTGAAAACCCACAATGTGTGGACCTCTATGGCTTTTATTTCTGGTTTGATCATTGACTGCCTAGAGAATTGTCTTAAGGACGATGTGAAGGCAGCGCTGTAGAGTGAAAATAGAACGTGAGCCACAAATGTGAGGCCCATAAAGATTTTTACATTTTCTAAAAAAAAAAAAAAAAAAAGATTTTTACATTTTCTAGCAGCCACTTAAAAAAAGCTAAAAGAAGCAGGTAAAATTGAATGTTAATAGCATATTTAATTTAACCCAATATATGCAAAGTATAATCATTTCAACTTGTAATCAATACCAACAAAAAATAAAAAGAGAGAGAGAGAGATTTCACTTTTTTTTTTCTTTTGTGAGGTTCCTGCTAGCCACATTTCAGACGCTCGGTGGCCACATGTGACCAGTGGTTACCCAGCTTAGGCAGAGGTGTTAAGCCAATGGGTATGAGAAAGTGCAGTCGTCAGTTAGCAGTGTCCACAATGAGCAGGGCATGGGAGGGGAGGCACATGTGCTCTGTAGTTGTCATCAATGGGGAGTGGATGCCAAATGGACTAAGTTCTAGTTCTCTGGAGACCAGACAAAAGGACAAAACACAGAGGTGGAGGAGACAGGAAATCCACACTGGTTAGTGGTTAGAAGCCCTGCAACCAAGTGGAACAAACGTTAAAATGAGTAAGAAAAAGACTTAACCAGAAGTGGGTAGGACAGGCCAAGCACCAACACTTGAGGATACACTTTGTATTCATTCTATGAAAATAATCTTCTTGACTCAGGGCCAACATAATGGGCCTATGGAAGGACTATTGATTCATTTACAAGCGTGTGACTGAATCTCCACTGTGAGAGACAGCCAGCTGATACACAGCAAAGTGGGGGAAACGGGAGGATTAAGAAGTACAGATGGGTAGTTACACAACAGTCACAGAGATGGAGAGGACAGAACAAGAAATATAGCCAATAATTTGTAATAACTACGTATGGTGCCAGGTGGGTATTGGATATATCAGGGGGAACACTTGGTAAAGTATATGATTGTCTAACCCACTATGCTGTACACCTGAAACTAACACAAAATAATACTGAATATAAACTGTAATTGAAAAGTTAAATTTAAAAAAATCTTAAAGGAGTGGGGAAGGGGGTACCTAGCCTATGAAAATAATAATGTAAGCAGTAACAATAATAGACCATTTTTAAAAATGTATGATTTTAAAAAGCACTTTACTATCCATTTTTATTTATTCCTTATGACATAAGGGACAGGCAGGTGGGATGCGAATACCCATTTTAGACGGGGAACTGAGGTTCAGAGAGGTGTGTGTTTGCCTAAGTCTCAGAGCCAGGGAGGGAATAAGCATCGCTTCTCCACAGGAAGCACTCTGGTCCATAAGGGAATTCAACCTTGGCCTCATTATCTGCCAGCTACTTACCTGATGCAGCTATAAATATCATTAATTCACTTTTCAAAGGCCTTTCCTCTTCTAATAGATTAAGTTTCAGTTAGCTGCCTATCCACCTCCTCCTCCCTGTCTGTGTCTGCACCTCCCCTGCTGTCTCTAATCATGTGTCTCCCTGGAAGGTGTAAATGCCTTTGCCTCCGGCAAGGATGCCTTTTCCACAGCCCCGCATGGAGCCGCCAGCTTGTAACAGGAGCAGCCCTTTCCTCTGCTTTCTGAGTCCAGATAACAACTCGCAAAGTCACTCAGGGAAGCAGGGACCGGTTTCAAGCAGGATGAGATGGGGCGGTGTGTAACGCAGGTGAACAGTTGAAGTAGAAAGAGGGAGAGCTGAAAAGAAAAAGAGGGAAAGGAAATAATAATAATAATAGTAATATTGGCTTTTCTTGTCATTCAGCTCTTAGCTTGTATCACTTGCTCAGGGAGGCCCTTTCTGTCGAGCCCACCTAACGTAGCCATCCCATTACTCTCTATCAGGTCATCATCCTTTAATTTCTGTACAGCATCCATCACTCTCAGATGTTTTTGTTCGTTATTACCTGTCCCTCCCCCAGGATGACTATAAGGTCTGTGAAAGCACTAACCCTATCTGTCTTATTCACTGTTCTGTGCACAGAAGTACAGCCACACCTGGCCCGAAATAAACAGTAGCTAAATATTAATTTAATGAATGGATGAGGGGCTGGGTTAAGGACTTACCCACTGTTTACAGGTTATATCATTGAACCCTCACATTGATCCAAGGAATTACTTTTTATCATCTGCATTTTATAGGTTCCTATAATCTAAGTGTGAGGTGATAAGAGTTTGTAATCTGAATACTATGAAGTCACCAGTGATTTCCAAATCTCCAGTCCAAAACCCTTTTCTCAACAAAACCTTTTCTCATTCTTTCCAGCTGTGCTGCAACATTTGAGACTGTTGTCCCTGCATTTCTCCTAGAAAATCTCTTTCAGGTTCCATTCATGGCAGCATTCTTTACAAAAGCCAAGATATGGAAGCAACCTAAATGTCCACTGACAGAAACATGGATAGCAGTACATACGTACAATGCAATATTCTTTGGCCATAAAAAGGAATGAAATCTTACCATTTGCAACAACACGGGTGGACCTAGTGGGTATTTTGCTAAGTGATGTGGAATCTAAAAAAAAAAACAAAAACAAAATAAACAAAGCAGAAACAAACTCATACAGAGAACAAACTGATGGCTGCCAGAAGGGAAGGAGATTGTGAGGCTGGGTGGAAAAGATGAGGGGATAAAAAAGTACAAATTGCCATTTATAAACATAGTCACTCGAATGTAAAGTACAGCATAGGGAATATAGTCAATGACATGGTAATAACTATGTACAGTGCCAGCTGGGTACTGGACTTTATGGGGGAATCACTTCTTATAAGTCACATAAATGTCTAATCACTAAGTTGTAAACTAATATAATATTAAATGTCAACTGTAATTGAAAAAAGTTTTTAACTTTTTTCATTATATTTTACTAAAAGAGTACAGATAACATATTTTCCTTTTCCCTATTTGTATTTCCAGAATTGTGATATGTATTACTTTTGAAGTATTTTTTTTTCTCAAATATAACTTTATATTTGCTCATTAGAACAAAGTTAAATAATAAAGACATTTAAAAGGCAAAAATCTGCCTGGCCAGAGTGGCTCAGTAAATGTACCAGTATTTTTTTTAAATAAATTCTTAGAAGTGAAATTGCTTGGTCAAAGGATATACGCATTTCAAGTGTTTATAGAGGATACAAATTGCCCTCCAATGGTTGTGCCAATTGACACCCTTTTCTGTCTGGTTTCCTTATTAACACTGAACATCACTTACCAATATGATAAAGGGAAATAGTATCCTGCTTTAGTTTGCCATCTTTGCTATTTAAATGATTGGATCTTTTCCATCTTTTATACATGTAAGGGGTTTATAGTTCTTCTTTGAGTTGCCTGTTTACAGATTCTTTGTCCTTTTTCTGCAGAGCTGTTTGTCTTTTTCTTGTTGATTTTAGTAGCTCTTTGTCTTTTAAGTAAATATTTGCAAATATTTTCACTCAGCCTATAGTTTACCTTTAAATTAGGTTTGTAGTGTTTGGCTTTTGCTCTATTTCATTTTGGTTAGGGTCATGTCAACTTATTTTATAAGAAAATAGTTTTAGCCCTCGCTGGTTGCTCAGTGGTTAGAGCATCGGCCCATGGACTGAAGTGTCCCAGGTTTGATTCCAGTCAAGGGCACATACATCAGTTGCAAGCTCTATCCCCGACCCTGGTCGGGGCACATGCGGGAGACAAACCATTGATGTGTCTCTCTCACATCGATGTTTCTCTCACTCTGTCTCTCCCCTTCCCTTTCACTCTCTCTAAAAATCAATGGAAAAATATCTTCAAGTGAGGATTAACACACAAAAATAAATTTCAATGTGGCCCTGACCGGTTTGGCTCAGTGGATAGAGCGTCGGCCTGCGGACTGAAAGGTCCCAGGTTCAATTCTGGTCAAAGGCATGTACCTGGGTTGCGGGCACATCCCCAGTGGGAGGTGTGCAAGGAGGCAGATGATTGATGTTTCTAACTCTCTATCTCTCTCCCTTCCTCTCTGTAAAAAATCAATAAAATATATATTTTTTTAAAGTTCAATGTGTGCTGGTGGACCTAGCAACAGTATGACTATCAGTGTAAGAATTTCCCACTTCTAGAAAAACCAAAGATGTGTAGATCCATCCTATTGATGACAGATCAGAAGCAAAGCTGTCCTAAATGAAACAAAGAATTATAGTTATTCTGCTCTAAAAATCCCAACTATCATTGCATTGGAAAATACACAGAATCCTAATTCTGAATACACAAATTCTCTTTGAATGTTTAACCAATATTCACATTGTCTCAGAACTCTAAATTTCTTAGCACCTATTCAACCAAGGGATACAAAAAAAGGGGCACATACGCTATTATCACCATCAGTGTCACCTTTTCACCCATGGCAGACATTACTAATTGATCACTCTTTCCTCCAGAGCCCCGATGTGGTCTAAAAAGCTTTCTCTATGCCACATTCCAGTGAACTGCTACCAATCAATCAGAATTTGTGTATAAGATAAAACCTGTTTTGCCAGCGTGCCTCTCGTCCAAACTTCCATTTCTAAAGAAAGGTATGAGGGCTCAGGGTGGGAGTGCGACTTACACAAGAACATGCAGCAAGTTAGTTGCAAAATCAGAGCTCAGAACTAGCCTCCTGCATCCCAATCCAATGTTCCTTCCACGGTACCACTGTGTCCTGCCGCTTTTCCCCACCACCAGGGAAAGCCTCTCCTGGAGCATTTGGTGAAGACCCTTTCATAGAGTGAAATATAAGTATAAGATTTGAACCCAACATCTGTGTCTATAATATCTTAAGGCTTAGAGCTGGGTTCAGAAGCTGACTAGCTGGGCAACCAACATCTATAAGGTGCACTGAAACACTATGACAAAAGTAGGAAAGTGGAGAACTTATCTCAGCAAGAGCGTCTATGGAATGGGTTGAAATATCAAATACATTGTGTGTGGCGGGAGTGGGGAACAAGGGTGCCCACAAGAAGCAGGCTCAGTACCAACAGAGGGACTCTAAGCTGGTGGTCTGATTAAGCTTTGTTTGTTCTGCAGGGTTGAGCAATCGCAAATCCTTGGAGACCATAAAGGAAAGACTAAAGGCTAACAAAAGCTAGGTTCCTTCTCTGTCCTTCCCCCACGCATGCTCCTCCAAACTAATACTGTACAAGTGGTTGCACACTAACCTATGAACCAGGAGGTCCTGGTTGATTCCCAGTCAGAGCACATACCCAGGTTGCTGGCTCCATGCCCAGAAGGGGGCATGCAGGAGGCAGCCGATTAATGATTCTCTCTCTCATCACTGATGTTTCTAACTCTCTCTCCCTCTCCCTTCCTCTCTGAAGTCAATAAAAACATATTTTAGAAAAGGATCATCGATGTAAAGGATCACCGTATTATTGTCTGCTTGGAGCACCAAATCATTGATCCTCAGGATGCAATCATGTCTCCAAGTAGCTTTGTTTATCCCCACCCGGAGCTCTACCCATCCTCCATTGTACCTTCTCTACAAAGGCTTCTGTGATTCCTACCTGCCCACAGTTAGCTGTTTCTCCTCTTGCTCATTATATTCTGCATCTTGCTTGGGCCCTGGCAATATGCCAGCTGTTATCAGCAAATATCTCTCTATGGAAGGACAACCTGCTTCTTCTCCACCAAGCACAACTTGTGCCTTTTCCTTATTTGTGTGCCATGCAGCGCCTGGCTGACACTATCATTGCTCAATAAATAAATAATCCGTTGATTAAATAGCAAAAAGAAAAAGTCACCGTAACTTCTGGAATTGGCTTTCAGAGGGTCTGTGGAGATGTGGGAAGCACGGAGTTTCTTTTCTTTAAAGGCTATCTGATGGGTACTGTGCCATCCGTGGGAGGATTCTGCTTGGAGAGACGTGATTGTGAATTGCCTACACTGTTTTTGTTTTTTGACTGACTCTCATTTTATCGTAGTAGCAATTTGTTTCTATTAGCTCTCATGACCAAGGCTAGCAACAACCTGTGGTGATGCCCACAATGTAGTTTATCTTATCCTCTAACATAAGGCTGGAATTAGGGGAAGGAAAGAAAAGTGGGGCAGGAGTAAGAGAAGGTGGTTGATGTGGTGGATAATGTGAATTCACTGATAAAAGCAAATTTCTATCTAAAAGAGTGGTTGTTAACTAGAGGGGGATCCCGTCCCCCAACTAGGTTGCCACATTAAATATAGCACACCCAGTTAAATTTACACATTCTAAAATTTATTCATCGTTTCTCTGAAATTCTAACTTAAATAGACATCCAGTATTTTTATCTGCTACATGTGGCAGTACTATACCAGGGGACATGTGGCAATGTATGGAGGCATTTTAAAGAAAAAGTCTCAATTGATTTTTAGAGAGAGAGGAGGGGAGAGGGAGAAAGAGAGGAACATCAGTGTGAGAGAGAAACATCGATCAGCTGCTTCCCGTACACACCCCAACAGGAATTGAGCCCATAACCCAGGTATGTGCCCTGACTGGGAATCAAACTAGCAACCTTTCAGTGCACAGGACGACACTCAACAAACTGAGCCACACCGGCCAGGGCTGGAGGCATCTTTGATTGTCACAACTTGGGGGTTATGTAAAGGTAAACTGAGGCATGTTAAAATATTTTAAGAGGTTATTTGAGCAAAAACCGATTCAAATTGGGCAGCGCCAAATAGGAAGTGTTTAGGGGCACTCCTTCCACCAGAGCTAGGGGCAAGACCTTAATAGAAAAGATGCAGAAGCAATGCAAGGAAATCATTTGATTGTCTAGAGCGCAAGCAGTTGCCTTATTTGGAAAAGCCTGATTGGTTGTTTGTCCTTTGGTTTTAATTTCTTAACCTTGAGGCATCTACAGGCTTAGGTTTTGGTTTACTAGTGTCCGTTGCTAAGGCATTGGAACCACCTTAGTCTACTGGCCCCCATCTTGAATTAATTTAACAGGGTGCTGCTGGCATCTAGTAGGTAGAGGCCAGGGATGCTGCTAATTCTACAGGGCTCGGGACCATCCTCCCACAGCAAAGAATGACCTGGCCCGAATGTTAACCATTCCACTGCTGAGAAGCCCTGATGTAGAAGATTAACTTTTATCTCTAAAGAATACCTAGTATGGCTAAAATCGCACAGAACCAAAATAGTGCACATGTCTATGTGTAATCCCTGTAGATTTCCCCCCCCCAGAAAACCGGTTTGCAAAGTTTCTTTCCTTTACATCTACGTTTTTAAAATGGTAATTTCTCCCTGGGGAGATATGACAAAATTCAAATCACATTTGGGGGGAAAATACTCAGAAGTATTAAGTGATTTTTTTTCTGCAATCTCACAGAGCCCCAAGGAAAATAGAATTAAAACTCACAACTGCCAAACACATTGCTTATTCCAATAAAGCCAGCCTGTCTGCATCACTCCTGCTCGGAGCTCACCAGGCTCAGAGAGGGTGAGTGCAGCCAGTTTTAGTTTTCAAGAGGAGATCAAAAGTTTTTGCAACTGATTAGCACCCAGAAAGCAACAACCTCCTTTAACCTTGAGATGCAAATAGCCAGAGACTGTCAAGAGATCTGAAGGGCTGGAGGATTTGATGGAAAATCAAATTCCCCACACTTCCAGGGCAATTAGCTTCCCACGCAAAGTCACTGGAAGGTCCTGCCCGCTCTCCACAGCAGTAAAGCTGTAATAAGACTCCGAGCTTCATAAACTTGGACTAATTGGCCTGCACCCACCTGGCAGAGTTCACTATTGTTCCCCCCCATTCCACAGAACACAGAAGGTGGGTAAGAAACCTTTTTACTCCACCAACTGGAGGCACGGGCCTCTTTAATATTTCCCACGTTGGATCACTATACAGAAAGTCCAGTACGAAGGTTGGGATTGCTCTGCTAATTATTCATCCTAGCAGGAAGGAAAGATCTGGAACTAAGTCAAATCTCTATGCAGGTGCCTCTTAAAATTCCCCTTGGAGGTGAGTCCTGGCCTCAAAAAGGTTTAAAACGGTTCAACGCTTTCATCTGATAGTTAAGGAAACCAGGGAGGAAGTTGCTGTCAATTACAGCACGGACTTCGGAGCCTGAGCTGAATTGATTTTGAAAGATCTGATTGCGGAACAGCTGCCCTCGCCTGCGCGGCCAGGGCTGGAGCCAAGGCTGCCCCCTCTGGACGCGCCGTGGAGGTCGCTGTCCAACCGGGTGGCCGCCTCCATTGGGTGATTCTAATGCACCCTGTTGTCACGATGGATTTTCTGCTCGCAAATGTACAGTTGGTCTGCATGTCTTTTGCCGCTGCCTGGACTCTGAGGGCAGCACACAGACTTCCTCCAGGGCTGCGTAATGGTTGGGGAGTCTTCCTCTGGGAGCCCCTGCCTGGCTGACGAGGTATATGACAACCCCAACCCCTCCTGGGCTTTTCCCTCGATGTTTCCCTTCCTCTGGCCCGGATGCGGGCTTTGTGTTATGCCAGCTGGCAGCCTGCTTTCTCACATCAGCCGAAGGACACTGGTCCCAGAGACTTGCTCAGGGAGCGTGTGGCCAGCCGAAGATGCTGGTGGAGGAATCCTTGCTGGCAGGACAGACTCCCAGCTGAACAGCTCAGCTCTGGCTTCCTGGCCCTGTGGCTTTCCACTAATAGTTCATGGAAAGGGCAGGGCTCATAACAGGAGGCCCAGGCCCTGCAAAGGTTTCTGCCCCTTCCCCCCTTTACCTCTCTGGGGTGCTGGTAACAGTAAGTGTGGTGGTGAAGAACAGGGTTCAAGTCTGTGCCATTTTACTCGGTTTGTAACTTTACACAAGTTATTTTTTAACTGCAGTTTCCTCATCTGTAAACATGAGATAATGATACTGAGACCACAAACCATTGGCACAAGGTAAGGGCTCCATTAGTATGGCCTTGTATGATAGTGGTGGGGATAGTATGGGCTTTCCCTGTCAATCAAGGTCATGGGCAGATTCAAACCTTCAGGCCCACTCTGTACCATCCATAAAAGTGAAGAAAGGAAAAAAAGAAACATCATGAAAAAAATACAAACTCCAGGTTGCCTCTTTCTCTTGTTTGCCCTCTGTTGCATTCTAAAACCTCCCTCATCCTACCCTGTATTTGCCAGAAACCTACACTACCCCACTGGCCTTTACTCAGACAGCACTCCCACACGTACCCTGGCACACATTAAAATCCTGCTGCCCATGACATCAAAACGCCCGCTATCTCTGCCGTTCCAGTCTCCTTGGCCCTCACAGTGTACACCATGGACCAGCCCTGGGCATTAGCAGGTCACACAGCTACCTTCAGAGGTGGTCAGAGGAGTGCCAGGAAGCCAGGCGTGTCCAAGGACCTCCCGCAGAGCCTTCCTTTTATCCTCATGGCCTCAGACGTCCAGTGTGAAATTTCCAGTTAGGCAACATCGTCCCCACTTGGGCGACTACAGACAGGTTCCTTTATTACACGAGAGGTGAAGGAACACCATTTCCCTTATTAGGTGCCCAGTAAGCCTTTAGTTCACAAAGTTGATTAGATTGGTGCATTGAAAAGGGTGCCAACCGAGAGAGCTGGGCCAGAGGACGGGGAGGTTTTGATGGGATCGGAAGGAGAAAACATTTTACTGAATGAAAAGCAGGCAGTTCTGCATAAACAAAATTATTGGGGGAAGAAGAAGGGCTTGATATCCCGAATTTAGAAGGTAAGATGCCCAAGACTGTATGTGGGGCAGGGATATATAGAAAAGTCAACTTCTCCACATCCCTTCTTGTAGCCCAAGTGCTGCCTCCCCAAACCGGAAGGCAGCAGCTGTCTGGCTGGACATGCATATTCACACACCCACACTGCAGCAGAGAGAGCCACGTGAGTGTTTTAAATCTAAGTTTTCTGCTTCTGTCATGAGCTTGGAAACTTTTGCAACCAAATTATGGAAGGCATAACATTTGAGGGAAGAAATCATTACCTTCCTAGGCAATAGCGCAATAAACCTTCGTTTGCAGGGTCTGTTGGGTAACTGATATTTTAACCCTTTGCACTCGCTTGCTTTTTTCTCGATTCCTGCTACCGATGCTAACCGTGTCGAGTCACACGCGACATCCGAGTGCAAAAGGTTAAAAAGGGGGGCAGGGAAAGGTGATCCATGTGGGGCTTCTAACAGGCCCCTGTGATGGGTCTGTTTGTGTGGGGAAAGAACCTAAGGATAGGAAGAGCAATATTAAATGCAGACCAGGACAGCACAGACTTCCAAAGTACCTCAATGTATAGTCATTACTTTAGGTTACCTGAAGCACTTGAAGGATCAAATATAATTTTTATTGACTTCCATAATAAAAACTTCGATAACATTTAGCATCGAACTCGCCCATACCTGCACACCTAGGAATAAAAAGAAAGAGTAGAAAGGATAGGCAGACAGATTAAGATAACAACCCTCTCCCACCAAATCTCAGTGATTTGAGAGATAAAGCTTTATTTTTCACTAGAGGCCCGGTGCACGAATTCGTGCACCAGTGGGGTCCCTCGGCCTGGCATGCGGGATCGGGCTGAAACCAGCTCTGACATCCCCTGAGGAGTCCCGGGTTGCGAGACGGCGCAGGCCAGGCCCAGGGATCGAGGAGGGATGTGGGAGGTTGACCATCCAGGGAGGGACCGCAGGAAGGCTCCAGGGCGTGTCTGGCCCATCTTGCTCAGTCCCGATCGGCCAGACCCCAGGAGCAAGCTATCCCACCGGTCGGATTGTCTGCCCCCTGGTGGTCAGTGCATGTCATAGCAAGCAGTTGAGTGGCCTTAGCATATCATTAGCATATTACATTTTGATTGGTTGAATAGCGGACCGGATGACTGGACACTTAGCACATTAGGCTTTTATTATATAGAATTCCCATCACAGTCCAATGTGGGACATAGTCACTCAGGTATCGATGTCCCTCCAGTGGATTCTCTCTTTGGTCAAGATGGGAGAAGGAGGGAGCACAAAGAAGGCTTTCCTGGGCTTAATCAGCTCAGCCCAGAAATGACTCATCTCACGTCAAGTCACAATCCATTGGTGAGAATTAGTCACGTGGCCCAGACAATGCCAGGAGCCAGGGTAACATAGTGTGTGCAGAAGAGAAAATGGATTGGCGAGCATCTAGTTTCTACCATAGCAAGTGACATTACTTTTAGCATGTAGTCAGTTACACATTTGGTTTTTCCCTTCGTTCAAATGGAAAATAATACAAAATAAATAATATTACAGGAATAAACCTGTGTTCCACGTACTCCCAACTGTAAGCCTACTTTTGCCCACCTGTATATAACGCAGGTATGGCTGTGAGCTGAGCTCCAATTCACACGAATCAGACACATCGTTTTTCCCTGGATAGCACTTCCTTGGCAGGTTTGCTGTCACTTGTTATTTCCTGACCATGGCAGACATAGCTAATTAATCATGACATTCTTCCTTGTAACTCCAATCACAGCCTCACAACCCTTCCCAGTACAGAACTACAGGCAGTTAGGACCAATGGATCAGAGTCAACATATAAAACCAAACCTATTTTCATCCCTGATTTTTCCCCACTCCTTACATCTTAGAGACAAGGAAACTGAAAGTTAGGGAAGTAGAATAACTTCATGCATTCATTGACAAAGTTATATTTTTCCCCCTACTGTATTCTGGACATCATGTTAAGCTCAAGACAAGTCTACTTCAAACAAGATTCTGCCTTCAGGAACTTAATGGAGAGTGGGAAGTCAGATGAGAAGGCAGGCGGTTATGATACAGTGTGACAAGCGCTAAGAAAGAGGCAGGGGCAGGATGCTATGGAAGAACATGGCATAGACAGCTAACCTAGTCTTGATAAGGGTTAGGCAAATCTTGTTGGAGGAAGATCCATCTATGCTAGTCATGAAAAATGAATAGACTTTAGCAAAGCAGAGAGGGAGGCTGGAAGATAAGAACATTTCAGGCAGAGGAACCAGCCTGTGCAAAGACCAAAAGGTGAAAATGAGGATGACATACAGAAAACGGTAAGAAAATTAGTCTGACTGGAGCCCACAGTGCAGAAAGACAGAACTAAGGGTGTATCAATTAGCTATTGCTGTGTAACAAACCACTCCAAAACTCAATGGCTTAAAACAATAACAGACTCATCATTGCTCATGAGTCTATGGGTCAGCTGAGCAGTTCTAGTCTCTGCTAGGCTCACTCACGTTTTGACAGTGAGCTGAGAGCTGGGCAGGTAGCTATTGCTCGCATGTCTGGGCATTAGC
Organism: Cnephaeus nilssonii; assembly: GCF_951640355.1. Lineage (NCBI taxonomy): Eukaryota > Metazoa > Chordata > Mammalia > Chiroptera > Vespertilionidae > Cnephaeus > Cnephaeus nilssonii. The sequence goes on along the minus strand of NC_137076.1, from coordinate 93,699,796 downwards.
TAGCTGTAGACTGGTTTAGGATGCCCTGGCTGTGACAGCTGGGCTTTCCTCCAAATAGCCTCTCATCCGCCAGCAGGCTCGCCTGGCCTTGTCCACATGGCAGTGGCAGTGTTCCAACCGAGAGCACAGAAGCACTCCAGGCCTCAGAACTGGCACAGTACCACTTCCAGTGCATCCAGTCAGCCAGAGCAAGTCACAAGGACAGCCCAGAGTCAAGAAGTGAGGGAACAGACTCCTCCTCTTGATGAGAGAAGCTACACAATCCTTCTGCGAAGCATGTGGATACAGGAAAGAAGAATTTAGACTTTTTTTTTTTTTTTAATTATCCTGCCACCAAAGGAGAGCAGTGGCGAGAAGTAAACCTGCAAAGATGGAAAGGTCCAGGTTGCAAAACATAAAGTCTAGTTTTCCAAACAAGTGTTTGGAGAGGCAATGGAGAGCCAGGGAAGAGTGACACAGTCAGACTGAACTCTAAAAGATGTTGCTTTAACCGAAAAGATTTGATAAAGGCTCGGATCAGGGCACGAGAGAGAGACTGGGCAAGCGATAACTGCAGGTATTACCTATTGTGGTGAAAAAGAGGGAAGCATCTAAGGTTGCATCGCTGTTGAGTAGCAGAGCTAAGATTAAGGCCGGGTCTTCGACACCCCAATTTGATGTTATCACCATTCCTCCCCCCGGGGTACAGTATTTTAAGGTCAGGATTTTTCACCCCGCCCCTACTAAGTTTCAGTGTTTCCTCGGCTGCTTTCTGAATCCGTCACCAGGAAACAGGGACACCAAGGCCATTCTAAGAAATAAATCTCATTGTGATATGAAGCCCTGCTTATCACAGCTAACCTTCAGCAATAGAAAGCCTTTAGAGACAAAGAATCAACGATAGACCCTAATAACTAGCAGGTCTACCTGGTGTGGCTTGGAGAATCATTAACCATTGTTAGATAAAGAAATCATGGCTATTGCTTATCCAATTACTTATGTGAGAAGCAGCTCAGTTGCAAATCAACACCTGCCATGAGCAGCATCCACCCTTTTGACTTTCAAGGTAGGACTCATATTTGAAACCAGTTTGTTTTTTCTGCCCACAGCACCTTAATCCGTTGGCAGGTCTCTCCCAGCCAGCAGTCTGCAGGCCTCAGCTCTAGCGAATGACTTCTCCAGAGCTCCTCACAAGTGAATCCCATGTATGCCAAATAAATATTGCCTATATTTTGTCTGATGGTTGCAAACACTTCCTCCAAATCTGATAACATCTACCTCATTTATTTTGCAGTTCATGGTGATGAACAGAAACAACTTCTGTTTATTTATAGTAGATGCTTGCCCCTAAATTTTGTACACTGACCTTTTCTACCAAGGGGCTCAACACATTTTGTGAATGTTGCTTCATTTAATATTACACCTTTGGAGCTAGGTACAAGTCATCTGTCATTACTCCTTTTTTTTTTGGGGGGGGGGGGTGTCCAGGGAGGTAGTCGATCTACAAATATATCCTCCCTAATTCCACCCCTTATTGCACAGCCTTTTGCAGCAACTCCCAAAAAGAGGTAGCATCTGTTTCCTCACCTCGAGTCTGGTTTGGCCTCATCTCTTGCTTGAACCAACAGAATTTGGCAGAAGTGACCCTAGGCAACTCAGTGGGCCTTGTAGCTTCTGGGGTGGCTCTCCTGGACCTGCTGCCATGTTAATGACTGACAGCCTGCCACACTAGCCTGCTGGATGATTAAACAAGAGTATGTGTACTGAGTCCCCAGCACACAGTAGGTGTTACAGTGGATGTTAGTTTCCTGCCTCGCTTTCTATGGTAATTAGTTTCTATCGAGGTAAGACTTGAATTAAATGGGCGATTTTTGCCCATTTCTTGTTAAGAATAGCAGAGCAGTTTTCCCCCTCTTCCTCGATCAGAAATGTACTGAGAGCCTGGTGTGAGGGTGGACAGTTGAAGTGTCTCAAACATGATTATCATCTGGAGGACAGCCGCAGGGCTCTTCAAAAACCCAGTGCCCCTCACTGAGAGAGAGGGTTCGCTTTGTAATCTGTTCTCAGAGCACGCAGAGTACTTTGAGTTCCGAATACTAAGTATAGTTCAAAAACCCAACTCATTGGAGAGCGGAAAGGAAAATCACAGGTTTTACAACAAAGCCACTCTTTGGGTTCTCGGAATCACTTGAAAAGACCGATTTTACTGTCTGCCTGCCAACACAGAGGTTTTTGTCCTACGGCTGCTAACCACGTAGGTCTTCGCGGGTCACCAGGCCTCAGAAGCAGAGAGATTGGGCTGCTGGGGCAGGAAAAACCAGTTCAACTGGTGGAGGGCCGCGCAGCAGGTGGCAACTTGCTCCTTCCTTGGAGTCCTTTTGAAGTGTACAAGGAGAAAGAGGTGTGGCGGGTGAATGGGGGCACAGAGAGGGCGGTGTGACCTTCTCTTGCCAAGACTCCGTGTGTGACTGCAGCAGCAGCAGCAGCAGCAGAGGGGACAACAGTCCAAAATCTGGATGGCCATTAATAGAAAAAGATAGGGCGCCTGCTAAAACATTCTGACCACCATCGGGAAATACAGTCAATCAGGGTCACCCTCTTTCTAAGGCACCCTTCCAACACTGACACGTGCTCTTCTACCTCCGGAGACTGTGCCAGGACATAGGTCCTGTGGGTCCTGGGGACTGAGCAGAGAAGGAAGGGAGAAGTCAGTATCCCTGCAATCCGGTGTTTCAGCTGGGGCGGTAGGGTGGGGAAGGTTATTCTTATGCCATATGAGTCAATACTTGCCAATACTTGCAATGAATTGAAGTCTGTTTGAAAGTTATTTTAATGAGTAGAAACTGTGACTCAATACTCCAGATTTGGGCAGTGTCACTTGTTTTTAGGTCTCTAAACCACATAAAACCCACCTTCCAGCCCCAAGCAATGAGGTCAGTGAGAAGATTCGCATGCATCATTTGAGTAGCCTCCTCTCTCTGCCTTGGTTTGAAGAAGGTTGTCCTCACAGCAGTGGGATAGGGGAAAGAACCCAAAACTCAAGCTTGTCTGCCCTTCTTTGGATATGAATGGAAAATTTACCTACTCACATTTTAGCTCTGAGTTTACCACAATGAATACAGCAAAGCATGAGCTGAAAAACTATTAACAACAATCTGCCTGGTTCTGAACCATGGTCATTTCTCTGTCCTCCCACTTTTGGTAAATAACCTTTATTGATAGGCATAACAATGCAAAGTCGCTTACACAACTTGTTCATGCTTTCTTTGTCCCAAGATAAGCTGGTCTCTAAGACAGTGAATTCCCACGGAGTCATCACCAAATGCTTACTTTTCAATATAATTACAATATGATGCACACGAGGCAGTTATTTATGATGATCTCTTCTAATAATAATTATCATCATCATTATCCTATATTACCATTAATTGGGAGCTTATTTTGTAATAAGCACTATTTAAGAGCTGTACATGCATTACCTCATTTTATCCTCAGAACAATGCATAGAAGTAGGCATTATTGTCCCCATTTTCCAGCTGTAAAAATTAAAGCTCAGAAACATTAAATTGCACCCATCACCAGCTAATACATATAAGAACTGGAGTCAAGAACACTTTATCTGACTTGAAAACCCAAGCTTTGAACCTCTTTCTACCATATCCTAGGTATGTCCAAGAGTGGCTTACTAAGGTCCCATGATCTAGCCCCTACCTACCTCACCAGACCTATGTAGTGCTATACATTACATCCCAGGTCCATCAAAGAATTTAAACACCCTGATCTTTTATAGATGAGAGAGAATCATTGATTGCTGCCTCCTACATGCCTCAACTGGGGATCGAGCCTGCAACCTGGGCATGTGCCCCGACCAGGAATAAAACCATGATCTCCTGGTTCATAGGTTGACACTCAATCACTGAGACACACCAGCCAGGCCAGAGAAGTTATTTTAATAAGTTCTTATTTAAAACATATATGCTTACATAGACATTATGTGTGTGTGTATGTGTGTGTGTGTATGTGTGTGTGTGTATGTGTGTGTGTGTGTGTGTGTGTATGTATTAGAGACCCAGTGCATGAATTCATGCATGGGTTGGGTCCAGCCAGCCTGGCCAGGGGGAGGAGACATGAGTGGTTGGCCGGCCTGCCTGATGGTCGAACTCCTGGTCGAGGGGACAATTTGCATATTAGCCTTTTATTATATAGAATATACACTGAGTGGCCAGATTATTATGTGTTCAGAGATCATAATAATCTGGCCACTCAGTGTATATTTAAAACAGAATGCTACCTACTGGGAAAAGAGGGGACAGGGTAGAGGGGATAAGGTGAGAAACCAGACATCTGAATATAATTTGATTTGTATATTTGACTTTCAACCATATAAATGTTTAAATGATTAACAAAAATAAAAACACTCCCCATGAAACAAAAAAATAACAGTGTATTGAAAGGATTTCTTTCACATGACATTAAAACATAGTACTTTGACTGTATATGCCCAGTGGAGAAAAAGAACAGCAAAAACTATCCTAAATTATTTTTATTTCTTAAAATTGTTATTTATTGATTAGAGAGAGAGAGAGAAACATTTATTGGTTGTTCCACTCATTTATTCATTCATGGGTTGCTTCTTGTATGTGCCCTGACCAGGGATTGAACCCACAACCTTGTGTATCAGGACGGCACTCTAACAAACTGAGCAGCTGGGCCAAGGCCATCCTAAGCTATTTTTAGTAATCATACTGTTAGTAATATTGCTATAGTCTGAAACTATTACACTCAAAGCAAATAAGTATTAATGTTGTTAAGAACCAAGATTTTCAGAATAAGAGAAAAGAAATAAAAATATTAAAATCAAAGAATTTAATATGCTGTAATAACAAATTTTGAATTATTATAACAAATTTTTAAAAAAGGCTCTCCAAGCCTGAGAAGAGGGGACAACAGTCCAAAATCTGGATGGCCATTAATAGAAAAAGATAGGGTGCCTGCTAAAACATCCTGACCACCATCAGGAAATACAGTCAATCAGGAAGTCCACTGAGAAGTCCTAGAAACAATAGTAAACCCAACAGTAATAAACACGGCTCATCTTCAGATCATGGCCTCCAAATACCACTTCCTTGGAGAAATGGCAGACTCTAGGTTGAGGCTGAAAATGTAAAAGATAGCCTGGATATATTGTCATAATAAAAAGCAAGGAAGCAATTAAAGAATTCAGGTGTTGTGTCAAAAGGAGCCATAATGAGAAACCCCTCCCTGACCAAAGCTGGGATAATTTGAACATTAATAAGAATGACAACTTATTTTGAAGTTTGCATATGTTTGAAGTTTGCTGTAATTGAGTCAAACAAGTCAAATGTATTAAACTCCATGAGTTCATTACAAAAAAACAACTGCGCTGTTGTGGCTCAGTTGGTTAGAGCATCGTACTGTACACCAGAAGGTTGCAGGTTGAATTCCAGGTCAGGGCACATACTCAGTTGAATGAAGAAATTATAATAAAATTAGAACAAGGCCCTTTTGCAAACCCCAAATGAAATAAATCTAGGCAGTGATCATCAATGGCAGCTAATAGTACCATAGAGACAACCCCGCACTATGTGCCTCCTGCTGGGAATCTCCAATACCACCTGTGTTAGTTTCCTGGGGATGCCAAAACAAGCACCCAGGCTGATGGCTGAAACAACAGAAATTCATTTTCTCAGAGTTCTGGAGACCTATTTATGAGATATTGAGAAATCTAAACATGGAATAATTCTGCATTTTTTTACAGTATTAAAGAATTTTGTGGTTATGCTTTTAAAGCAGTCTTGTCCTTTAGAGATGCATATTGAAATATTTACAGATGCATGGTATGACATCAGGGATTTATTTTAAAATAATCCTGTGGGGACGTAGGCAGAGAGAGTATAGATGAAACAAGGGTGGCAATGAGTTAATGATCGTATTTGGCTGATGAGTACATCGGGCTTTATTATACCACCCTCTCTACTTTTGGGATATGTTTGAAGTTTGCTGTAGTAAAAAAAACTTATAAATATGTAAATGAATGAATGAATGGGGGGGGGGGGGTGGTGCCATGCATCCCACTAGGCAAGAGCAAAACTACTGAGATGAAAATAGGGAAGACTAATGTACTAAGGGGTGTAATAGGAAATCAAATTTGGCTGACAAATAATTGTACCTACCTCCTGCAGGGCACCAGCTAGATTCCAGGACAGGCTCTAGGCAACATTATCCATCTGTATTTATAGTCACAAATTTCTACTGCTTTTCATCTTCTTAACATCCCTGGAGTAGTGGGGAAATTGAGTCATTGTACAAATAGGGAACCCAAGACTCAGAGATGCCTGACACCACAAGCTGCTAAAGACCTGAGACAAACCAGCACCTGGGACTTAGGTCTACACTTGTGTGCCCTTTCCATGAGCTCACTCTGACTCTGGAGTCAAAAGGGAAAGAAAATAAGGCCGAAACTTGAGTCAAGGAAGAGTGACCTCGATCTGGAAATAAGCCTTCAGTTTTCTTTGTTCTTTAAGGAACTTGTTTTAGGAGTTTACTTTGCTTTGTCCTCTATAATGTTCTTTATTTAAAACACACACACACACACACACACACACACACACACACACACACACACCACTTGAAATGGCCCTTATCCAACAGAAGTGCTTGCAGTACCATTTCTTCTGCAGGTTCGTTTTTACAGTAAAGGATACCAATCCTCTTCTTTATCCCCATGATGTCACAGGTTGAGGTATGACACTGACATGAAAATATGAAAGATATGGCGATGGTGCGAGAAATGTGCGTGCATTCTTTACCCTCTGCTTGAATGTCTAGGTAATCTTCCACAGTAAAATGAAACTCCTCGGTGTGATTCTCATGAACAAAGTATCTCTAATTAAAGGGCATCTGTCTTTTTCACTTGGAGAGGGTGTTTGGGCTCTGTGTTTTGTTTTGTTTTTATTTTCACTACTCTCTTTTTAACAATCTGGGGAAGCAGGCTCCATTTTAGAGAGATATCCATCGAGAGACAGATAAAAGTGAAAGTTTCAGCCCACAAAGCTGGAGCCGGCTGGCCTGCGATGCTGTAGGTATTGCTCAAGCTACTGGAATGTCCGCTTCTCTGTCTGACCAGATTTTCGCCTCCCTCGTGACTATGAGGGAAAGAGCTGAGGTGGAGGTGGACACTAATGATTTGTCCCTCCAGAATCAACCTCGGACATTGCTCCTTCAAGCTGCTGTTCTCTGGCCATGTCCCTCTCTGCCAGGGTGGAGGGAGGAGGCTGGGGAGAGGGGACTTTATGAATCCGCCTCAGGCTCAAAGAATTCTGGGGAGAGGGGTGCAAAAGGGCCTTTGGTCTGGCCTCTCTTTCCTGAAAGGACTAAAGTTTGTCTTTAAAGTGATTTGCAAATGAGTTTATGTAGAAAGATAGAAAGACAGCTGACAGGCCTGGAAGATATGGATGTCTGCCTTGCAGCTCAGGCTTGTCTCCTATCCCTGAGCTAGTGTCTGTGGTATGCAAATTGTGTGCTGTGTATTTACACCGTGAAGAGCAAACATTTATTGCTTGTGTTTTACAACAGTGTGTTGTAAAGCATCAAATTGTTATATATAAATGTTTAAAGCATACCACAATCCTTTGCAATCATATTTTGTAATTTCATTTTTTTAATATACTGGTAGCCTCAAAAAATGGAAGTGGCTCTGGCCTCTCTGGCTGTCTGAGAGGCATTGAGAAGAGGAAGAGGAGTAGGTGTGGTAATAACAGTCACAGCAACAGTAACATATACTGAGTACTTTTTAATGCTAGACACTGCCAAGTGTCCTAATTTAATTCACAATAATTAGCACATTAATTAACATATGCTAATTCACTTAATATTCACCAATGAAGTAGGTATTTTACAGGTAAGGAAATTGAGGCACAGCTGATAAGTAGCTGTGTATCAAACTTTACTCAAGGGTTGGAAGAAGCAAAAGAGAATTAGAGAATGAGAGTGTGAGGGAAATAATACAAACTATTTCACCTCTTTCGTTTCTGAGATATCAAGTTATACTACAAAGCCACTGTAATCAAATCACCCTGGTACTGGCATAAGACAGGCATATGGATTAATGAAACAGAACAGAGAACCCAGAAATCGACCCAAGGCAAGAGCATACAATGGAGTAAAGACAGTCTCTTTAATAAATGGTGCTAGGGTCATTGGATAGGTTCATGCAAAACACTGAAACTTGACCACCAACTTAACTATACACAAGAATAACTCAAAATGGATAAAAGACTTAAATGTAAGTCATGAAACCATAAAAATCCTAGAAGAAAATGTAGGCAGCAAAATATCAGACATCTCACAGAATAGAATTTTTACTGATACACTGTATAAGTCAAGAGAAACAAAGGAAAAAATAAACAAATGGGACTACATCAAAATAAAAAGCTTTTGCACAGCAAAAAACAAACAAACAAACAAAAAAAACAAACCACCATCAAAATGAAAAGGGAATCCACTGTATGGGAGAAGATACCTGCCAATAATACATCTGATAAGGTGTTAATTTCTAAAATATATAAAGTACTCATATAACTCAACAAAAGGAAGACAAACAATCCAATAATAATAAAAAAAAATGGGCAGAAGACCTGAATGACACTTCTCCAAAGAGAACATACAAATGGCCAAGAAACATATGGAAAAATACTCAAGTCACTAATCATCAGAGAGATGCAAATTAAAATGACAATGAGGTACCACTTGACACCTGCCAGAATGGCTACCATCAATAAATCAACAACAAGTGCTGTCGAGGATGTGGAGGAAAGGGAACCCTAGTGCACTGCTGGTGGGAATGCAGACTGGTGCAGCCATTACGGAAAACAGTATGGAGTTACTTCAAAAAATTAAAAATGGAACTGCCATTTGACTCAGTGAGCCCACTTCTAGGAATATATCCTAAGAAGCCTGAAACACCAATCAGAAAGAATATATGCACCCCTATATTCATAGCAGCATTATTTACAACAGCTAGGATTCGGAAACAGCCCAAGTGCCCATCAATAAATGAGTGGATAAAAAACTGTGGTGCATTTACACAATGGAATACTGTGCAGCTGTAAAAAAATAGTGCCCTTGCCAGATTGGCTTAGTGGTTAGAGTGTTGGCCTGTGGGCTAAAGGGTTTTGGGTTCGATTCCTGGTCAATGGCAGGTACCTCAGTTGTAGGTTTGATCCCCAGTCCAGTCAGGGCAAGTACAAGAGGCAACCAATTGATGTGTCTTACTCACATGGATGTATCTCTCTCTCCATCCCCTTCCTCCTTCCTTTTCACTCTCTCTAAGGATTGATGGAGGGAATATCGTTGGGTGAGGATTTAAAACACACACACACAAAAAAATCTACTTGAAAACTTTGTGGTGAAAGGGAAAAGCAGGTTAAAATCCCTGCTAAAAATCCCTAAAAAAAGGTTAAATCCCTCATAACTTTGATTGAAGAGCCCTGATGATGATGATGCCTTACAGATCCTAACCTTGTTTCTGGATCCTCATCCTATATAATAAAGCCTAGGTGGCGTCATGCCCTCACATGATGTCATCACAAGATGGCCGCCGCAAGATGGCTGCCCTATGCCATCACAAGATGGCCGCCCCAAGATGGCTGGCAGGGAAGGGCAGTTGTGGGCAAACAGGCTGGCAGGGGAAGGTAGTTGGGGGCAATCAGGCTGGCAGGGGAGGGCAGTTGGGGGCAATCGGGTTGGCAGGGGAGCAGTTAGGCGTCAATCAGGCCAGCAGGGGAGTGGTTAGGAGGTGGTCAGGCTGGCAGGCTGAAGCTGTTAGGGACAATCAGGCAGGCAGACGAGTGGTTAGGAGCCAGCGGTCCTGGATTGTGAGAGGGATGACAGACTGCTGGTTTAGGCCCCATCCTCCCATCCCTGTGGCAGTTGGACATCCTCCAAGGGGTCCCAGATTGGAGAGGGTGCAGGCTGGTCTGAGGGACACCCCTCCCCCCCCCCCAATGCATGAATTTCATGCACTGGGCCTCTAGTATTCTCATATGAGAGTACTGCCTTCCTCTCTACTGCTCTCTGGAAAATTCCAGCCTTCTGAGGGCTGTTCTTGCTCCAGGCATACCTCTTCCCCAACCAGGTCATGTGTTCACTATGGGTAAAAAAATCTCAAAGTCTGAATTAGTCTAGAAAAACTCTCAGAAATTTTGCGGGGGATGGTGGATAGTAGGGAGAGGATTTTTTGTTGTTCCAGGTGTCTGGTCCTCCTTGATGTCTCTCTGACATGGTAGGTGAAAGTTAAAGATCTTTATTCTATCTCAGTCTGTCAATAACTGTTGGATCTATTTGTATCTTCCAAAGATTAACATTAACTGTCAGAGGAAGTTAAGTCTAAACTCACAGGGATGTAGAGAATCATCCCTAAATACTTCATAATTTGCAAATGTATCTTTCTCAACAATGGAGTTAGTACTTTGAATTACTATGGTTTATTTACTTGGTTCAGTGTCTCCCTGCTCTAAAGTTGGATTCATTTGGGCAAACCACCATCCTCCCCATAAGTGCCTGGGGAGAATGGAAGGTGGGTGGGTGAGGGTCTGAAGGCTTAGGTCTTCTAGCTTCCAACAGTGCAAATAAGGTCGTCGGAGACAATTTTTGAAAACACACTTCCCCTACTTTCTCAGTGATCAGTAAAGGACTGTGGTTGATATTCTTTGGTCATATCTTATCCCCGCACCAAAAGTATTTATTGAGAGTCTCCTGAGGGCCCAGTTGTTATTAAACACTGTTTAACTGCTTTCTTTGAGCCAAGTACCAGAGCTTGGCCCTTACCCAGCTAAGTGATGGGAAATCTTATGTTAATGTTTTATTATGGTAAACATTGCTTGGGGCTGGCCTCAAGCAGAGGGATAGACTGGTACTATAAACAATTCAAAGGCAGTTTTTAGAATGTAAGCTCCATGAATTGCTTGTAATGCCCAGAATAACAAGTTAAGTTTTCCAAAGCACTTTTGCACTTACCACATTGTTTTAATATCACAATAACACAGAAAGGTCATTAGACTTGGCATTATTACCTACACTCAATAGACAAGGAAATTGAGAGTTTAAGTGATCGGTCAAAGTCACGCAGCTAGCTAATAAATCACAGAGTAAAGCTTTCTTTTTGACATCCTAGTCCAACTCTTGCCAAAGATTCGAAGTTTGACTTCCTTATATCTGTAAAGCAGTTCAGTTGTTCCCCCTAATGTGTAGCTCTATAGTTTAATCTCGATGGCGGTTAATTTTATGTGTCAACAAGACTGGGCTAAGTGACGCCCAGATAGCTGGTAAAACACTGTTTCTGGGTGTGTCTATGAGGATGTTTCCAGAGATTATCATTTGAATTGATGAACTGGATAAAGCAGATAGCCCTCCCCAATATGGGTGGGCACCATCCAATCAGTTGAGGGCCTAAATAGAACAAAATGAGCTGGGACAGCCATCTTCTGTCCTCAGATATCAGTACCCTCGGTTCTCCAGCCTTTGGACTTGGACTGGGACTTCCACCATCCCCTATGCCATTTCCCTTGGTGGGCTCAGTGTTGTGCTAAGAATACAAATTTGAGGTCCGGAATGATCTCTGAAACAAAAAGTGCTTAAATGGCAGGAGACAAAGGCTCTTCATGTAAACTGGGTGCCAGCAATAATTCTAATCATTATTAATGACATTAGGAATAACTTCTGAGAGTTATCATCAATGGAATTCAACAAGGTACCAAAACAATTAATTCATTGGGGAAAGAATAATCTTCTCAACAAATGGGCTGGGACCACTGAATAACCACACACAAAGAATAAAGTTGGGTCTCTATCTCACACCATATACAAAAATTAACTCAAAGTGGATCAAAGACCTGAATGTAAGAGCTGAAACTATAAAACTATTAGAAGAAAATACAGTATAGAGGTAAATCTTCGTGGCCTTGGATTAGGCCATGGGTGGGGAAACTTTTTTCTGCCAAGGACCATTTGGATATTTATAGCATCATTCACAGGCCTGCTATGTTTGTCAACTTAAAAATTAGCCTGCTAAAACAAAATGAAAAAAAAAAAAGAAAAACAAACAAACAAAAAAAAACAAAAATTAGCCTGCTATGTTTGGTCAAATATTTAATTAACTCACCCCTAAAGCCTTGGCAGGGCCAGACCAACCCCTGGATTAGGCAATAGTTTCTTAGATAAAACACCAATAGTACAAGTAACAACAACAACAAATAAATAAACTTCATCTAAATTTTTAAAAATTGTTCTTCAAAGAATACCATTATGAAACTTAAAAGACAACCCATAGAATGATAGAAAATACGTGCAAATCATATATCTGATAAAGGACTTTTATCCAGAATATATCAAGAATTTTTACAACTCAACAATAAAGACACAAACAATTCAATTTAAAGGACTTGAAAAGACAATTCTTTAAAAAAACTACACACACATACACATGACAAATAACTCTAAGCATATAAAAAGATGTTCAACATCATTATCAGGGAAATCAAAACCACAATGAGGTACCACTTCATACTTACACAGATGGCTATGATCAAGTGCAAATAAAAATGTGGAGAAACTGGAAACTTCGCACGAAGGTGGAGATGTGAAATGGTGCAGCCACCTTGGAAAACACTTTGGTAGTTCCTCTAAAAGTTAACCATCGAATTACCATATGACGCATTGATCCCATTCCTAGATATATACTCAAGAGAACTGAAAACAATTGTCTACACAAAAGTATGTACACAAACGTTCATAGCAGCATTATTCAAAGTCACCAAAACATAGAAGGAATGTACATCATTCAAATGTATATCAACTGATGCATGGTTAAACAAAATATTGTAAATCCATACAATGGAATAATACTCAGCCATAAAAGAGAAATGAATTACTGATATGTGCTACAAGAAGATAAACCTTGAAACATCATGCTTACTGTAAGAAGCCAGACACAAAAGGCCACATATTTTATGATTCCATTTATTTATTTATTTTTATTGAGGTATTATATGTGTACATATCTTACCATTGCCCCCCACCCCACACCCATACATGCCCTCACCCCCCAGAGTTTTGCGTCCATTGGTTATGCTTATATGCATGCATATAAGTCCTTCATTTGATTTCTTATCTCCCCCACCTCTCCCTAACTATGATTCCATTTATATGAAATGTCCACAATAGGAAAATCCATAGAGACAGAAAGTACATTAGTGGTTGCCAGGAGATGGGAGGAGACGGGAAAAGAAAGTAACTGCTAATAAATTCAGGTTTTGTGGGAGATGATGGTAACGTCCTGGAATTGGTGGGATGGTTGTAAACCTTGTGAATATACTAACAATCATTAAATTCACACTATAAAAGAGTGAATATTATGGTATGTATTATCTCTCTCTCTTTTTTAAAAGAATAACCCCCAGCTTCTCACAGGTGCTGCATTAAGGAAAACAAATAAATCATCTACTTCAGTGCCCCTAAGCCCATCATCAGGGAGCCAAGTGAGAAAAGAACTATGCTTAGAAAATCATCAGGGAGCTCATTGGTTGCTATGACTCTAAAGTATTCTAGTAACATTCCATGGAAGTCTCCACAGAATCTGCATTCATGCTTTATACCACGAAGAGACCCAAAGTGAAACCAGCCTTAGGACCAAACAGGTCTCGTTCTCATTAACCTCCTTCTTGCCATCTGTCAGGTGCTTCCTCTGTGGTATCAGAAAGAAAGAAAGTCAAGCTTATAACTGGTTCTCATGGAATTAAACTCAATTCAATTCAGCACATTGAGCACCTGGGATATGCCAGGCACTTGCTAGATCCAGGGATGAAGCTGGGATCAGGGTGGACACTTCCCTCCCTAGATGAAATTTATAATCTAACATACCAAATGGATAATAAAAAATATGCTGGTTCTTCCTCAATGGCCAACCCACCCCCAATCCATGCTATGGACTTTTCTACCTGCTTTGCATTCTGGAGAGGTAGGGTTGGCCTCTATGAACTGCATCACCCAGGCTCCCTTGTAATGGCAGGAAGTTAGGCAGCAGGAAGAGAGAGATCAGAGTATTTATTCTGCTGTTCTCTCCCTGCCTCAGCCCCACAGTTCTGGCAGTGGATTTCAAATACCACATCTCCTGTAGGCCAGACTTTCCTCCATAGTGCCAGATCTCATTGGAAATTCTTTTCTCCCACTGTCTTTTCATACTGAGGCATGTGTGGCAAATTATCTGCCAAGATGGCTACAGATGATTCATGTCAACTCTATAGTGAAGCTGGACTTGCCGTGAGCCTTGCTCTGACCAGCGGGCTATAGCAATTGTGATGCTCTGTCAGTTCTGTGACAAGTCCTTAAGAGGTCCAGCAGCTTCCACTTTGGCTTTCTGGGGGTCTATCCACCTGTGAAGTGCTCAGACTAAATTGTTAAATAATGAGAGACCACATGGAGAGAAAGAGAGAGAATCCTACCCCGCCCCTTGCCATCCCAGCCACCCAAGCAGAGGCACCAGATGTGAGAGTGAACCCATTTTGGATCTTCATCCAGCTCCTGTTGAGTTGCGACAGTCGACTCCATCAAGTACAGAGTGGAGTAGAGATACCAAGCCCTGACCAAAGTGAAGAGTTTTGAACAAATAAATGGAAATGCTTTTCTAAGTCACTAAGTTTTGAGGTAGCTTGTTCCACAGCAATAAATAACTGAAACTGAATGGCTCCTCATCACTACTAGTGATGGCTCCTCATCACTGCTCCTCATCAGTTGCCCTATTAATATCTTTAACCCTGACCTTGCCACCATAAGTGGCCAGTTCACTTCATTCTCTTCATTTAAGCCCCTTTGAGTGCTGTTTTCTGTTTTGAGTTCTGCTTAATACAACAAGTAAATAAACAAGACAAGTGCAGATTCTTGTTGGTACCATGATGAAAATGAACAGGCTACTATGAGAGGGAATGACAGAATAGGGAATTCTTCTTATTGGGCTGAATATTTGAAGTCAAAGGAAAACAAACAAGAGGAATAGCTCTCTCCCTGCCATGCCTGCCTTACATCTCCCAACATATTTAAAAGTGCACTTTTGAGAGGTCTGAGCCATACTCATCAAGAAAAAACAGGACCGAAAGGTGAGAGAGATATTAGAAGAGCCTGTGGTAGGAAGCATGAAAGCATAGGTTTACCTCAGAAATACTTGGAAATTAAGAAAACATAGTTTTATCAATCCAACTGGCAAAAATTAAAAAGAGCAATAAATTCTAGCACTGATGAGGATGTGACAAAATGGCCTTTCAATGTGTTGCTTGATAAGAGTAAGAACTGCTATAATCTATTTGGTATACAGTCTGCCTATATCCAATTAAATAAAAAAACACACATATCCTTCCCTGTTCCCACTTTTTAAAAAAATATATTTTTATTGATTTCAGAGAAGAAGGGAAAGGGAGAGAAAGATAGAAACATCAATGATGAGAGACAACCATTGATGGGCTGCCTCCTGCACGCCCCACACTGGGGATCAAGCCCGCAACCCAGGCATGTGCCCCCAACTGGAATCAAACCTGGGACCCTTTAGTGCACAGGCCAACGCTCTATCCACTGAGCCAAACCAGCTAGGGCCCTGTTCCCACTTTTGAGAATCTAAACACCATTAAATTCACACTATAAAAGAGTGAATATTATGGTATGTATTATCTCTCTCTCTTTTTTAAAAGAATAACCCCCAGCTTCTTCTGTAAAGATAGGTGTACAAAGATTGGTTTTATTGTAATACTGTTTACAGTGGCAAAAACAATAAATAGAAACAACCTGGCTGCCCATCAATAGAAAAATGATTCAATAAGTTATGGTGTATTTACAGTAAGGAATTACACCAATACCAAAAATAATGAGTTCGATCTATATTTATTGAACTAGAGGACTATCTGTAATATATATTAAGCAGATATTTTAAAAAGCAAGCATCATGTACAGCATAATCCTAAAGCAAAACCTACAAAAGTGCACATGTATCCCATCTAATAAAAGAGTAATATGCAAATTAACCATCACTCTGCTACACCCACAAGCCAATCAGGAGCGGATATGCAAATTAACCCCAACCAAGATGGCTGTGGCCACTGAGAGCAGGAGGGAGGCTTGGGTTTCCCCAGCAATGGAGGAAGCCAAGCTTTCCGCACACCCTGGCCAGCCCAGGCCTCCGCTTAAGGCTACAAAGTTTCAATGATAGAAGTTAAATAAATGCCAACAGAAATGACAGCAGCCACGGAGCTGGAAGAGCAGGAGGCTAGGGTTGCCCCCGGCGATGGAGGAAGCCAAGCTTTCTACACACCCTGGCCGGCCCAGGCCTCCACTTAAGGCTACAAAGTTTCAATTATAGAAGATAAATAAATGCCAACAAAAATGGCTGCCACCTTGGAGGGAGCAGAAGGCTTGGCTCCGCTCCAGGCTAAAAAGTTTCAATTATAGAAGATAAATAGATCCCAGATACCAGGGCTTCCACTTGGGTCGCTGGGGGGCGTGGCCGGCCTGCAAACCACCACAGGCCCCTCACCCAGGCCGCCCCACGCCCCAAGGGAACCCCCACCCTGATCCGGGACACCCTTCAGGGCAAACCAGCTGGCCCCCACCTATGCACCAGGCCTCTATCCTATCTAATAAAAGATCAATATGTAAATTGACCATCACTCCAACACACAAGATGGCTGCCCCCATGTGGTCAAAGATCCTGCCCCCATGTGGACACAAGATGGCCACCACAAGATGGCCAGCAGGGGAGGGCAGTTGGGAGGGACCAGGCCTGCAAGGGAGGGCAGTTGTGGGCAATTAGGCCAGCAGGGGAGGACAGTTGGGAGGGACCAGGCCTGAAGGGGAGGGTAGTTAGGGGTGACCAGGCTGGCAGAGGAGGGAAGTTGGGGGCAAACCAGCTGGCAGGGGAGCAGTTAGACATCAATCAGGATGGCAGGGTAGTGGCAGGGTGATGAGGCTGGCAGGCAGAAGCGGTTAGGGGCAATCAGGAAGGCAGGCAGGCGAGCAGTTGGGAGTCAGCAGTCCTGGATTGTGAGAGGGCAGTCAGACATCCCTCAAGGGGTCCCAGATTAGAGAGGGTTCAGGCTGGGCTGAGGGACACCTCCCCAACCCCCCTGTGCACAAATTTCATGCACCAGGCCTCTAGTTTGTTTATATTTGTATGAGCATGGAGAGAGTGTGGAAAAGTACATACTGAGCTTTTAACAGGATTACCATAGTGGGGTGAAAAGGACTAACTTTTAAATAAAAAAAGGACTAACTTTTCTTTATTCATTTTTGAATTGTTTACTTGTAGAAATGAATATATATTACTTTTATTTTCATTTCTCCTGTTCCTATCCCCCTCCCCTTCCACCTCAGGCAACAATGGTTCTAATTTATTTCACCTTAAGTTAATTTTGCCTGTTCTAGAATTTTATATAAATGGAGATAGAACTTCTGTGACTGGCTTCTTTTGCTCACTATTATGTCTAGGGGATACATCCAGGTTGTTGCATATATTACTACTTCATTTCTTTTTATTGCTGAAACATATTTCATTCAAACAATGTACCACAATTTGACCACAACCTGTGAATAAAGATGCTATGAACATTCTTGCCTAAGAATTTTGACACAGATTTCAAATTGAATTTATGGGTCAAAGGGTAGACATGTGAAATATATGTGTACCTATTTTACTTTTGTAATAAAAAACTAACAAAAACATTTCAAAGAAAAAATTTTGAAGAAAGAGAATAAATCTGTATTTAAGAAGATAATAATACTTTCTTTTTCTCCAGTCCCTCCTCTCAGTAGGTATTTGGGTCTGTCAGATCTTAGGCTTCCTAGGCCAAGCCAGCGACCCACCACTTTTCAAGGTGAATCATCAAAGATGAGGAAATTATAAAGTTATGCCTCCAAAGAGGAACTAGATTTAGATATCACCCACCAGAAGCCGTAGATTCAAGTGCTAATTCAAGAGAACTGCTAACACACAGGAAAAGTAGCTTCCACAGACAGAAACCACTTGCAAACAAAACTTACGACACTCCTTTTCGATAATAACAAGCAGTCACAGGAGTAGAAACTTAGCATTAAAGAGAAGAAGAAAAGAGTAGGTTTTGAAAGTAGTCAAATCAACATGTAAAGAAAGAGAGTAGCAGAAGTAACCTCACTGCAAGGGAAGGTTTATAAATAAATTGTGAAGCAAACCTTGATAAATTCCAAATCTAAACTGAAAGTCCAAGACTCTATGAAAATCCAATCAGATCACAAAGACCTATTCTTATGAAAAATTGGCTGGAATATATATATATATATATATATATATATATATATATATATATATATATAAAAGATTTTTATTTATTCCAGAGAGGAAGGGAGAGGGAGAGGGAGATAGAAACATCAATGATGAGAGAGAATCATTGACTGGCTGCCTCCTGTACACCCCCACATTGGGAATCAAGCCCACAACCTAGGCATGTGCCCTGACTGGGAATCGAACCGTGACCTCCTGGTTCATAGGTCGACGCTTAAACACTGAGCTATGCCAGCTGGGCTACTTTTTTATTAATCATTAATTAATTAATTTTTTAATCCTCACCCGAGGATATGTTTTTACTGATCTGATTTTGGAGGGAGAGGGAGAGGGAGAGAGAGAAACATTGATCAGTTGCCTCCTATATGCAACCCAACCGGGGACTGAATCCGAAACCTAGGTATGTGCCCTGACAGGGAATCAAACCCAGGACCCTTTGATGCATGGGATGACGCTCCAACCAATTGAGCCACACTGGCCAGGTGGAAATATACATACATTTTTAACTATTAAGAAAAAAAGAAATGATTAGTATGTAGAGAACAAAAAAGAAAAGAAAACAAACAAAAAGTATTGCCATTCTGTCGATGAGAAATTTTAGGGTTACCTACCATGGCCCCCACCACACTTTTTTCTTAGAATTGGCCTTGAGTCCTAACCCACAGGAGGGCAACTGTATCAGTCTTCCTTCTAGGATACAGCTGTTTGGACCAGGGATAGACTCCTGGTAGGTCAAGTCTGGGTTCTACTAGTAAGTTCCATGGGAAGCCACTGAAGTATTTTTTTTTTAAATATATTTTTATTGACTTTAGAGAGAAAGGGAGAGGGAGAAATAGAAACAATCAATGATGAGAAAATTATCAATCAGTTGCCTCATGCATGCCCCCCACCAGGGATCGAAGCCCACAACCTGGGCATGTGCCCTTGACCAGAATTGAACCCAGGACCCTTCAGTCCGCAGGCCGATGCTCTATCCACTGAGCCAAACCAGCCAGAGCTCACTGAAGTATTTTGTGCAAGTAGTGACATGGCCTCATTTATGATTCAGAAAGATCTTGGAAGAAGAAATTAGGAAGCATTTGCAGCACCTCGGATGAGAGATTGACAGTGAAGGAGAGCAGTAAGTCCGGCTACACTTACAATCCAGGGAGAGGAACACAGGTTTCTGAAGGAGCCTAAAATGCTAGAAGAACTGAAGGACTGGCGGGAGGCGGGGGGGAGGGGGCGGCGGCGGGGCGGGGGAGGGTCAGGAAAGCTAAGAGAGCAGGGAGTTTTGAGAAGGAAGAAGTTCTCAACTGTGGCTTGAGAAGCAATGAAGAGGAGCCTGTGTGTGAGGAAGACCGCCTTGTGTAAGGGGAGCAGAGAAATGGGGCTCCCGGTGGAAGATGAAGTGACAAGGAAGTGACTACCGCATGTTTGGAGCTTCTTGTTGCACTTCAGATAAAACTCTAAAAGGCCATATCCTTAACTTGACATACAGTCCTTCCGTGTTGCAGGACTCCTCGTATCAGTCAGGGTCCCAGCAGCAAACACTGGCACACTCAGAGTTTAGCTGAAGGGAGCAAGACGAAGGGGCAGGTTTTAGCAGTGCCGGCAGGGTGAGGAGGCTAACCACATTTGGGAACCACCTAGGGGTTACCATCGGGGTGAAGAGAGCTTGAGCTATGGAAGGAGGACCCCCTGACACCAGCAGTGGTCACAGAGGGACTCGGCTAGTGCCAAAACCATGTTCCTGAAGCAGGGAGACAGGGGAGAGAAATATCACGGCTCGTCTCTCCTCTGCCTCTGATCCCACCTCCCAACACTGACTGAGCCCACAGGAAGCTAGAGGCCACGAGAATGCAGGTAATGGAGTCCATAGAGGTCAGGAGGCAACAGAGCAAGGATCTTCTCTGATTATTCTCCCCCTCTCCCTCCAGGCTCACTGGGCCTCCTCTCAAATCCTGGAACATGCTGAGCTACATCCTATCTCAGGCCTTGGCACAGGTTGGTCTCTCTATCTGGAACGCTCTTTCCCTCTCTACCTCATTAACTCAAAATTATCTTTCCATCTTCACCTTAAATGTCACTTTCCCAGAGAGGTCCTTCCTGGCCCTTGCTCCTACTTAACCTGAACGAAACACCACTGTTATATTCTCTCACAGCATCCCGTTCTTTTCTTCCACTGCATTCATCATATTTGCAGGGATAGATTTATCAAGGTGTTATTTGTTTAAAATCCATCTCCTCCCTCAGACTGACAACTTCATGAGAACATATGTAAAACTTTCAACAATAAAGAATTAAAAAAAACTTCCTGAGAACAGGAATTGTGTCTGTTTTTCACAGTATACTATTTGACAACGGGGTAAGTGATCAAATACATATTTATTGAAAGATCTGATGCACCTGTTCTAACAGCCTCTCCCACATTGCCCATGTTCCCTGGTTATGAACAGTTTAGCAATGGAAATAGAACTTATTTAATCAGTCCTTGTTACATGTCAAGCACTGTACTAGACATTTAATGTATGTCATCTCATTCACGCCTCACAACAACCCTATGAGTCAAGGACTCTTATCAGCCTCATTTTCTCAAAAAAGGTGTAAAGGCCTGAGAGGTGAAGTAACTTAGTCAAGTCCCCACAGCTATACGGCATGAACCAAGGTCCTGATGATAACACAGCCAATGCTCTGACCTCTACCCAAGACTGCACTGGCTCCTTAAATATCTCCCTGTGGTTTCTGTCTGTCTATTTATGTCTATCTTCCATAGTAGACTGGCAAGCTTCTTGGCTAACAATAGATTTTAGTCATCTATTTCACTCCACTTCACATTGAATATTGACTCCTTCCCACCAGGAAAGCATGCCTTGTGCTGACTGACACCCCCACCCCCCCCCTTCACCAACTCTTTAGCCACATTCATTGTATTTATTAAAGAGCAGACTTTAATAAAGTCTGTCCATCAGACTTCTGATGCCCACTGAAGCGAGCTTTCCCTCTAGAGCATAATTCTTTTAATGAACTGATAGACTTCAAAGACCAGCAGAACCTCCATGTGAACTCTGGACACCTGTGGGCTTTCCCAGGACACTTGACCTTATCCAGAAAGACCCTGCTTCAGGAACCAGCCAGCCCATGTTCTCTGACATCCACCCCATTCACTCCTGAATCTGCCTTGACAACGCAGGGTCAGTTCCCACGGTCACACGCTGCCTAGTTGCTTCACTGATGGCACCTTGGCTTCCTGTGAATAGAGTTTCAGAGACCTTGACAGTAGGAGCAGCAAGTCCTCTCTGAGCTCGCCTGTGGCCAGGAAACAGAAGGAGAGAGCATCCCAGGAGGCAGGGAAATGATTCCAAGAGCACTTCTGCCTCCATCTCACCCCCGGCCAGCGCCTGCACATTCTTGCAGAAGGACTGCAAATGTGTTAGCCCTTTAGAGCACCTACCAGCTTTCTGAATAGGTCCACCTGAGCCCTGCTGACAGCCCTGGAAGGAGACTGAAGTTCAGCCAAGAAGAGCCTCACTGTGAGCAGAACAGAGTTAGTGAGGGCAAGCCCTTCTACCAGCTCCCCTGCTGCACAGTGCTGCAACACCACTCACCGCTTTCCTTCTTCGTTGCTTCCTTTTATTTTCTGTTACGTTTTCTCTTTTGCTCTCTCCAACCCCATTTTTGTGGAATTTGGACCTTAAAAATAAAAAGTATAATGTTACAGCAAAAAAGACCTTGGATCACCCTATCCAGAGCATGCCCAGCCCTGGCAAAATCACTGAAGAGGTTTAAAAACAAAACCAAACAGATTCCTAGCCCCCACCTTAGACCTACAGAAGTAAACAACTGCTGCTTTTGTCTACCAGGGTATGCCTTTCTTTGTAGTTTTTTCAGAGAACCCATCTTTCCCCACTCCAGGTACAGCTACCAGTTCTATAACACACGCCTCCCTACTGGTGATTGGCCCGTAGGTAGGGACATGATCAAAACTGGGCCAATGAGAATCATTCTGTGTGATAGTTGACTCAGTGGATGAAAGCAAAGTATCTTTTCTCACATGGTTGCCTAATTGGAAAAATGGTACCTATTCCCCACAAGGTGGTGTTTCTATTACCTGCCAACTAGGAGAATCCTATCTGCAATAAGGAAAAATGAGAAATAGAGAGTTCCGACATTTGCTAAGTTCCTGAGGCAAATTCTATCTCTGAACTCTCCCCATTTCCCTTTGTCAATAAACTCCCCTGCTCTGCTTAAAGTTAGTTTTTATTTCTGTCACTTGTGACCAAAAGTATAAGGGATAATGCACCTATTCAATCAGGAACTCAAGGGTTAAAACAAAACCATCTGAAATTTTTAAGGGTGTCCAGGAATTTCTGATGTATGGCAGGGTTTAGGATACTCTGAAAGACTAAACCTCTCAATTTATAAGGACAAAAGCTAAGATCCACATAAGAGAAGAAATTTGATATTAATAATGAGGTAGAGCTTAGTTAGCATTTACTATATGCAAGACCCAATGTAAAGTGAGTTATATATATTACTTCATTTGATCCTCAGCATATTGCTTTGCGTTTACCATGTTTACTATATCTATTTACTAACTATCTGTTTCCTCTATATTGTAAATTTCATCTATAAATTGTATATCCACCACCTAGTAGAGAACCTGGAACATAGTAAGAGCTTACTAAATACTTGTTGACTATTGAATAAATGTAACAGATTGATACAATTATTATTATGACTAGAAGCCCGGTGCACGAATTCATGCACTAGTGGGGTCCCTCAGCCCAGCCTACACCCTCTTGCAATCTGGGACCCCTCGAGGGATGTCCGACTGCCAGGTTAGGCCCGATCCTGCTGCGGGATCGGGCCTAACCAGGCAGTCGACATACCTCTAGCAATCTGGGACCGCTGGCTCCTAACCACTCACCTTCCTGCCTGCCTGATCACCCCAACTGCTCTGCCTGCCTGCCTGATCGCCCCTAACCACTCTGCCTGCCTGCCTGATCATCCCTAACCACTCTGCCTGCCTGCCTGATTGCCCCTGACTGCTCATATGCCTGCCTGATCGCCCCTAACCACATCTGCCTTGGCCCCTGCTGCAGCGGCTTCATCCAGAAGGACGTCTGAAATGACATCCGGTAGGTCGTTCGGCTGTCTAGTCTAATTAGCATATTATGCTTTATTATTATAGACTAGAGGCCCGATGCATGAAATTTGTGTATGGCGGGGGGTGTCCCTCAGCCTGGCCTGCACCCTCTCCAATCTGGGACCCCTTGGGGGATGTCAAACTGCCACAGGGATCAGGCCTAAACCGGCAGTCGGACATCCCTCTCACAATCCGGGACTGCTGGCTCCTAACTGCTCACCTGTCTGCCTGCCTGATTGCCCCTAACCGCTTCTGCCTGCCAGCCTGATCGCCCCCAACTGCCCTCCCCTGCCAGCCCAGTTGCCCCCAACTGCCCTCCCCTGCCAACCCAATCACCACCAACTACCCTCCCCTGCAGGCCTAGTCACCCCCAACTGCCCTCCCCTGCTGGCCTGGTTGCCCCCAACTGCCCTCCCTGCTGGCCTGATCTAGCCCCCCAACTTCTCTCCCATGCTGGCCTGATAGCTCCCAACTGCCCTCCCCTGCTGGTCTGGTCGCCCCCAACTGCCCTCCCCTGCTGGCCTGGTTGCCCCCAACTGCCCTCCCTGCTGGCCTGATCTAGCCCCCCAACTTCCCTCCCATGCTGGCCTGATAGCTCCCAACTGCCCTCCCCTGCTGGTCTGGTCGCCCCCAACTACCCTCCCCTGCAGGCCTGGTTGCCCCCAACTGCCCTCCCCTGCCGGCCCGATCGCCCTCAACTGCCCTCCCTTGCTGGCCTGATCACACACAACTGCCCTACCCTGCCAACCATCTTGTGGCAGCCATCTTGTGGCAGCCATCTTGTGACAACGTGAGAGCGGCCATCTTATGGTGGCCATCTTGTGATGACATCACACGTGACGCCACCTAGGCTTTTATTATATAGGATTATTATTACTAGGAGGCGTAAGAGTAATAGGAGCAGTATCGCTAGCATTTACTAAGTGTTTATTTTGTGTTAGGTACCGTTCTAAGTTTAAGTTCTTTTTATACATTACCTTATTGAATTGTCTGAAAAGCCTTTCAGGTGGGTTTCTAGTATTCCCCATTATGATGAGAAACCTGAACCCAGAGAAGTCAAATAATTTTCCCTATGTCACACAACTAGTAAGTAGCAAAATTAAAATTCAAACCCAGAATCTGCTGCAGAGTTCTAGTTCACAACCACTATGCTTTGTTGTTTTAATTAATGTATCCAGAGTGGCCAAGCTACTGAACAGCAGAAGCAGAATTTGGGCCTAGGTTGGTCTGAGTCCAGGATTTGTGCTCCTTAACCACTACCTTCTACTTCCTCTCTGGGATTGATTGGCGGGCAGTTCATGGTAGTCCACATTAATGGTTCCCCTAGGGTTATGCAATATAGTATCTGCATGTATTTCATCACACTTCTCTTATTATGAGTAAAAACGGAGTGCCCTGACTTTTAGAGAATATAAACAATAATATAAATGGAGTTACTTTAAAATGGAGCCAGAGCGGCCATGCCAGAGGAACTGCCTTGCACATTTAATAACTCAAAGCTTGGAATGTTAAAAACAGGGCAAAAATCACCTTTAGACTGGGCCCAAGCAACCTTGTTTCCCAAAGTACTATTCGCAAAGCTAACAAGAAAGCAATTATTGTGACTACTGGACTGAGAATTAAAAAACATTGTTTAGAATTAACATCACTATGTTATCTTATGTGCACCAATAGAAATGCCTTCCTTCTATTGATGTAATTGTTCCCTTTTCCCTTCTTATAAACGCCCATGGCCTTTGTCTACTAATCAGAACATTGTTTGGACTGCTGCCTGAATGAGTGATTCCCAGCTAGTTATTCTTTGATCTCAAATAAACACTTGCTGGCCTTTCCTTTTGAAAGTCCTTTTTATTTTTAGGTTAGCAAGAGGAGCAGTCAGGTGTAATCAAAAACAAGACTCATTGAGCCAAATACTGAAACCAAGTTACAAGTGCTTGCCTGTTGTGTCAGTTTGGGTACTGCAGGAAGCAGAAGCCAAGATGGAAGTTAGTATAAGAGATTTATTGAGGGAACCACCTATGAAGGATTAAGGGAAAAGGGAACAAGAGTAGGTGGGGAGCGTCTCAGACCACAAGGAAGTTCTGACACCTGTCAAGGGAGAAAGGGAAGGCAGGAAGCCTGGGTAGGATGAAGCTCTGAGGAAATCTGGGCCAGGTTGATGGGGAGTCCAGGACAATGCTTGCTTAATAGAGGAGTCTGGCCTTGGGCAGAAATGGTCCAGCTCCAGTACACCTTGCTTAGTCATTGCCTGGTTGTAGCCCAGTGATAACAAGGACTTGGTATAAATGCTGTGCCTGATTCCCAAGAAGTGGCTGCCAGGAGCTGTTGGCCATCCACACTCCTCACACTGATTCTCTTGAAAAGCGAGCTGGGCGGTGCTTTCCCAGGAACGCCACACCTGTGTGCTATGAATTAAACTCCCTGAAGGAAACGCCAAGGAGCCAACCACATGAGATCAGCAGTCAGTGTCTATAACTGCCCCTCATATCAACACAGCCCAGTACAATTGCTTTCAAACCTTGCATTGGTTTGGGCTTATTAAAAGTGTCAGCTCATTGAGTTAAAGATATGTTTTCCTGAAGAGGGATGGGTGAGGCATTTTCCCA
Source organism: Cnephaeus nilssonii (assembly GCF_951640355.1). Lineage (NCBI taxonomy): Eukaryota > Metazoa > Chordata > Mammalia > Chiroptera > Vespertilionidae > Cnephaeus > Cnephaeus nilssonii. Next base: position 93,673,710 of record NC_137076.1, on the reverse strand, counting down.
TTTATTTTTCTACCATGGCCACATTTAAATTGCTATAAAGAAGTTATTGTGGAAACTGCTCCCAAACTTGCAAGATAAAAGGTAAAAATGGAATACTTTGTTGACATACAAAATTATTAAATTTTGTGACCAATTTTTAACAAACTCTCACTGTCTGGTTCTTCTGAACCCATTAGGGGCTCTCTTGAATCAAAGGTGGACAGGCAAGTTTTTTGGTGTTACATGCTAGGTAGCCCTGGACAACCGTGAGAACACCACAAGTGACAATCATGGGATAGGTCTAGGCACTTCCAAACTTGGTGTGGGAACAAGCAAAGTAGACGATGACATTGTAGTCTCTGGTTAAATCTGGTGAAGCTGATTGCAAACTGCTATGAAGCTGCAAACAGGCCCAGGCTGGGAAGGTGGTTATTTTTATGCCCTGCCCATTCTGCTGGTGTACCCTCACCCGATTGTTTGAAGGTTAACTTGCTGAGCTCTCATTTATGCAAAGCAGTTTCCCTTATCTCCTCTTGCCACATTCTATCCTTTGAATCTTGGGCTGGATAGTCCTTTCGACAGGAAACACAAACTTCTTATTTGAAAGGCCAGTTTCTCTACCTATCTCTGCTCATCTTTACCTGCCCTTTCCACCCACCTCTCCCACTCACTTCGTCTGCCCAAGGACTCCTACTATCTTGACAAAGCTCTGAGATAGCTCTGTCCTGATTTCTGCTTTTGGTGCTTTTCTGCCTGGCAATGCTTTCAACTTGCTTCTCTCAGGCCTTAATCCCGAAGCCTTATTGAAACACTTTTCAAAGCTGCTTCCAGTAATTAAGTGGATACAACAAGAAGAGGTGACTTGACCTGAGGAACGAGAGGTCAGAAGTTTTGAGTTCCTGATTTGGGATCCCTGTTACCTAGCTTTCTGACTAGCAGCATTTCACTTCTCCTTTGTGAATCAGTCTTTGTCGGTTACCTTCACCAGGAATTGTTTTATTGCAGATCTTTCTTGTATGGTCAGCTCCTTTATATCATTCAAGTTTCAGCTTAAATATAATGTCCTCAAATAGGCCTTAAGTATTTCCTAGTGTCATTTTCCTCTAACATCATTCTCTGTAGCTTTATCATATGTCTTCTTCAAGCACTTTCAATCTGCAAGTGTCTTTTTTTTTTAAAGATTTTTAATTGATTTTTAGAGAGAGAAGAAGGGGTTGGGGGAGAGGGATATGAGAGGGAAACATAATCAGTTGTCTCCTGTATGCCCCCTACTGGGGATGGAGCCTGCAACCCAGGCATGTGCCCTGACCAGGAATCCAACCAGCAACCTTTCAGTACACAGGACAACACCCAACCACACTGGCCAGGGCTATCTGCAATTGTCTTAATGTTTCCTTGATTATTTTGTTTCCTCCTAAGAGCTTTAAGACCCAAGAGAGCTGGGGCTTGTCTATCTTGTCCCCATCTATATTCCCCACTCCTGGCACATAGAAGATGCTCAATAAATATGTGTAGAATGAAAAGAACTGTAAAATTTAAGCAGTTGGACCAAAAGATCTTTAAGGGTATTTACAGCTTTAAGATGAACATTGTCAAAAATATGTAAGTGAAAAATGAAGTGACAACAACCATTGCAATAAAATACTGAGTACAGTGTGTGTGTCTACTTGTGCTGCCAAGTTCTTGGGTGTGTCATAGCACTGGTTTTCTACCGTTTGCTATGGAGTGCGAAGTGAGTTTCTGAGCTCCACAAAAAAGTATCTAACAAATGTATCAGGTATCTGTCTAAATAGTAAACCACCGTATCATAGAATTAGAGTGGAATCGTTTTTGATTACAACTTCTTCAATTTACAGGGATGGAAACTAAGGCCCAGAGAAGGAAGCATGTTTGGACACTTGGAACCAAATACAGTGCTGCTTGTCAGTGAGGAACACATACACCACTCCCACTTCCGTATAATCATTATTAAAGCATAGCAATACTTCACGGTTGAACCAGTGGTTCTGCAACTTGAGCGTGGAGGATGTGCTAAAGCACAGATTGCTGGGTCCCACCCCCAGAGTTTCTGATTCTGTAGGGTCGGAGGGGTGCGGGAACCCGGAAAGTTTAAGATCCATTGTACCAACCTTAACACACCCACTCTCAATTGAAAGGCTCCGCGTGGCGCGCAGAAAACTACTAATCCCGGCGTGCCCCGCGCACAGTGGGAGGGACGTCGGGCACTTCCGCCCCACGCAGCGCCGCTGCCCCGCGTCTCGACGTGTCACCGGCAGCGCCGCGGCTGGGGCTGGAGCTGGAGCCGACTGGGGAGTTCTAGGCGGCGGCAGCGGCGCGACCGGCCTGGATCTGCCCCGGTGCGGAAGTGTCCCGGGTCCGTGGGGAGCAGGAGAGGGCGGCGCGGCCCGGCCCGCGCGCGGCACGATGTTGAACATGTGGAAGGTGCGGGAGCTGGTGGACAAAGCGTGAGTATCGGGGGCAGTTGTGGCCAGGCCCACGCGGGGGAGGGGAAAGGTGAGGGGAGCTGGCCCTGTGCACGGCGACCCGTGTCACGCCCCCCCGCCCGACCGTCATGGCGGCGGCCCGCTCGCTCCGGGGCCCAGTCCTCGTCCCGATCGGGGAGGCTGGGAAGGGAATCTTCCTCCTGGCCCCCTCCGCCCCTGTCCAGGCCTTCTTCCCGGTTCCTACCCGCGCCCTCCCAGGCACAGACCCTTTGGCCAGGGAAGGGGGCGGGGCTGGCGGAGCGGGGTCACTGCCCCGGCGGAGGACTGCCGTGGCCGCGGGCTGTGCGCTTTGCCTCCTGGGCCGCAGGGGAGGCTTGCGGGTGGGGGACGCAGTGCACTGGCCCTGTGTCCCGCGGGGTGCGGTGCAGAGTCCTTGCGCCTGGTCGGGATAGATCCTTTACCTTGCTGGGTTTCTTTTGCGTCCTAATGAACCTGCAGTTGGAGTGGGTGATAGGTGTAACAAGTGGCCATTGTGGTCAGGCTGGAGTTAAAATCAAGAGGAGACTCATCCTTCCTTTTCTAACACCAGTGAAAGTAGATCACCACATGACTTCTTGTGATTCTTTTCCTGTTTCAACACTACAGTTTTGGAGGGCCCCTTGTTTCATTAGGTTTAATTAACGAGTCATTAAGAGATTTCCCCTAAAAAAAGAAAACAACCCAGGTTTATATCTTGTTGATCTGCTTTAACTTCCCTGACAGGTAAAATGACTAATACTTGGTTGATTTCCAGTAAGACTTCAATGATAACTTTAGTATCTTACTACACTAAGAAAACTTGAACACTTAGATCGATTATATCAGTTATAACAGGGCTTAAGTCAGGCCTTCTAGGCAGGAAATAAAGTTAAAGAATTTAACCAGTCTCTTCCTTTTGGGTATGCAGTAAGTGTGGTGACAGAAACAGTTCATTTGTGTCACCAATCCCTCTAAAATTAGGAAGTGTAGGTGGCAAACTGTTAGGCTTTCCTGACTCCAGAAAAAATAATTCACGTTGGCTGTGATAATACATCAATAGAACTTAGAGTTTGACCAAATTTTCTATGCTACCAAGAAGGCAGTAGATCGCCTAAGGAGCGTAGTTTATAAGAGTTGGTTCAAACGCTGTAACCCCGACAAGTTAATTCACCTCAAGTGCCACAGTGTTGTCAGGTGCAGTATGAAAATAAGGATAGATTCTTACCTTAAATGCTAGAATTAAGATCTAAGAGTTTAGATAACACAATATGTTTAGATCAGTATACTTTTGATAACTATAGCAACTGTTCTGCATTGAGAGTGAGATAAACTTCATTAAGAGATAAATAAGCCCTATGTTTGAAAAGTGATTTGCTTTAATAATTTTCATTTATCAACTATTCATTTGACCATTAAATGGGCTTATTTTGCTGTTTATGTACTTGCTTTTCAAAGATAAAATACTGTTTCTTTTCCAGATCCAGGTTCATTGGTTGTTTTTTCATAATGTGGTGTAAAGACTAGGGTACTAGCTTAGACAGTTTTTAAAAGTCCAGAAGTTTCTAAGAAGGAGGACAAGGGAAAAGCCCCACTAAAAAACACCTTGTTATCTTAGAGGATTAAATTTATGGTACTCAAAAAATTTGAAGAGGCTGTACATTTTTCAGGAGATAGAAATCAAGACAATATTCCTGCTGCTGGTGTTCATTTCATTGTGTGTCTTTATCACCTGCCTTACTAATCGTCCAGTGCTTTAGGTTAAATTTGCCACATAAGCAGTTACCAAGTCATCTAATAGAAGAGCTATTGTTGAAAAATAACTTCTACCTTTGTAAGACCCAATTTAGAATGGAGACTTGAACCAAATTATTCAAGAACTTGTAAGAATGTTGCCACCAGGGGCTTTTGAAAGCTTTTGTTGGGTGTCTGACACATGATGTTAAGATTATAACATAAGGTTATTTTATTGATGAATACTGGGGATTTAATTTTCATCTTTCCCTGGCAGGAGAGAAGAAATTCTTCCCCAGAAATGTAAGCATCTTACAGAACCAATACCTGTGGCACTGTGTCCATTTAGACTGTTCACCTTAAAATGCTATTAATGGAGGTGAAATGGATCTATAGAATGGCCGCTCTAATTAGCAAGGAGATAAGGTGATCAGGAAACTTGCAAATGAGGAAACAATGAAGTGATTAAGGACTGCTCTGAGAACTCAGATTCATAGAATGAGGGCTTATCATAGAAAGGACATTGGTTTGGGGTTTGGGGCTTGGGGCACTCGGTTCAGATTCTGTCACTGGCTTTTAGATTAGTTATATGTATGATTTGAGGCAGAATCACATGAATCTCCAAACCTTGTTTCCTTATCTGAAAAATGAGGGATTGGCTTAGAGTAGGACTTTTTTTAACTTTACTATTTGGAGACATGAATTTCCACCACACGAAAAAACTGGTACTAGTATTTCATAATAGCAGATAAATTTTGGAAAGTCATCCTCCTGAGACAGTTTTGGCTAAAAAGACATTTTAAAAAAAGAGTGGTAATCAATAAATATTCTATGTAAATGCTCTATGCAGTAAGTAAGTGCAACCTATGACTCAGGAAAACTAGGACTTTTATTTAGTGTATATCCTTACCCAATGAGGTTTACTTCAGGAAGAAAAATATACTCTTTCAAAATGTGTTTCCTGGAGCTACTGTTTGATCCAGTATGGTGGCAGTTCTTAAGTATAATGATATATTTCAAATACTGGCTTTTGAGACCTTTAAGACTTACAGAAGGTGTGGAGATATTTTCCACGATTGTGGCACCTCCTGGTGGTATTAAATAGTTCTGTTTTGCAGAACATTGTAGAACTGAGGAAAAGCAGATAAAGCTGTAAGTCAGCAGAGCTTGGAGTGCAGTTTCCTCCCACTTGTACTCAAGTTGCACAAAAGGCAGCTGTGGCAGGAAAGGATAAGTGGCACCGCTCCCACCAACTAGGATTAGCTTGACCATTGCTATCCTGTGGCCTGCTTCCCTTTATTTGAGGTTATAATAAAATTGGATACTTTTATATTTTGTCACGCCATACATGATATAAATAGAAAGTTGCTGTAGTTCTGTTTTGTGTTGTTTTGTTTTTTTCCCAAATTTTGGAAACAGGGTGACATGGTATAGTGGTAGATGAAAACTGCTACTTTTTGTTCAAGCCTGGCTAATCCTTCTGTTTCATCTCAGGGGTAATATTAATTAACTAGAGGCTCGGTGCACGAATTCATGCATGGGTGGGGTCCCTCTGGGATGCGGCCCTAGCTCATGCCCCCAGGCTCGCAGCTCCAGCTCACACCCCAGCCTCGTAGCCCCGCAGCCCAGCCTGGCACCTTGCCATGGCCTGGCACTGCCCCCTCACCTGTTCTACCATCCCGCCTGCGGGACGATCAGTTGGGGCCGGGCCCCCCCGCCCAGCTCCCTCAGTGCCTGGGAGCTGGGCAGTGGCCCTGCCCCCTGCCGCCGCCACTGGTCGCCGTCTGCGGGGCGATCAACAGTGCAATTGGGCCCCCTCTCGCACCCACCTTGGCCTGGCTCTGCCTGCTCACCTGCTCCACCATACTGCCACAGTCCAGCTCTCATCGGAGCCCATTGGGCTCAGCAGCGCCTCCACTGCCACCCTCCATGTTCCATGCCACCGCCTGGTGGTCATAGCAAGCGGTCAAACTCCCGGTCAAACAATTTTCATATTAGGCTTTTATTATATAGGACTAGAGGCCTGATGCACAAAATTCGTGCAAAGGGCTTGGCCCTCACAGCTTGGTCCTTGCAGCTGTGGCGGCTTGCCTCGGCCTCGCAGCCCCAGCTTCGTCTGGAAGGTTGTCCGGCTCTCCGGTCTAATTAGCATGTTTCCTATCTTATCACTAAATCTCTGTTCAGTTTGCTTCTTAGAACTTGAAAGCAAAGATGATTGTCAGCTTTCTGTCTTCCCATATCAACTTTTCTTTGAACCAGTTGTAAATAATTGTTATTGCTGAAACAATAATTTAATTATCCTTCCTCTTTTCTAGTAACTGGACAGAAGTAGATAAGAATTTAATTCCAAAGGAAGATTAGTTTAATTTATCTTCTGCCAGCATTTCTTAGGGGTGATTTTCTGTAGTTTAAATTAATCTATTTAGTACTATTATGTCAAGATGCTTTTAAAAAGCACTTACCTGCCTTGTGTTTTCCTGAACCCCCTTTTAGTGTTAGTTTACAAATAGTTTTCCATATGTTTACTGATAGATCCTGTAAAAGTACTTGGCCTTCTTAAGTACTTCTTAGTAGTACTCCTAGTTTTTACAGTATAGCTTTCAGTTAAAACTTTTTCTCTGCCCTTGTCTATTTTCTTATTTCAATATTTAATTTCCTTTAAGAAGAATATAGGTAGCTTAAATAACATTTTTTAATCTTGAAGAAATTTTGTTGTTTTATCTTTTATATTTAGATCTAGACTTCATATCCAGTTGGAATTTATATATTTGTTAGCTTTTATTATGCAAAATTTCAAATATATCAGAAAATGGAGGGATTGTCTGTGTACACATGAATAGCTTCAACAGTTTGGGTAATCATGCTTCATCTGTACTTCTAACTAGCACCCCCACTCGATATTATTCAGAAGCAAATCCCAGACACCTATCACTTCATCTATAAATTTATCAATCTCTAAAAGGTAAGGAGCCATCTTTTTAAAAAAATCATAACCACAATCTATGTATATAAAAGCCTAAGTCACTGAACGACCGAACAACCGTTTGACTGGTCAGTATGACTGTACTGACCACCAGGGGCCAGACGCTCAATGCAGGAGCTGCCCCCTGGTGGTCAATGCACTCCCACAGTGGGAGCGCCGCTCAGCTGACTGACAGGTGGCAGATGCTGGAGCGCAGCTGTGGCAGTGTGAGCCTCTCCCGTATCTGTGGCAGCACAGGTGCAGCGGGGCCGGGATGAGCAGGAGTGGTGCAGCTCCTCGCTGGGCTTGGACCTCTCCCCAGCCGCCTGCCTCTTCGCGCACTATTACATCCCCCAAGGAGTCCCGGATTGCGAGAGGGTGCAGGCCTGGCTGAGGGACCCCACCAGTGCACGAATTTGTGCACTGGGCCTCTAGTACCATTATAAAATCTTTTTAAAATGATGATTACTTAATATCAAATGTTCAGTCAGTATTCATTTTTTAATTGCCTTATAATTCCTTTTGTGATGTTTCTGGCTAATGGATATATCTCTTGATTCTCTTGATCTGTAGGTTCAGCCTCTACTTTTCTTCCCTCTCGAAGTTTATTTGTTGAAGAAACATGGTTATTTGCATTGCCCTTGGTCTGCATTTTGCCAACTGGACCTCCATGGGGTTATTTAAATGTTTCTCTAACCTCGGTATTCTCTATAAATTGGTAATTGTCTCTAGTTATTTTAATCAAATTCAAGTTCCAATTTTTGGAGAACAAAACTACCTCATAGACTCAAAGTACATTTTTAGTACTTGTAATGAGTCTTATATACAAAGTTAACTCTTTTCAGCCTCAGCTGACATTACTTAACATTTGCAACAACATATTTAACTGTTTAAACTTCTTGTTTTTTACTTCATATGAGCTTTTCTTGTTTAGCCTAATCATGTGTTTGTCCATTTTTATGGTAATTTCCTAGTCATACATACTCTCCTACTATACATAGGCACCTCCAGGTGTATTTAATAGATCTGGGAAATGGTTTGTGATTCAGAGATTAGAACTGGATTGAAATTGTATCACATCCAGTAGTAGTAGGTCCACTAAGAAACTGCACTGGAACAGTATCTCTCAATGTCTTTATCTATAAAAAGGAAATATTTATTTTACAGAGTTCGTGTGAGGATTAAATGCATGTGAAACACGTGGCATACTACTACAAGAAGAACTGTGTCCTAATCCATAGATCATTATTTTCAGTGGGTACTCTTCACTTGAGTAGACATCTTAACCTACATATAGGAAAACTCATTAAATATCTCTGTTGTTGTGCCCTGCCTGTGGTTGTGTTTACCAAATCATAAATGCTTTTATTTTAACATTGTAAAGCATATTACAGAAATTACTCCTTTGAAAGACATATTGAGGAATAAAGTCTTTGGAAAGACGTATTGCTCCATCTGTTCATTTTTGTTTAGTTTGTTTTGTATTTCCTCAAGATTTTAAAGATACCGCTAATGTAAACATCTTTAAAATGTAAAAAGATTTATTTTTTGAAGGGAAATTGAAGTTGACAATTTATCCTTAAAGAGACTGGACAATATCAAGAAAAAGAGCCCTTTAAAATATTATATCAAATTTATGATCTCTGACAATAGGTGAGCAGTATATGCAAAGAAAGCATATTGCAGAAAGGGCTTTCCAATTATTCAACCCAATCTCTCCAACCAGCAAGAAATTCTTTTGGCTTACTAGAGCTCTTTAGCCTGAAAATTAAATACAGGTAAAAGAACATGGCATGTTGGAACCAATTTATAGCTATTTATGAGTTGTGGATAGATTTAGCTGATGAATTATTAAATATGAATGATTTTGTTACTATAGAGCGATAGGCATGTTTTATACTTAAGAAAAGTCTAGTTAGCCAATTATTTTAGAATGTCTCCATTTGTATATGAATTTTGTTTAGTTTCTAAATTCTTAGAGTCTTTAATTCTAATATATTTTTTATAACTTCCAAACAAAAACATTATGTGGTAAATGTGTATGCATGCTTTTAAAATGTTTCACTCAGCCTGGCTGGTGTGGCTCAGTGGTTGAACAAAGACTGTTATTCCTTAGATTAGTTCTAATTTTAGTGGCTATTTTATCATATCTGTAAAAACTAGAATTGGGATGGATCTATGATGCATATTAAACTTATGCTATACTCACTTTTTAATACCTTGGATATTTGATCTGCTTGTCCCTTGGATATTTAATCTGCTTGTGGAGCGAGTTTAACATAGGATGCCTCTTGACAAGAAAAACATCACACTGTCCTTTCTTTAAAAAAAAAAAAAAAGGATTTACTAAAAAAAAGTAAATAACCTGTGCAAGTGGCCTTACGCAACTGTCAGCAATAGGAAACATTGTTTCACAATTAAACTTACATATAAAGCAATGTGAGTCTGAAGCTGCTTTAAGTACAGAGTAAGAGTGTTTTGGGTTGTTGAATAGGAATAATGTTCCCATTTAAAAAAAAAAATAAACCTTGGGAGCTTAGGCTTTTAATTTTATTAGAAATTGCATTTGAGGAACTGGTACTTGAATTGATAATGATATACAGTTGAATTTGTAATGAATGGAATTTGCAAAACAACTTTTATATAACCTTTTTTTAAAAATATAATTCTTTATTGATTTCAGAGAGGAAGGGAGAAGGAGAGAGAGAGAGAAACATCCATGATGAGAGAGAATCATGGATTGGCTGCCTCCTGCACGCCCCCGACTGGGGATCGAGCCCGCAACCCAAGCATGTGCCCTTGGCTGGAATCGAACCCGGGACCTTTCAGTCCGCAGGCCGACGCTCTATCCACTGAGCCAAGCTGGCCAGGGCTGCAAAACAACTTTTAAAAATATTTTTTTTAATTGGTTTCAGAGAGAGGAAGGAAGGGAGAGGAAGAGAGGGATAGAAACATCAATGATGAGAGAGAATCACTGATGGGCTGCCTCCTGCACACCCGCTTCTGTGGATTGAGCCCGCAAGCAGTCCTGGGCATGTTCCCTGACCAGGAATCGAACCGTGACCTCCTGGTTCATGGGTCAGCTTAACCACTGAGCCATATTAGCCAGGCGCAAAATAACTTTAAAATATTTTATGCTAAATATTAGGCTAACAGTTTTTCCAGCAAGTGGAAATTGGTGTCCTGGTTATATAGAGTAATAAATATGCTGTTACTATTATATCTAAACTAGAGGCCTGGTGCACAAAATTCGTGCACTGGGAGGGGGTCCCTCAGCCCAGCCTGCGCCCTCTCGCATTCTGGGACCCCTCGGGGCATCTGCCTGCCAGGGATCAGCCTAAGCCGGCAGGCGGACATCCCTCTCGCAGTCCAGGATCCCTCTCGTAGTTCGGGACCCCTCGCTCCGTACCGCCTGCCTGCTCGCTGCTCCTTACCGCTTAGCTCGCTGCTCCCTAGCGCTTCCTCAGAGGCAGGAGAGGCTCCTGCCACTGCTGCTGTGCTCACCAGCCGTGAGCCCGGCTTCTGGCTGAACCGTGCTTCCCCTGTGGGAGTGCACTGACCACCAGGGGGGCAGCTCCTGTGTTGAACGTCTGCCTTCTAGTAGTCATTGCACATCATAGCCGCAGGTCGTTCTGCCACTCGGTCGATTTACATATTGGGGTTTTATTATATAGGATGTAACATTTTGCTAGCTTTTATTCACTTGTCATTAGATATGGTAATATGTTACTGTGTTACATGAAAACTTTATAATAGAATAATACTAAGCTTCATTGAGGATGTTTTTGGCTTACTAGTTGACTGAAATGTTTAACTTTTATGATTTTTTTACTCATAAATACTTAGGACTGCTTGACATGTGAATATAGTTTGGGGGAGGTGGTTGTTAGTGTCCCAAAACAATTAGATTTGCATTTTTTATCCAGTAGGTCCCCGCTATCTGTGGGGTATATGTTCCAAGACCCTCAGTGGATGCCTGAAACCATGGATAGTACCCAACTTTTATGTACTCTGTCCAAAATACAGTGCAAAGTACTTTTTTGCTGTACTCAGTTTTCTTTTTCTTTTGATGATACAATGCCTATGTGATGAGATGGTTGGTGTGAGCTGAATGATGTAGGTATTGTGAAGTAGGATTAGGCTACTATAGGGGTTACTTGAACACAGCAGGATAACTGAAATGGCTACTAAGTGACTAACGGATGGAAAGTGTATACACTGTGGAGATGCTGGACAAAGGGATGATTCACATCCCAGGCTGGACAGAGCCGGACAGCGCAAGATTTCACCACCCTACTCAGAACACTGTGCAGTTTAAAATTTACAAAATGTTTATTTATGGAGTTTTCCATTTAATATTTTTTGGACCCTGGTTGAACACAGGTAACTGAAAATGCAGAAACCAAAGCTGTGAATAAGGAGGACTGCTTTATTACTAATTGTTTCTTTAACAATATCTTAAATGTAAAATAAAATGACATTAATTATAAAAATCAGGTAAGCCTAAATTTCATAATTGCTTAACTCTGATAAATGTCCTTTGCATCAAAACATATGCATTCTGTATGTAAAAGCGTAGTGTTCACTCTGCATCTGAACTCTTCGATGCTTTAATGGAGGAATGATTGCACTTGAGAAAACTAGTTGTTGCCTAATTTGACACTAAAATAAATGTTCTCCAAATTGTAAAGTCAAGAAAATGACAGTTCAAAATGAAAACGAAATAAACCAACCAGTCCTTTTCATGATGATTAACTTCGCTCCAAGTTATATGTATTTCTTAAACAGATTAAAAAAATTTTTTTATTCAGGTAAGAGTCATGTAACATAAAATTAATCATTTTAAAGTATTAAATTCAGTGGCATTGAGTCTATCTCACTATGCAATGAGATTTTTGAATAACTTTCTATTTGAAATTAAAGTTTTAAAAATAATAAAGAGAACACCTATATACCCTATATCTAGATTCACCAATTTTTAAGATTTTGCCATATTTGTCATTCTCTCTTTTCCTTCTCCATTCTTTATCTGTCTACACACCCACACACACTTTTCTGATCCATTTGAAAATTGTGGTTACAAGACCCCTTTTTTTGCCTCAAAGACTTATGTGCGCACTTACTAAGAACAAGGATTATTCCTTTAACATAGCACAGTATCCGATTTAGAAGATTTAATATTGAAACAATAATTTCATCTCTGTAGTCCATATTCTGATTTTGTCAGTTATTCCACTCTAGTACAGTATAGGATTTTGTCCAGGGTTATGTATTCTATTTAATTGTCATGATTATTTAGTCTCCTTTAATGAAGAGTTCCTTATTTTTTAAAAAAATCTTTCATAACATTGGTATTTTTGAGAATCAGAGGCCAGTTATTTTATAGAATATTTCTCAATTTAGGTTTAACTGATGTTTCTCAGCTTAATGTATCCTGAGCTGGAACGTTACATTAAGTAATCTTGTGTCCTTTTCTGTAGGAAAATAATGTCTATATGTCCCTTCCTAGTCATTTTAATTGTGAATACTCAGTCAAGTTATCATATGGTTCCTCTACTTACAGTTTTTCTCATTGCAACTGATAAGCAATCTCTGGGGAGATATTCTGAGACCTCTCCTAATCAAACCCCAGAAACATCTACTGTTGTTTCTTGCTTGAGCTAATCTTCACTGTAATGGTTACAAATGGTAATTCCCCATGTCTAAACAACATTTACCTAACAGGTAGTTTCTCTGTAAGGCACAGCACAGCCTTCTTATGCTTAGAAACACCGGACAGCACTTCAGCACTAGGGTTGGGGGCATATTAAACAGTGAAATCACCAAGAAAAAGCACAATGCAAAACATGGCACTAAATAGACCAGGGAAGGGACCCTCGTTTATAATATGAGAACAGAAAGAAGGCAGAGCATCACCTGTGGGATCCCGCCTCAGCTGGGAATGTGTATGAGGGACAACTCAAATTTTTTGCTGCTCTATACATGTTCACAGTGACCATGAAAGCACTGAATGTTAATTTGGGAGTTACAAATACATTTTAGTGAGCAAGCAAATTTGCAAATATGGAATGAAGTTTAAAAGTTTTTTAAATGCCAGGGGAAAAAGGGTACAAAACATAAAACAGATGAGACTTAAGATAGAAAGCTAAAGATCAAAGAGATTTTTAAAAAATATCTATATATATAAAAGCCTAATATTCAAAGTGTCCCCTCAGGAGTTCAACCAACTGGGAGTTCAGTCGATCGCTATGATGTGCAGGGGGTGGTGCGGAACAAAGGGAGGCCCCGGCCGGTGGCTGGCAGCCAGGGAAGGGAGGCCCCGGCCGGCAGCCAGCAGCTGCTAGGGACCCTACCCAAACACGAATTTCGTGCACTGGGCCTCTAGTGATAAAAATAAATGAGATGTAAAGGAAAATAAAAAGCGGAAAGCCAGCCAACAGAAAAATAAAAGATTAAAGGAAAAGCTATTAGGTAAAAAAAGAAAAAATATATAGGGGCAGGCAAAAGTAGGTTTACAGTTGTGAACACCCAAAATAGTTCATTTTTGTACTAGAGCCCCGGTGCACAAAATTCGTGCACAGGTGTGGTCCCTAGGCCTGGCCGGCTATTGAAGCACGAGTGTCTGGCATGGAAGGGCAGGTCCCAGCTGACCTCTGGGCCCTGGGCAGCACCTGGTCCCCCGCGTGCCCCCCACTGCCTGAGTCACGGCGCATGAGTCTCCACGCAGAGATGCAGTGAGCGTGGCCGGACGCTGCAGGCCGGGGCACAGAGTGGACCTCTGGGTCGCCGAGCAGCACCGCACGGACCGGCTCCTGTGAAAACCCCACAGGAAGCCCAACCACCCATGTGGTCCTGGCGGCTGCAACCTGGCTCATCGGGAAGAGGCCGCGCGGGTGCAGGATGGGCTCCTCATGGGTGCCCAGCACCTGAGCGCGGGGGCTTTCCTGACACACGAGCCCTGGTGTCCCGGGGGAGGGTAGCAGGCGGCGTGAGAGTGAGCTCAGCGGACACCCAGCATTCTCACTACACCTCTGTCCCCATCATCCCCGCCCCCAGGTAGCTGGTGAGAGGTGGCAGTGTATTGCTGATGCCCACCATGTTCTGCGCCGTCCCCTGGTGGTCAGCGCACATCATAGCGAGAGGTCGAACTCCCAGTTTCCCCGTCGAATGACCACCTGAGGGGACAATTTGCATATTAGGCTTTTATTATATAGGATTGTTATTTATTAACTTTTGTATTATTTATTTGTATTGCAACTGTGGACCTACTTTTGCCCATTCCTGTACTGAATACTAAAAACCAAAATGGTGAGATGAAAGGTATAAACTACCTTTTTCGAAGTTTGCAAAACAAGGCAATTTTAAAAAATAGTATATCTATCAAAATAAATTTCTGGGGACACTTGCAAAATCTCCAGGGAAAAGATGTGTTGTCCCCAAAGTTTTAGAGACTCACAATGCACATTAGAATAGTAAAGTCTCTGAGAATTGTTGCAGAAATAAAGTTGCCTTTGTTTTTCTGTAATCTTTCCCAAAACTTACCATGCAATCCTTTTCTCACATGACACCTGTTAATATCTCCCAGAGTAAAGAAAATAAAAATGAAAATCTTAAAAGTTATAGAGATACATGACAGAAAATAGAAATAAATCAGCTGGAAATAGAAAACAGTTCTGGCGTGGGGCTGGCATTCCTGGGGAATAGTCTTCTGTTCTGGCAGCCCTGTTCTGCTGCTAGCCGAGGGGCAGAGACAATTGACACTACCTTCTGGCCCTCCCTCCAAAGTTGTCTTTTCAGAAAGCTTTTATCTGTGCAGACAGGGCACTGATATAACACACAGGCTGCTGATCCAGGGAGTAGAAGCTGATCCTCAGCAGAATTAAATCAGCCCAGCCATCGGATACTTCCTTAGCAAGTCCAGGGGAGTTTTATACACAAGTGCTGTTTTTCTTTCCTTTTTTTTTTAAAAAAAAAGGAAACATTTTTTCATTGTATAAATGTTTTTATGGTTTTTATTCCTTTTAGGCTTCGTCCATATACACATGTGTTTTTATATGGTTGATAGTGGTTGGTGTTCATACAATTTTGTGTTGTGAGAGCTCTTTTTATATGACCATGAAAGGAAAAGCATTTCCTAGTCATGGCTGCCTCTGCCTGTTCACTTGCTGCAATGTTCCAAGCACCATTCCTGTCACATTTTGGAAGCAGCTTTCATCCTGCTTCCCTGAACCATACAGGTCTTCTCTTTGCCAGGCATACAACACTTTGTCCCCTCTCCCAATCTTATTGCCTGCCACCAAAGTGCTTCTGAAAAATAACTCCTTAGCATCATGGGACTAGCTTATGTTGGGATAGCTTCTTGTGAGCCTGTCATCTGCTGCCCAGGTCATGATAGCAGCAGGACCTGTGCTAGAGGGGAGTGGAAGGACTTCCGCATAAATCATCTTGGCCTTGGACATTCAGACATTTCCTAGTATAATGATTGTGTTCTTGCAGATGAAACAGTACAGAAACTGGGTATCATGGACCTTCCAAAACCTTGTTGTTCAGCTAGATACTGCCTGGAGTGAGTTAACATAGACCTTATTTTTGGCATTTTGAAAGTTCAGAATTCTGCCCCTTTGGATATTCCTAAATTGTAAATACAAAATTCATGCTAGATAATTTCCCTTCTTATTAGAATAGTTTTAGTCTTTGTTTTTGGCATAATTTGCTTTGGTATGTGCGACCCCAATGGTTGACATCAGTGAATCCAAAGAAGTTAGTTACATTTTATCAGATGATCTCAGATTACCACTAAAATAGAAACTGCTACTTAATGTAAAATAAAAACCTAGCTCACAGTCTATGGTGTGCTAAGATTAAGGAGCGTGAATTTTAAAATACAAACTCTTTTAAGCATAAAATAGCAGTTCTGTGCTGAGGCTTGTATTAACCCTTTGCACTCGCTTGCTTTTTTCTCGATTCCTTTATTCTAATGCTAACCGAGTCGAGTCACACTCGACATCCGAGTGCAAAAGGTTAATAGACTAGAGGCCCGGTGCATGAAAATTCGTGCACTGTGGGGGGTCCCTCAGCCCAGCCTGCTCCCTCTCACAGTCCAAGAGCCCTCAGGGGATGTCCTACTGATGGCTTAGGCCCGCTCCCTCCGGGGAGCGGGTCTAAGCCGCAGTCTGGCCTCCCTCTGCGGGAGGCCACCGGAATGATCAGGGGAAGGCGCTGCCCCCATCACCCCGCTGCTGCTGGCCCTCGGCCCTCGCAGCCACCAAGGTGTTTTCATCAACATGGACTCCAGTCCCTTCACCACAGGAAAATGACAACTTTCTTTAGTCATTTTCAAGATGTCTCTTTCATAGCATATGACCTCCCTCCTTCCCTCCCTCCCTCCCTCCCTCCCTCCCTCCCTCCCTCCCTCCCTGAGGATATTTTCCCATTGATTTTTAGAGAGCATGGAAGAGAGAGGGAAAGACAAAGAGAGACATCAATGTGAGAGGGACACATCTATTGGTTGCCTCCTGCATGAGCCCTGACCTGGGCCTGCGGCATAGCTGCGGGGGCTACTGATCAGGCCCTGCCTCGCTGGGCGTCGCAGCAGCCGCAGCGGCTGCTAATCAGGCCCTCCCCTGGCGCAGGTACACGGAGTCCCCTGCCTTGGCCCCAACCCCAGGCTGGGCCATGGCGGAGGCCTGCGGACTTCCGCGCACCTCAGGACCTCTGGCACAGGTGCACGGAGGCCCCCACCGCAGCCCGCCCCCAATGCTGCAAGTCCCTGCCCACCCGCGCCTGCTGCGCGCGCAGCCTGCTGATGGGTCATTACTGTGACGGCAGCCCGGACAATTTGCATATTCCTCTATTATTAGTATAGATGCTTTGTCCTGTCTCTTAGTGATAACTCATTGTTAGCTCTTTGGCCATTTCTTTGTCATAAAGTCATTTCTGCCTTGCTGTATATTTATGTCTTCAAAATCTTCATTTTAGTTTCAACTCTGTGGGTCAGATAGGTTGCTAGTACTGGAAAGTTCTGCAACAATGAATTAGATGTGGGTAAGTATTATGCCAGTCTAAGGGGTCATATAAAGAATATTTTCAAACTAAAAATAATATCTACTGGCAGAAAAATAACCATGTGTTATTTTTTACATTACACATATAATTTCATTTCATCCCTAAATACATAGGAACTATCTTTCAGAAGAAGAAACTGAGACACAGAGTGGGTGATTTGTCCAGGGATCAGAGACAATATCCAGGCCCTATTAATTTCCTCATAAATTATTGATCAGTATTAACTTGCTTTTGCATAAAATTAGCCATAAAAGATGAAGCAGATTATGAAAATGCATAAATGTGCAATATTTTCCTCTGGCATGGCCTTGGATTTTAGAACTGTTCCTAGAGTCAAGGCCCATTTTAATTTCTGAAAATGGGTTATTTTACTTGGTATTGCTAACCACTTAAGTAGTAAGGAAAGGGAAGTAGTTGTACTGTTTCTTCCTCTCACAGGTCATGATCTAGTTGTGTACATCAGGATGTTTTTCTTGGCTTATTTCATTCATATCGTTTTCCTTGCACATCTGTTATATAAACTATAAAACGTATTTCCTTGAAAACTTGCCAGTTTAAATCACACTTAATAGTGATCAAGAGGTCGGTATCTTTTGGGAAACAATTAAATGGCAGACTTTGAGGGGCATAAATCCAACTACCATCCTGGTTTAAGTATTTTTTTGTTTTGTTTTAGATCAATTCTTACATTTTTTGAGTCATCCAAATAATTATATGTGGTTGCTAGTGTTTCCCAAAAGACTTCATGTTATCGACTATGAACATTTAGTGACCTTTTATGTAAAATGAGGTATCTTAGTTACTGCTTCTATATGTTTTTATCTTTTCAGTCGTCAATTTATATATACATTCTACTATGGTAGATAGCTTGCCATTTGAAACTAAATATGGGTTGTTGACTTCTTAATGATTATTCATTTTATGTAATCCTTTTTTTTTAATCTTTTTATTGATTTCAGAGAGGAAGGGAGAGGGAGAGAGAGATAGAAACATCAATGATGAGAGAGAATCATTGATTGGCTGCCTCCTGCACGCCCCCTACTAGGGATCGAGCCCGCAACCCGGGCATGTGCCCTGACTGGGAATCGAAGCGTTACCTCCTGGTTCATAGGTCGATGCTCAACCACTGAGCCATGCCTGCTGGGCTGTAATCCTTCTTGAACTTGAATTCTACATAAACCATAAAAAAATGATTTTATGTGTTTTCTTGGGAAATCTATATATATAAAAGCCAAGCAACTGGAACGGTGGAATGACTGAAATGACCGGTTGTTATGATGCGCACTGTGGCGGCCAACTGCCCAATGGGGGCCCTGATTGCCCCCCCCCCCAACCTCCTACGGCCCCTCCCCTGGGCCGGCTCCTCCAACCCTATTGGGGGTGGGGTCGGCCAGGCAACCTTCCACGGCCCCTCCCCTGGCTGGCCCAGCCCTGATAGGTCCCCATGGGGTGAGCCAGCCGGACCCCACCTGTGCACAAATTCGTGCACCAGGCTTCTAGTAAATTCATAAGATTTATTCTGTTAGTTACATTTTAGGACAATTTTGTACTTAAGTGATGAACATATCAGTTTTTGTGACTCTCACAAGTTTTATATGTGTCTGGTTAGTTTGGACCCATGCAAACTGATATTGAATTAGTACTGGGAATTTTCCTAGAATGTTAGATGAACTCTTCTGTAAGCAAGGGACTGAGTACTTATTTCTTTAATGCACAATTTGAAATTGTGGGGATTTGTAATGTTGATTTTTAAGCTTGAAATATTTAGATAAAGATATCATTTGGAATACTGATAATCTACAATGGCTATTTTTAAAGATTAGAAGAGAAAGTATGTTATAAATAGGTTAATGTTAGTTACTGTAAAAGTTCTTAGACTAAATTATTTTATGTTACATTTCCTATGATACGGTTCTCCATTCTAAAATACAGTAGATTCTTGATAGATTTTTCTGTTCAAAGTTTTGACTTTAAAACAGATCTAGAAAATTCATAAAAGAAAATAATATATAACTTTGTTATGATCCAGATTTGCCTTGCAGGTGTAGAAACAGGCCACCTAGCTAAGCTAGTCACAGGCATCTACCTCACAGCTTTGTTGTGCTCCAGTTCTGGGACTGTTGTGAGAATTGAACTTCTTTGTGAAAAACAAAGAAAGCCAACCTCCAGTACTAGAAAATGATGATTCACAGATAGAAAATAGAAGCTTTACATATACTTAGAGAGGAGCACCAGGTTTGGTGGTACCTTGGGTTAATGACACAGTCAAATCTATACAAAGTCAATAACAAGTTTATGAAAAGTGCTCTCCATGCAAAAGTTCTTACCTGAAGAATAAAACTTGGTGAATTTAAATATTGGTTTCCCTGTGCTGAATAAGTCTAGTTCACACAGAATACTTTAACTCTTGTTCGAATCTGGGAGATTGGAGTCTGTACAAACATTTTCATTTTCATAACTTTGAAGGTACACAAAGGTGTTTAGGTAGTCTTTCAAGAATGTTAGGGGCTTATTTTTATAGTTATTTTCTACCTGCAGAGTAGTGTTGGTGTTTGCTCCCCCCTTCCCCCCGCCCCCCTTCCCCCCACCCCCCCGTCCCCAAAGCCCTGAAAAATAAGTACTTTTATAGAAAAGAGTTTTATAGAATTTATCTGTAACACAAGTACAGTCTAAAATTTTGAGTTAAGATTACAGGTATATGTCTGTCAACAATGTTTAGTATAGGAAAACATCAAGAATGATTAAAATTCTGTAGTTTACTTCTCCACCCCCATGATAATACTGGATTGAATTATTACTGAAGTTACAGCCCATCATTGGTCTGAATGGATCTAAGAATTTGGTAGTAGAATTAATGTGAGAATGGCTTTTGGCTTAGAAAAGAGTATACAGCCCTTCATTTTTTTACAGTTTAAAACAATTGGGTATTTCAAAAACAGTTAACATCAGCTAGGGGTAGTTTTCTATTGTCTTATATCATTACTAGAGGCCCGGTGCTTGTGCACGGAGGGGACCCATCAGCCCAGCCTGCACCCTCCCCAATCCAGGAACCCTCGGGGGATGTCCGACTGCCGGTTTAGGCCCGACCCCTGTGGGATCGGGCCTAAACCGGCAGTCGGACATCCCTCTCACAATCCAGGACCGCTGGCTCCTAACTGCTCACCTGCCTGCCTGCCTGATCACCCCTAACTGCCCCCCCTGATGGCCTGCTCACCTCCAACTGCCACTCCCCCCCCCCCCTCCGCCACCGGCCTGGTTGTCCCTAACTCCCCCCCTGCCGGCCTGGTCTCCCCCAACTTCCCTGCCCCCCGCCAGCCTGGTCGCCCCTCACTGCCCCCCTCTGCCGCCCTGGTTGCCCCTCAGTGCCCCCCCCCCCCGCCAGCCTGGTCACCCCTAACTGCCCCCCCTGCCGGCCTAGTCGCCCCACGCAGCCTGCTGTTCGGTCGTTCCGTTGCCCCTCACTGCCCCCCCTGACGGCCTAGTCGCCTTACACAGCCTGCTGTTCAGTTGTTTGGTCGTCCCTCACTAACCCCCTGCTGGCCTGGTTACCCCCAACTGCCCTCCCCCCTCCCCCCCGCCAGCCTGGTTGCCCCTCACTGCCCCCCCCCCCTGCCGGCCTGGTCGCCCCACGCAGCCTGCTGTTCGGTTGTTTGGTTGGCCTTCACTAAGCCCCCTGCCGGCCTGGTCGCCCCACGCAGCCCGCTGCTCAGTCATTTGGTCGTCCCTCAGTAACCCCCCTGCCGGCCTGGTCGCCCCACGCGGCCTATTCGGTCATCCATTCGGTTGTTTCGGTTGCGACAGTCGCTTAGGCTTTTATATATATAGATGGGAGGGAACAATTGACGTGGTGTTTTGAACATTAATACAACATCTTCTGTGGTTTTAATGTCATGTAGACGGGCAGCTTAAGTTTGACTTAGGCAGTTTGTCTGTCTGTACCATGTTTTTAAAATGTTTTACGTATCTAGTCATTGTGTCTAACTTGCTCTTTGAATATCTAGACCAGGCATCCTCAAACTATGGCCCGCGGGCCACATGCGGGTGTTTTTGCCGTTTTGTTTTTTTTACTTCAAAATAAGATAATGTGCAGTATGCATAGGAATTTGTTCCTAGTTTTTTTTTTTTTAACTATAGTCCGGCCCTCCAACGGTCTGAGGGACAGTGAACTGGCCCCCTGTTTAAAAAGTTTGAGGACCCCTGATCTAGACTTATTCTTGAGCTTTAAAAAAGACCATGGGACTCCCCTCCTCCCTCAACAAAACCTGGCAGTAAGTAAACTGCTCTAAAGTGTTTATTTGTATTTAGTTTAGTTTTGTTGTTTGACTGATAGCTAAAGGATGAGGTATATTATTTTCGGTGTAAATTCATGTTTCAGCATTTGGAATTTCAATGTTCTCTTTTGAAAAGTGAAGAGGAAAACAGAAGGTGCATAATCCTTTATGTAAATAGGTGAAGTCATAAATAGTATGCACATGAGCTTCCCACATATAGGATATATGATTTTTAAGTAATCAGATTACTCTTTTCTGAAATCGTGTTACTGCAGGAGAATGGATAAGACAGCCTCATACTTTAGATATCTTTAATTTCAGTTTTCCCCATTTTCTTTGCCCTATTTTTTTAAAATTTATTGTTTAAGGTATTACAAATAGTAGGACATATGTCTCTCTCTCTCTTTTTTTTTTCCCCACTGACCTCCCCCCAGCCTCCCCTACACCCCAGCACTTGCTCTCGTCCCCTGCTCCTAGTGTCTTGCGTCTGTTGGTTGTGTTTACATGCATGCATACAAATCCTTCGGTTGATCTCTTGCCCTACTTTTAAGAGGAAGAGGGTACATTGGTTTCCTCCTTTTCAGTTGAATAGTTTGTATTTAATATTTACTAAAGCCAAAGAAAATATAATTTCCATGACTTAGAATGTATTTTTTTAGGTCTTTTTAAATATTAAATCAGCATTTAGTTCTTTTAGTAGCACAGTTTGTGATGTTATCTTATATATTAATTAGTAGGCTTTTCATGTAGGTCAGCTAATATTAATAACTCTGATTTTAGGGCATAATGGCACAATAGAAAATGGGCTTTGGAATTAGAAAACCTAACAAAGTTTGAACATCTATTGCCACTTACCAATCTTGTGATCCTGAGTGAGTTTCTTAACTTCTTTACTAAGGAGTTGTAACAAATATAATATTTTCCCCTCTCTCCTCATTTTTTTTTTAAAGAAAGGGCTGAGGAAGCACTGTAGTATAACTAAGTTACTATATAATCAAATATGATAACATTTGTTCAGTAGCATTGATTCTTCTATTGAACCACTGTTTGTGTTAAGACATTTTCCATTGTTTTGTGTTGCATTTTCAGATCAAGAAAATACCTTTTTTTTTTTTTTTGATGGGTAGCAAATATCCAGCTAAGAGGGTGAATCAGCTTTTCCACCTCCCTCACACCATTTCTATACAGCCTCACATTTTCTGCTAACAATGAAAATTATGTTTGTTCAGTTTGGGAGTACTGGAGTTCTTATTGTTGACCATAAATTTGATATTCTTTACAGAACTATAATAACATGTAACTTGGTTTTAAAATATGAGTATTGAATCTATAAAATGTTCAGCTTGCAATTAAGGATAACAAGGTGAAGACCCTTTCCTGATGAAAAATGAGTATCACAGGGTCCATTATCAAGCTTTTAGAGCTTATTATTCTTAAAACTACTTCCCTAATGTTTTGGCTAGAAAGATTTTTTTAAAAATAAAGGGTGTCCCCCAAAAATGCATACACACTTTAACAGCTAATAGCTCAATTTTGAAAATGAAGTGTATTTTAATAAACACTGCCTTTATAATTATTCAAAGTGTGTATACATTTTGGGGGGATACCCTATATAACAAATTTTCCTGGCTTGAATGATTTGTTACCTCAGAAAACTTTCTTCATTGTTCATTTTATGGATGTTTTATTATTTTTAAAAGTTTTTTTTAAAGATTGATACTTTACAGGGAGCATAATAATTTTACCTAAATCATAAAGGTATCATCTGACTCTTTGTGGCATTGATATTAAAAGTAACTTTTAAATAGAGGTTTTATTTTTAGGAATCATTCTTCCCTAATATATAGTTTTTAAAAATCATTTTTAATTTCAATAGTAGGTACTTAAATTATTTCCTGGAGTTTTACATACATAGAACTTGATTTGTATGCATATTTTAGTACATATACACATAGTTTAGTTAGTAGTTTGCTGCACTTATTAGCCTAACAAAAACAAAACATTGGAAATATAAGTAATACTCAAGTGGTCTATCATGATGCTTATTTCCTTTTACATAGTTAAAGTGTAGCTACTGATACATTACTTGATTTATTTTTTAATGATATTTCATAATTTTCCTTTGATTACAATATAATGTTCATGGGGTAATTTTGGAAAATTCAGCAAAGTTGTAAGAAAAACATACTATTACTTAAAACCATTATTTTGAGCTGTCTTTGTCTTTTGCTGCCTATGTTTTCTGTTTCTCTGACCTTCTGTGTCTTAAGTGTGGATTTAAGTATGCATGCATACAATAAAATAGAAGTTTAAAGATCCAAAAGAAAATACTGCTAAATATTTTCCTGACCTTGGAGTGAATGAAGTATTTATAATAAATTTAAAACAAGAAGAAAAAACCATATTAAAAATGTAGTCACATTTGAATCCATCTTTAAAAAATAAGTAAAATTAAAAAGGCAAGCTGGAAAAAATACTTTTTACTACATCATTCCGTTTTAATTTCCTTATTCCTTTTTTAGCAGTTAGTACTGGATTACACTTATACTTTACTTTTCCTCTTGTGTATAGTTTTGTTTTAATAAAGCCTTTTCTTGAGTTGACAAGAAAAAAATATAAATGACTATACACATGTTTCTTAACATTTTATTGATTATTCTTAATGCCGATTAGAAGCATTGAAAGTATAAGCCCATTTTAGCTTATACTTTCAACCAATTTTTGCCTCTAAAACCTGGACTCAAACTGTTGTCAAGTAAAGTAACTTGATATTTCATCATTAGTGAGTGGTGAAATAAGCAGAAAATGGGGAATAAAGAGGAAGGCTAAAGTGAACATTAATAATTTACAGATTGAGGAATCAACCCTCAACTAATTGAACTTGGTCTAAGTTCACACAGCCATGAAGCATGTGTGTAGAGCTTGAGGATGGTAAGTTTTAGCAGCTGGCATTAAAGATCCAGTGAGTGAGTGGTGCTGGGTTGTCTGGAGTTAAGTATACTCACTGGGGACTCTTAGTTTTGTCGTACCTATTTATTAGGGTTTGTGAGAAACAAAAGTAAACTGTAAAAGAACTGTGGAAGCAATTAGCAGTTTTACAAATATAAGTAATAATAATTTTAATTGTGGATTTTATCCTTGTAAAAAGCTATTGTTCAGTATTGCTTAAAAGTAAAATCTTCAGGACATGATCAGCTTGTATTCTTTACTGGTAATTTATATATATATATGAAAGGCTAATATGCTAAGTGTCTCTCCTACCGTCCGACCGGTTGCTATGACACACACTGACCATCAGGGGGCAGACACTCAATGCCGGAGCTGCCGAGCTGCAGTGACTTGGCAGCTGTGGTTCTCGGGTGATGCATCCCAAAACCAGAGAGGAGGGAGCCCGATTCTTCGTGGGGTCGTGTGATTACCTTCGGCCGTGGGTTATGTTGTTGCTGGGGCACTGTTGGCCCCATATCTGGTTTACTGCACACTTGTGTTTGCGTTCCACACCCTATACGACAGCAACTTTGCAGAGTGCCCTCTTGCACTCCGGGATCTCTCAGGGGATGTTGGAGAGCCAGTTTCTGCCCAATCCCCGCAGGCCAGGCCAAGAGACACCACCTGCCGGGCTGAGGAGGGACTGTGGGAGGTTGGCTCCAGGGTGTGTTGGGCCTATCTCACCCAGTCCTGCCCCACCGGCCACCTTCTAATTATTTTCCTTTCAATGTGCACGAATCCATGCACCAGGTCACTAGTTTCTTACAATTTTGTTTGTGGAATAGATCGAAGACCTTTGTCTGAATTTTATGTTTTAAAAAATTGATGAGAGAGCCCCCTCTAGTGTCTGAAATATCCATTTTAAAACATTTGTGTCAATCATGGGAAGTTTTGGGGAATAAATTAGCTGCTTTTTCCTTTCACATCTGGACATAATTTTTTTAACTTTTCCTTTTGGAGGGAGGGAGGGTTTTTCCTTTTTTTAAAAGGTCACCGGAATTATGGGTAGGGTGTGTATTGAGGGCAATAGAAAACTTGGGAAAGGAAAGATCAAAATGCCATTTCTACCTTTTTAGAAATAGTTATTTTTGAATGACCTGGAATAAGGCCAAACTATACAGTGTTTTTTTTGTTTTAGTTTACATTTGTTTCTGAATAGAGTGAGTCTTAAAAATACTTTGTTTTGAAATTCTTCATGATTAGATCTCATCTTAAGAGAATTCTTTCTAGTTTCTGAAAGTAAGTTTTAGTGGAAAATGACTTTAAAATAGAGCCTGCTTCTCTTCATGGAAGTGTTCTCATTTTGTTATTTTTTGTTATTATCGTTGCCATATCTTTCTGTGGATATCCTATCTAATAAAAAGGGAATATGCTAATTGACCATCATTCCATCACAAAGATGGCTGCACCCACAGCTGAGGCCAAGTTCCCATAAGGAGCCTTAACAAGCAATCAGCAGGGACCTGAGGCTACGCCCTCCCCCGCCCCCATGGGGCTTGACAGGGGACCTCAGGCTGTGTCCCCCGCCCCCGTGGGGCTTGACAGGGGACCTCAGGCTGTGTCCCCCACCCAGCAGGGCTTGACAGGGGACCTCACTTCAAGCTGTGCCCCCTACCCCGGCACCAGGCCAGGGGACCTCAGACTGCACCCCTAGCCCGGCGGGGCTTGACAGGGCACCTCAGGCTGTGACCCCCACCCAGTGAGGCTTGATGGGGGACCTCAAGGTACACCCCCAGTACTGGGTTGGGGGAACTCAGGCTGTGCCCCTGCCCAGCGGGGCTTGATGGGGGACCTGAGGCTGTGCCCCTCTCCTGGTGCTGGGCCGGGGGACCTGAGGCTGCGCCCCCCCGCCTGGTGGGGCTTGATGGGGGACCTCAGGCCATGCCCCTCACCCAGCAGGGCTTGACAGGGGATCTCAGGCCGTGTCCCCCACCAGGCGGGGCTTGACGGAGGACCTCAAGGCATGCCCCCGCCCCGGTCTGGGCTGGGGGACCTCAGGCCACGCCCCCTGTCCTGGTGCCAGGGCAGGGGACCTGAGGCTACGCCCCCTGCCCGGCAGGGCTTGATAAGGGTGGGACTGGCCGTGTCTGGATCTAGCCCAATGGGGGGGGGGGCGGCCGGGTCTGGGTCTCACGTGATTTTGAGGTACATGTGTGTGTGGAGGGGGGGGATCTTGACTCTGGGTCCCGTGGTATGCCCCAGACTCTGATAGGAGGAAGGTTTTCATATACATTTTACTAATTTTCTTTCATCTCTGACACTTCTATTATAGAGAAAGGGCAATTATTTCCTCTAATTAATCCCCTTTTAATGTGCACGAATTTCGTGCACCGGGTCACTAGTACTTTATAACGATACTGTACGTCTGTTTTAATGGCAAGTTGTCATTTTACATAGTTCCCATTGTTTTTCAAACCAATGAAATAAGGATTCTTAAATTATTGGCTCTTTGCCACCTCTCCTTCTAAACACACAATATTCAAACCCACAGGCCTTCAGCTAAGAATTTGGTGAAGGGTTATGGAAACAGGACCTTTCTCATTTGACCCATGGGCTTTTGTAGCTTGAACAAGGAAAGTAGTGTTCTGAAAGCAACAGCATTTATGAAGGCTCTAGTGAAAATATTTCAGGAGTATGGACTAAGAGATTAACTTCTTTAATCTTGTTCTCAAACAAATTAAACAATGCAAACAGATTTCAAGTGCATTCTTGGTAATGAAATGCTTGGATGAACTATAATCCTAATTGCTATTGTTCATTCCCACAGCTGCATTTTGACACTTTTAACTGCCTAAACCACACATTCTTCAGCCAGTAGGACAAACAAAAGCATTCTGAAATCAATTATTTTGTGGCATCTTAAATTGCAAATCTGTCATTGGCTGCCTTGATTTTATTTTGGTTCCATTGTTGACAAAATTAGGAAAAAAATATGATTATTCCCTTTATACATAAAATTATTGTCAATAGAATCATTAGTGGATTTTTATGTAAATTCACTCATTAATAGTATTAAATTTTCAAGGAGGCAGTGGAGATTGTGTATTTTATTTTAACCCCAGGGAAATAATTTGTATTTATTTTATCACACTAATTAATATTTTCCAAGATTTAAAAGAAAATAATAGTGTTTTGCTTTTCTTCCTTAGTAGAACAGTATTTTGAATGTAAATCTAGAAGTCGAGTTTATTCTGTGATTTGGCAAGTCATAATTATATGCATAATGGTTCCTTTAAAATTTGACCCAAAACTGTTTATAACTAGTCTATTCCTTCAAAATAAATTGAAGTGTTTTCAGTAAATCTGAAGTTTATATTTCTTTATGTTTGAGAAAGATTCGGTTGCCAATTTTAATCAAACCTTTCTTATTTTAAAAGCAAAATTGTTTGATGGCTGAAAAACTATACAGCAAAAGTTGGATCTATTTAAGTAATAAATAGAAAACCAAATTCTGATTTCTCATTATTTCTAAGACTTAATTTTAAGTGGGAGATTTGAATTACCATATTCATTATCATCTATTGTAACAATTGTTTAGTAACAATCGGAGCTTTAGATGTCAAATTAATGGTGGTATAGTGTGTCACATTTTCAAAGTATTTCTTTACTCCTCAGCATATCTTTGAATTCTTAAGTCCATATAAGCATGTGAAATTGCTTTAAATATCAAGCAGTTTTGCCATCTAATGTTTTAAATTTAAGGTACTCTTTAAAGTTAATCATTTTTTATAAAAATATTTAATATTTTAAAATTCTAATAGGTGATTATTATCTTTAAGAATAAAAGCATAATAGCTAACATACTAAGCACTTCCTATGTGTCAGACACTGTGCTAATAATTAAATACCATTTGATATGCTTCCCTTTGAATTAGTAATCTTAATTATCCCAATTTTGCATTTGAGTAAGCTGAGTTAGAAAGAATTAAAATAGTTTTGTCAAAGGTTACGAAATGATTGGAATGAGATATTTCTGACTCTTAGAAGCCATGTTCTTGACCACTACTGAAGTCTAAGTGAATGTTAAATGATTATCATACAATCTCCTGATGGAATATCCTGTAGCCATTAAAAGTGTTGGTTACAGTGACTATATAGTGAGGTTCAAAATGTATATGGTAAGTGAAAAAGATTAAGTGTTTACAGTTAAGTGTTCAGAGTGGTTCTAAACATTTTTTGGAGTGTTATCTCTTATTTGTTATTGCTTTTTAAAAAATATAAATAATGTTCAGCTATTATATAATTTTGTCAATTAATTTCCAGAATTTCTGTAAGCCAGAAATTTCAGACTGCATGTAAACTAGTTCGAGTCAGGAAACTGACAACTTTAGTTTATAATAAACTCTATCATGTTCAATTTTCTTTTTAATTTGACCCAAAATCATTTTTTACTGGACTTATGCCAGTTCTAGTATAATCTATTATCAGTATCCGTGAAGAATAATGGAATAGTAAAATCTTCTTAAAGATAACTTAAACGTACTATATAGTGTCCTTAGGGTAGCTTGTGCATAGAAGATATTTTCTTTTCCACTCTGTAGAGGTATCTCATTAGGACACCCAGTAGTGTCATTATTAAGTTTTCATGTATTTCTCACATTTTGATGCTAATCTTTGTGCGTATGTGCGTGCATTTTTTTCCTTTGCAGCACCAATGTGGTTATGAATTATTCAGAGATCGAGTCTAAGGTTCGAGAAGCAACGAATGATGATCCTTGGGGACCTTCTGGGCAACTCATGGGAGAGATTGCCAAGTAAGTTATAATTTGACTCAGCAGTGCAGAAAGAATCCAAGTATCTTTACACAGAAATGTGAAATTTGCTTTCAGTTTTAAATCGTTTAGCTGCCAGATAGAAATTTTGCATAATCATTCAAATATTAATGGAGGAAGTTTTTTTACACTGGGTCCATTCCCTTTAAAAATTAGCTCAAAAAAGTAAAGCAAAAATTTTTGTCAATGAAGTTTAAAGACTTACTGTAACTTACCATGTAAAAGTTTGACATGTGTATAAAATAACTTGAAATAAACTTACGAAAATTTAAAGACTTGTAAAATATAGTATTAGTTATTGGGGTTTATAAATGTACTAGATATACAAAATACAGGAAAAACACTTTTAAGGAAGCATATCATTAAATTTTTTTAATTAAGCTTATTAATTTTTTAAGGCTCTTTAGGAAAACATAACAACTTAGAACAAGCCTGCCATCTACTGTCAAAATTAACATATTGCAAGGAAAATTATTCTCTTTTCAGGGCCACATTTATGTATGAACAATTTCCAGAACTTATGAATATGCTTTGGTCACGAATGTTAAAAGACAACAAAAAAAATTGGAGAAGAGTTTATAAGGTATGGGCATTAGTCTGTTTTTATTACTTGACATGTTTAAAAAGAATGCTTGAAATTTTAAGGTGTATATTCATAAGTGACATTAAATCCTAGAATATCCTAAAACAAGTATTTGTGTTATATTTTCTAGTTGCCATGAACAACTATTCTTAAAATGTTTAAAAATAATACTAATACTACCTCTAAATGTTGACTATTTTTATTTTATAGGTTAAAATTTTTCCAACCAAAAACGTTTATGCATATCAGAAGTAATGAATCTATAATAGTATGCATATTTAGTATATGAGCAATTAAGATGAAAACTATAGTCTAATTAATATGGTTTGTCATCTCTACATAAAATTTTGCCTAATGTGTAACAGTATTATTACAGTATTCTGCATCAAAAATGTTAGTTTAAAATAAAGTTAGAGAATCTGTTTTGATCTCCTAATATAATCTAGAATATTAAAACAAGATTGTCATCTCTTCTTCCTTTTCCACCATATTTTTTTGCTACTTGGAATAAGTTCTAATATGCTTTCTAAAATGGTGTGTAATATTTATATTTGAAACTTTGGAAACAACATTTCTGACTTTCAGGATTGGAAAACAATGTTTTAGTTACATGTTTTGTATGCTGTTTGTTTCAGAAAACATTCACTGTCATTTCCTCAACTTGTACAGTAGTTGTGATAAAATAGTTAAAATTTCTGTAAATTAAATTTTTTAGATTAGAGTTTAAAATAATCCTGTGCAAACTACTTTTTAGGGGGCACATCTGTAATACTCTCAACAATATAGAAAAAAATAAAAACACAAAATAATAAAAAAGTAAATCAAGAATAGTTCCTGGTAGAGGGTTTTTACCACTCAATTTTGCCAACTTAGTTAAATTTTTATAGATCTTATCTTTATGTGAGGTTTGTTCAAGCAAAGTTAAGATCAAAATGCACAGTTCACTTCTTTTAGTGTAATTGTGTAGCATTCACCACTATTTAATACCAGAACATTTTTATCCCCTCAAAAAGAAACCTCATAAACATTTTTTCTCTTTATTTGTTGGCAGCAAATGTTTGAAACAAAAGCCACATTATTAACCCCCAAAATTAAATTTTATCTGTGGAAAATTCTGTGGGATCTTATAATTAATAAATAGTTGTTCTCTTTAAACTTATGCTCTAACAAATCACACTTCCATAATGCCCAGATGAAAAGTAAAAACTGAGCCAGCTTTCTAAAAGTTTAGTATTCATTTATATCATACATTCAAATATTTCTTAACATCCGAATTTTATTTTTCATCTTCTGACACATGGTATTCAGTAGATAGTGCTTGGTATAAGGGGAATTTCAAATTGACAATATTAAGTTTTAGACTGTATATAGTTTAATACACGTAAAGAGTTTCCACTTCCCTCATGAAGATTCTTTATTGGCTAATGTTGGGATTATTTTCTTTAACCATTTACCAAAGCTCTACCAGTATTTATTTTGTTAAATTATTTGGTGCTTTTTATTTTTACAGTCATTGCTGCTCCTAGCTTACCTCATAAGGAATGGATCAGAGCGTGTTGTTACAAGTGCCAGAGAACACATTTATGATTTGCGATCCCTGGAAAATTACCACTTTGTAGGTGAGCAATAGAAAAACCTTATAAGCAAATTAAAACAGTAGTTGGAGTTGTCAGTCACCTGAACCAGCTTAGAAGCTTCTACGCTCTAATTAGAATGTGACTGTTGCTGGTTGTGTGACGAGTGCAGAATCCAAGACGTGGGGCCCTAGAGTATTAATTAGTGAAGACAAGAACTTGCAGAAAAGACTGGCTAATAACAACAGAACCAACACAACATGAGTGTTCGGGTTTATATTAAAATATGCACTGGAGACTGGTCCCCTGTGGTGTCCATAAAGGAATAGCTTTAATCAGATGGGAAGAAAAGGTTAGAGCTCCAAAACACACACATCTGTTTGAAGCTGGGGGCTTTTTCCTCCCACCAAATAATATTTACTGTGCAAAGGCAGCAAGGCCAGAGTGTGTTTTGAATGTGAAAGAGGATACAGAATGAACCACATTTCATTTTGTAGTGTACCCCAGTTGAAAGCACTTTAAAATTCAGTTTCTCAGCTATACTAAATTCTGGTAATTAGTGTTTTCAAACTTGTATTGGGGAAACCAAGGAATTGGGGGTGGGTACTTTTCAGTCATTAATTGTGAATTTTAATGACTGAAGTGAGTGTTGCTTTTTGTTTTGTTATAATCCCATCGAAAAAGAAAATAACATTTATGGATATAAGTCCATTTCATATGGTCATTATTAGTAATCCTTAGTGGATCTTTAATTGATCTTGCATAGTGTTATATCTGGTCCTTTATAGTTCACCTTTACAGGCTCTTACAAACCAAAATTGCATCTCAAACCTTAGAATTTGCTGATGAGGAAATGACAAATTTTAACAACATATTTTGCCTCTTTTTATTAATTTTAAAATATTGAAGTTAGTTTCTTATGTTGAAATTTTCATGCCTGTTTTTTGTGTTAAAGAATTCGATACAGATTAACTGAATTCTTAAGGTTTTGTTTCTCCCTTACCATCCTCACAGATGAGCATGGCAAGGATCAAGGTATAAATATTCGCCAAAAGGTGAAAGAATTGGTTGAATTTGCCCAGGATGACGACAGGCTTCGTGAAGAGCGAAAGAAAGCAAAGAAGAACAAAGACAAATATGTTGGGGTTTCCTCAGACAGTGTTGGAGGATTCAGATACAGTGAGTATCAAAAACAGACTGGCACCTAAATATCCATTTAGCTTCTTGGGTGTATTTTAAGAATCATTGAAATATGAAAGACCAAAATGTTATTTTTTTCTTTTTAGGAATATATAGAATACTAAAATATATTTAATAGCCATTTCAGCTCCTATTACATGAATTTTAGGAATCTTCCTCTTTATTTTTTACTTTGGTGGATTCAAGAATATGGTGTTAACCATTAATTGTTAATTAAATGACTGCAATAAAACTATATATCCTGCTCTCTTGGGATTATCATTCTTTAAAAATGGATTTCTCTAATTCACCATTTAGCGCATAAAAATATGAATTTTGATCAAGAGATGATCTTCCTAATTTGAAACCAATTTAGCTGTTTGGGGCCAAAAATAGATACTAAACTTCCTATAAGTTAGTTCAGCCTCGGTCTTTTCCCTTCATTAGGCAGTGCATTAATTTGACGTAGAAAAAGGTGACTGGCAGTACCATCAGTTTTCATCTAGGCCTATCATTGTATTGTTCCTAACACATTTCAGAGCAGCTAGAACATTCATCTCCTGTGTTTATTTTATTTATTATTATCATTATTATTATTATTTTTATCCTCACCTAAGGATATGTTTATTGATTTTAGAGAAAGAGGGAGGGAGGAGGAGAGGGAAAGAGAAACATTGATGTGAGAGAGAGAAACATCAACCTGTTGCCTCCTGTATGCACCATGACTGGGGTTTGAACCCCCAACCAGGGTATATTCCCTAACCAGGAATTGAACGCGCAACCTTTTGGTGTACGGGACAACACTCCAACCAACTGAGCTACCCAGCCAAAGCTCCCGTGTATATTTTTAATGAAATCATATAGTTTGCTTAAAATAGATCACTAGGTGCTTGAAACAGACACAGAAAATAGATCTTTCAGAGCATGTCTCTTTGGACTCAGCTCTACTGGAGCTCTGGTCACCCCTGGTCATTTTGTGGACACAGTCCTATGTATACTTAACTGCATATTGGGGCTCTCTGACTCTCCCCTCCCATATCTGAATTGTTTATATTTGGATTATACTGAGAAGTCATAACTCATCATTGGAACTCTCTATTTCTTGTCTTGTGATTACCTACTAGTATAAAAGAATATTTTCACTCCTTTGCAACTCTGCTTTCTTGCCCACAAGAAAAAATACTGTACTTAATTTGCTGTTAGAGGATGTGTCTAACAGCAGAAAAATTTCTTTATGTCTCAGCATCAAAAGGGAATTCGGGAATCGGGAAAAAATATTTATATTAAATAAATCATGTAAATATGTTTTGGAGTTTTTATTTGTTTAGGGGAATAAGAAATTTTTAAATTATTTGCCTAAGTAATTTATTTTGTTCTTTAACTATTTCAAACTAACTATAGCAACTTAATGTGTTTTTTAGTAGAAATTGCTCTTTGCAACTATTTCCTCATTCTACTTGCTTATAATCCTCTTTTTTTACCAGCACAATGTAAAATTAAATTTAGAAAATTGAATAAGTTTTCATAATCAGTCACAGTGAACTAGTAAGTACAGTATTTGCAGTGGAGATAGAGTTATACATCCTATTTGCATCACATTCTTTTATAAATTATTTTCAGAGACCTAACTAATCAACTTTAACTATTTTATATGTGTGTTGTTGTTGTTTTTTCATTTTGACATCAGATAATGTTCTGCCAATATCCAGTATCTTTGGCACACATTTAGTATGACATCTACCACAATAACCAGTTTAGTTTTCATCTACTTTGATTTTTCTGGTAAAAATTTTTTTTCAGTCTGGTTTATCACATTGTCATTGAAATGTACATTATTAGAAAAACCACCATTTTAATAAAACCATCCTGGTAGCTCAGTTGGTTGGAGTGTTGTCCCGTACACCAAAAGGTTGCGCGTTCGATTCCTGGTCAGGGAATATACCCTGGTTGGGGGTTCAAATTTAATTCCATAATTAAATTTAATAAACTATTTGTTCATGTTTTGTTCAAGTTGGTCACTTTCAGATTAGTAGACATATTTTAAAATTCTCAAGCTTTTACAGAAAATTTTGACTGCAGTTTTAGCAGGCAACTCAGTAAAGGGTTTTATTCAATCTCCAAAGGACATATATGCCATCAGAACTTGTTAACCAAAGTTCAAAACAAAAGCTCTCTTAGCCACATTTGAATTATTTTATTTCTCATTGCTCTTCCCTTTTTTCTCCAACCTGTCTTAATTTTCAATGTTTTCTTCTCTTTAACCTCATGACTTCTCTGTACCTTCTATTCTTGCCTCTTAAGTTGAGTTTGGATATGGACAGGGAAATGGAAAAGTTCCCTTTAATGTTCATAATTCCTTTGGACCCCATGGTCAAGGACGAAAACAGATCTTGACAATTTGGGTTTTTTTTGTTCACTGCCAGCCATGATCTATTCCCTTCACTCTCAAATTCACACTCTCAAATTCCCTAGGTTTTGCCAGTCCCAGCATATGTTTGTTCTGAACTGCTTGAGCATACTTCATGATTCCAGTCTGTGTAGCTTTTGGTAGTTAGACTATATTTTTCTTGTTATTGTAATTAAAAGATGCTTTCTCATGTCGTGAAGTCCATTGAGTTATATGTCTAGTTTGATACGGAATGACATTTATGAGTCTTTTCAGCACATTGGGATATGTAGCATCCTATAGTTTGTGCTTTAGGAGACTTTGTCATCCAGTACTTTTCTAATAATTGAAAAATCCTTGAGAGACAGGAATGAAATATAATTCATTAAGTGACTTTTGTGAAAACAGAGATTTCCATTTCTCCTTTGCTTATATAGCCTGTGGTGGTTCTTGTGTTTTCCTCTACTCCTTCCAGCTGCCTTTAAGAACTTCCTGACAGTGCTGTGCTGTGCATTAAGGTCATGCAAGTTTTCATAAATAAAAGCTTTTGAATCTGCATTCCTGCCACCTAATGACTGGCAGTACATGCTGTGCTTTGCTGTAATTGTGTTGATTCAGCACTGTGGGAGCTTTCTGTTTTCCTTTGAAAACTATTTTATTATGAGGAAAAGCTTCAGAAATAAGAACTGTAGATACCTTCTGAATTTAATATCCTTAGAGTTGCTTCTCTTTTTAATGCTTATATAGGTGAAAGATATGATCCTGAGCCCAAATCAAAATGGGATGAGGAGTGGGATAAAAACAAAAGTGCTTTTCCATTCAGTGATAAATTAGGTGAACTGAGTGATAAAATTGGAAGCACAATTGATGACACCATCAGCAAGTTCCGGAGGAAAGATAGAGAAGACTCTCCAGAAAGATGCAGGTATTAACACTTTGTATTCTGGGTTACTTGGAGAGGGTGCTAAAGTTATGCAGCTGGTTTTTTTGTTTTGTTTTGTTTTGGGTGTTATCATTATTTGAGATTCAGCTTTTTCCCCCTAATATATTTAAGTTTTAGGTACCTGGAAAAATTGTGCATAAAGTACAAAGTTGCCATATTAACACACATAAAATTTCTACTGTCATTAACATCTCATATTAATATGGTTCATTTATTAACAATTGATAACCAATATTGATATATTGTTATTAACTCTGTTGTTTGCATTAGGGTTCACTGTGTTGTACAGTTGACAAATGTATAATATCCACCATTAGAGAACCATATAGGATAGTTACCCTGCCCTAAAAATGCCCTATGCAAAAATATGGAATGATTTATGAATTTGCATGTCATCCTTGCACATGGGTCATGCTAACCTTCTCTGTATTATTCCAATACTAGTATGTTTGTTGCTGATGACTGGCTGTGCAGCTGTTTTTAAAATGCAAGGTCAAACATTATTTTAAATTAGTATTAACACACTTTGCATATTGTGTATGTCCATTTATTTCTAAAGTTATCACATTTCCTACATGTTTTTATTCAGGCTATTTATTGGAATTACTTTTTTGCCAATAAGAACTTTCAGAGCTTATTTTTCATTTGGGCATCAGATTATCCAGAGATCTAAGATATTGCTGAAGGATAACAAAGTTTATTATATTAAATTTAAAACTAGGGTTTGAAATTTGACTCCTCCTGTGACATTTCATTATGATTCTGTGCCAGTGTGTCCCAGAAAAAAAATTCCAAATGGATTTTTGGACTAAATGTTTTTGAGTATAGACCTATATTTTCACAAACTACATTTCTAATAGTAGGACATTTTTATTTAGATTTATATAGAGCAATACTTGGAATAGCATTAATTTTTTTTCTTCTTACCAATATAGCTATAATCTAGTTTTCCTTCTAGTTAAAAGAGCACTGTATATTGAGCACTTCACTTGCAAAGCAAGTTTTACAAAAATTTTTATCATTTGTGCCCCATAGTATTTCTGATAGGCTAAAGAAAGGGTTTTTACCTTTACTGTATAGAAGTAAAACCGGAGGTCCATTAAGGCTGTGTGGAACTTGCTTAAAATAACAATTAGTGGTGGAAGCCTTCAAGTGACTTCTTATAACAGTACTATCTCTTTTTTTCCTTAAAACATATTAATAATTCAGATTTAGGGGTCATCAAAAGAGGAAATATAATTTTGAAACTAGGAATTTTTAAATATTTGTTTAGTGTTTCCATATATATTTAATCCCTGGAATTCCTGTCTTTTTCAACACTGTTTCTAGAATATCATCTGTGAAGAGCTAGAATTTATTTTTAGTGCTTTGAATATGTATATCTATTTTATAACTACATTTCTAGCTCTTGAATACTGAAATAGTTACATATGGTAATAAATACTAAACTTTGGGAAATGGTGCCTACTTCAAATATTCTATGCAATTTTTCTCTCATTAATGTTCTTGTGGCCTGTGTGTTTATATTTTTATTTTGGTTTAGAAAACACTGGCCATATATTCTGTTGCTATTTCCTGAAGAAGTGTGGGAATTAGGTAGATAGGTTGGTCAGACATCTATGTATTCTTGTGTTACTAATTTCCTTTGCCCTTCCATTCACACATTCTCAGTTTTTCTTTCTGGGCTTTCGTCGTCTTATTCTTGTTTTTTTCTTTTTCTACCTTGATTTTTTTTTTCTATGTTGACTCTAAGACAGGATCTGCTAGAGTTCCTAAATCTTTTATATAGAGTATCCCAGTTTAAGAGTGAAAATACAGTGTGTTTTCTTTATCATAGTAATTAAAGGGCACACCAGGGACTTTACATCTTGGAGTATTTTTAAGGAAAAGAGTAGATTTTTGGACAAAGTTGCAAGTGACCTCTTTGGCATATTACTAGAATTTCAAACTTCTTGGTTCATTATTAGATTCAGGAATTTTTGAACATAGATCAGATCTGAGGCTTCCATTTCATTGTGAGCTAGTCAGGTTTATGTTATCAATTTATAAAGAAATTACCTTGTATTGAAATAAAATTGGACCTCAGAAAGGTAAGAAATTTCTGTTTTACTTACAGGACTGATGGTGGGGATCTTTAGGTCATTTGTGCTGAGAAATTATATAGTAAGTGATAAGGGCTTTTAAACACTTAATCAGAATTTGTAGATTCCCTAAAATGCTTATAGATAAAAAATGCATTTAATCCCTTTACTGTGTGTGGGAAGCCATTCTTCTTGAACCTTGATTTACACAGATTTGGAATGAAACCATTCAAATGTGTTTCTATTTAAGTAGAAATTGTGTTAGATTAGTCTGAGTTAAATTACATTAGTAATAATAGTCATAGTTTTAAAGAGAATTTTCAGTATTTTATTTCAGGGTATTTTAAAATTAATATTTATAAACCACCTACTCTAAAATTAATATAGGTAATGGAGTATACTTTAGATAATTTCTCTCTGTGTTCTATTTGCACCAAAGGAAACCACAAAAACCCCAATGCTTTATTACTGGAAAAAGGACTAGCGCTGGCATTTTTTTAATCCATGGCATATGAAAAACTCAGTTTTTATACTCATTTTGTACTTTTTCTTCTACACTGTTAAAAAATCTTTTTGAATGTGCCTGAAAAAACATTTCAAAACATTTTAAATATATTTGTTTTCTGTGAAGCAATGTATTTGATCTGCTGATACTATAGTAAAAAAAGAGCACAGTTGTAAAGTGTATTACCTTATATTACTTTGCATTTATAGATTAGTGTTTAATCATTTGAATTTAAATATGATAATATTTAAAACATATCCATGGAAATTGAAATATTTTATTATATATTGCATTAGTATAGGAGATTCAATGACAGAATTATGTTATATAAATGGAACTGTAGTCCCACACTATCCATTTCAAGAAAATGGTCATCAATTGCAGATGTTGGAACTCTTAGGATCTCCTCTGTTGATTCTGATATGATAATCTGTTATTTTTAATTAAGTTTTAAATCTATAATAAATAAGTACTTGATTTATTTCAGACATTTTTTGTTTGTACACATTTATGTAAATACATTTTTATAGCAGTGTTTTAGACTTATCTAGGGAATTGGTTGGGTTCCTACTTTCCCTCCCCAACACATCCATGTCATTATTCAGATAGCTTAGATAATATTCTGTTGATCCTGTCAAATAGTCAAAGTATGGAATTTTAGAGTTACTGTATTTGAAATTCTCTAGCTCAAATCACCGAGGACTCCATTTTAAAATAATCCCTAGTCTTATTATTTTGCTTTATTTTTAATATCTTTTAGCGACAGTGATGAGGAAAAGAAAGCAAGAAGAGGCAGATCTCCCAAAGGTGAATTCAAAGATGAAGAGGAGACTGTGACGACAAAGCATATCCATATCACACAAGCCACAGAGACCACCACAACCAGGCACAAGCGCACAGCAAATCCTTCCAAAACCATTGATCTTGGAGCGGCAGCACATTACACAGGGGACAAAACAAGTCCAGATCAGAATGCTTCAACTCATATGCCTCAGTCTTCAGTTAAGGTGGGAATGGCACGAATTGACACATTGCACACAGTTTTATTCTTATAAATTACTTTTAGAATTACTGCATTAGTAGGCTTAGGCATTTCCAGGCAATCATATTAATTATAGATCATTTGGCATGTATTACTCAGAGTCATTCATTAATAATAAGAAATCTCTTGGGGGAAAGAAATCTGTCTAATTCCTGAATGAATGTCTGCACTTTCTATGAAAGTAGAAATGACACTCTTGGTTAACTTGGTAAAGGTTGTGAATCAGAATATAGTACATCTGTTTCCATCTAGTTACACCTCTGGTTACCAAGTACAACGAGATTCACTAAGGAAAACATGGGAATATTTGGAAGTTGTAAGAAAGGGCAAAAGAGGACCAAGTAGATATATAGGGGAAATGGTCTCATTTAATACAGAGATGGCGCCTTTAAATGGGAAGCTTATTTACTTGGTGGTCACTATGGATCCATAGTAGCACTGACTCTTGTACCTTCCTCATTTGTTTTTCATTCACTACAGAAATGGAAGTCCACCTACTAGATACCTGGCCACAGCTAGTCCTTTATTTTTATTTTTACTTTTATTTTTTGGGGGGCCTTCTGGTAAAAACCGGAAGACCTGCTGGACAAATTAAAAAAAGAGCTGTAAGCACTCACAGCTAGTCTCTTAGACAGAAATCTGCCAAAGAGGGAGATTTATCTCAAAAAAGCTGAATTGTTGTTTTGTCACTCTCCCCCTACTAGTGTTTGCTCATCTTGTATCTTTGCATCAGAAGTAGCTAAAAGCTAAGGGAAACATTTTTCTAATGCATCCTGCAAATAGTAGATGACTAAAAATAAAGCTAGTCCTACTTATTGTCAAGAACAAGTACTATGTATGCCCTAGCCGGTTTGGCTTAGTGGATGGAGCTTTGGTCTGCAGACCAGAGTCCCAGGTTCTGTTATGGTCAGGGGCACATACCTTGGTCGCAGGCTCCGCTCCAGGCCTGGGTCCTGGTCAGGGCTCATGCAGTAGACAACCAGTCAATGTATTTCTCTCACATCAATGTTTCTCTCTGTCTTTCCTCTCTTTTTCACTCTCCCTAGAAGTCAATGGAAAAATATCCTCAGGTGTGGATTAAAAAAACAAAAAGAAGAACAAGTACTATGTCAACTTTTGCCAAATATCTTCTAGTATATAATTTCACTCATATTTGCTCTTTTCAAGTTTTGATGAAAACCTCAAAATTACAACTCAACTTTAGTTGTAGTTAAAGAGGGGAAATGGCTGTTATTTCTTTCTGGTCTTAGATTTCCCCTGTTGTGGATATAGTTACTTTACTGATGATGACGGTACAGGATCTAGTAAATAGTTAAAACCCAAATACATGATGGTTATTATGTGGAGAATTTATTTAAGGTTGCATGAAGAAAATTATCCCAACTGCATAGTTTTTAAACAATCGAGATTTTTATATTTTATAGGATTTTTAATATCAATTTGTAGTACAGTCTGAATATGTCACTCTGCCATAAATATTTTATATTTTGTTTTTACTACAAAAAAAAGTTTAGAAGGTCAAAGTTCTTAAAAAGTTTCTCAACTATTGTAGATCTCTTTCAATCTCAAAGCCTTTTTGAACCATGATACAATATTTTAATCTTCAAAGCTCAAGTTAACAAGCCTAGGAACTCACGGTGTTTCCGTATTGCCTAGCAATTCTGTTCTCATGTAGCGTATATGTATTGAATGTATAGAATATGCTTCATAGTGCTTTGCACTATGGGGAAGAGAAAAATCATATTACAACTCCAGCCCCAATATTTAGTTTGAGAACTAAATATGAAATAATTAAATGTTAAGGTATATCAAACAAAATAGAATTGTACTGACTTACATAGTATGCAAACAATAAGTGTTGCTAAAGTTCACAGAATCATAGAATTTTAGAGCTTGATAGGATGTTGGCCTCTAATCCAGTGGATTTCAGACATTCTTAAGCATTGAAATTATCAAGGGAGCTTTGTAAGACTGTACAGGCCAAGATTCCAACCTGGGCAGTTATGACTCAATATAGAGATGAGGCTGGGCATAGGTACTTCTTAATGCTTCTCATGATTCTGATATGTAGCATTAAAATTTGAGTAGAAAGTATATGTTCCAGAGTGAAATATAATAAGAAAAAATGAGTTAGGGAAAAGAGGAATGTGGATGTTACAGAAACTATCTCTCCATAAGGATTTTAGAGTCACATATGTTTTTTCAAGAAAACTAAATCTACCCCCTATTAAGATAATTACAGGTATTTGTGTCTAAGTTGGAAATTAGAGTACAGCAAATTTAGAAAAAATAATAGAAATTAGTTTTCTAAGCTTATTAATTGTCTGTGTATTTTCAGACTTCAATGCCTAGTAGCAAGTCATCCGGTGACCTTGTTGATCTGTTTGATGGCCCCAGCCAATCAACAGGTAAGCTTCCACAGTGGCTTTTTATTTTTTAGAAACCTTGGTTTAAGAGTAGTTTTTTAAAATGTCAAATAAAAGGTGGAATAAAAAATAAATTTTTTTGTTGTGGATTTATTTTTAATATGAAATTAGTGAGCCTTGAGCATTATTTGGGGGGAATTGTCTAGTTGCCTGAAATAAGGAAGAAGGGTGCTTAAATATTTGATCAATAATTTAGTAATCTCCTTAATTTCTTTTTTTTTTTCTCCTTAATTTCTTTACCACTGATTATTTGGGGTCTTTTGCTTTCTTCATAAGCAAAATGTACTGCTCTGCTTGTGTTACTATCTTTTGCTGAATCTTCTGGCTCTCAGTGTCAGCCATGCCTAGAGTTCATTCATTTATTCAACAGGTATTTGTTGAACCAGACACAGGTCTGGGTGCTAGAGGAATATAATGCTTAGGAAAACAGAGTTCTTGCCTTCTTAGGAAGATCAAGTGGTGGAAATGCAGTAATTGTTAATCAAGAGTCACAAGTAGTTACTTAGTTACAAACATGCTTAAAGAAAATTGAGATTTTAGGTTGCGTTCAGTGATTATAGAGTTCTAATAAACTTAATAAACTCCTGTGCAACAAGTCAAACAGCTTAAGA
Organism: Cnephaeus nilssonii; assembly: GCF_951640355.1. Lineage (NCBI taxonomy): Eukaryota > Metazoa > Chordata > Mammalia > Chiroptera > Vespertilionidae > Cnephaeus > Cnephaeus nilssonii. Next base: position 93,631,150 of record NC_137076.1, on the reverse strand, counting down.
AATAAAATTTCTCTTTAAAGACAATTTTCCCCAACCTGTTTAAATTTCATTTCACATTAAATTGTAGATGACAAGATTGGTATATAAATAATGTGCAAAAATAAGTTGATTGTTCCTAGTTGTATGTAATGATTTTCTAAAACTGGATTAAAATTTACATTAGTGTCTAAGTGGAAGTCTGATGGAAATCACTTCACTAATAGTGTAGTACATACAATTAATATAAAGGCTCCTGTTATTTTTTTCTTCTCCTTGCCTACTATCATAAAATTCTTGGACTGGAAGTGAACTCATAGTGTATCTGGTTCAACCTAGTTTCTGAAATTCTTTAATTCCCATTCCCTTTTTTCTGTAACTATAAAATGTTTCTAAGATTATCCTTTAAACTCTATTGAACTGTCATGCGCAAGGTTACAAACAATTGCATAATTTTTTTTTAACAATTTATGTGCTTTTTGTATGTTTAAGATTTTAATGGTAGTATTAACTGGCAGCTGGCATGAAGCCCTATAATAAAGACATATTGTCATAGAATATCAACTATTTTGGACTTCATGGCATGAAATATTAAAGAGCCCTTTTCATGAATTTGTGTAAAGTTTTAATGGAGCAATCAGAGAAGAAATAACTAGGAAGATCAGATGAGTGAATGTAACTTTTTCCCTCCGTGATTGCTTTGAACAGAGAGAATTATTAAATACCAACATGCTTGCTTTGCTTGACAAGAAAACTTTGTGTGGTTTTTCTTCTCCAGTGCAAATAGTAGATTGATTAATTAAATGGAAATAGCAATTAATATTAATGTAGTAATAGAGACAAATGAAACCTGGAAGGTTTATCTTAATATTCTCTTTTAAAAAAACAATTGCATGTGGGAAATCATCTCCTATTTGAAACAGTATGTTTAACCAGTTTGTGCAGACTTCCCCAATCAGTACATAAATTTTGTTACCCAAAGTATCTATTTTAGTAATATATTTGAATTGAATTCAGCAGTGAAAAAATTGGACATTAAATCTTTAGCACCTACATACACATGAGGAAGTCTAAGAATCTACCATGTTAGCATTGCTATTTGGTATGCCATTGGGTGTCATTTACCAGATGTGCCTATGCTTATAATGGTACCATCATGCACATAAAATGGACACAAACTATAAATCTAAGCAGATATGGCATCTGTATTGCTTACCAGATAAATATCTCCTCTGAGAAAATGTTTAGATTTTCTCTTTTTATATGTTATATCCTTATTGTTAACAACTTCAAAAATATGTGTGTGGTAAAATCATTGTAGGATATTTAACAGGTTTAAAAATATACATGTGAAATCCATTCATCAAGATTTACTTGAGCCAGGCCAGTGTGGCTCAGTGGTTAGGTGTCGACCTATGAACCAGGAGGTCACGGTTCGATTCTCGGTCAGGGCACATGCCCGGGTTTCGGGCTCAGTCCCCAGTAGGGGGCATGCAGGGGGCGTCTGATCAGTGATTTTCTCTCATCATTAATGTTTCTATATCTCTCTCCCTCTCCTTTCCTCTCTGAAATCAATAAAAATGTTTTTAAAATTTAAAAAAAAAACCACTTACTTGAGACTATCTTTATAAATGTCCCACTGTGGTGATGTTCTTTTAAAATCCGTATTCAATTAATATTTTGTTGGCTTTTATATATAGGACATTTCTAAGTAAACATTTTAAAATGAATAATATTTTAAAGTTTTTAGAAAATAAGCCAATTAGAAATAGAATGCCCAAAACCATTCCATTTCATTTTTTAAGTATATCTCACTTGAAAAGTTCATGTTGTCTCCTTTGTCCCTTTGTAATTAAGGAATTTAGGTCATCGTTAACATACTATTAAATAAGTTATTTCTAGTACAATAAATAATGTTGAAGAGAAAATACACCCTAGTTGGTAGACATTACATGACTTGCATATGTTTTTATTTCTTTTTTTTTTAAGTTAACTTTTTTTTTAAAGATTAAAGTATATCAAGTCCAAAATATTCTTTACATTTACATTTGAACTTATTACCTGTATCTACTAATTTCTAAAGTTAGTTGAGGATGTTTACATAAATATGAACCACGTTGTTACATCCTTAATACATCAATTTATATATTAGAATTTCCTGGAAGTTGTCTCTAGTTTAAGCCAAATTTACAAAAATAAAAAATTTTAATATATTATCTTTTCACTATAAAAGTAATGCTAGAAATTTCACTAGAAATTTGATGGAAAACAAGTGATTCACCGTAAAGTTAACTATTAATTTTAGTGAATACTCTTTTTTAAATACATTTTTTGTATATTCAGTCAATATATCTTAGCATTTATTGTGTGGCAAATCTTTTGTCCATTTTTTAATTGGGGTGTTTATTCTTAAATGGTTTTTTAAAGAATTTCTTATATTAATTTGTCATATTTACATTTTTTTGTCATTTTAAAAAATTTTGTGTTAGAATTCTTTATGCAGAAGTTTGTTTTTCTAATGCAATCTACATTAAATTTTTTTGTTAAAGGAAATTTCATTTGTAGTTCAGCTATATTTTTCCTGTTCTCACAGTAATGCTTTGGAAAATACATGTTCCCAGCTGGTGACTGTAAATAACCTCCTTGCTACTCTGAAAAGGCAGATGGAAATGGTTCATTTATAATGACAGCTCTCATGTGGGAATCTTGAAGGATAGCTCTTGGTATGAAATTTAGCAGTCTTCCACATGCAGCATTTTTTGATAGACTCTTTTATTTAAATTCCCTTAGATAGAAGTTATCTGGGGAAATGCTTAAGTATAGAAAATTTCTGTTGAATTTAAGGCATTGGTATAAATAACATCATGCATATAGGTATGTATGGTCCCTTCTAGGAGAAAGACTTTTCCTAAATGAAATAGAGATCTTTAAATTTTAAGGTAGTTTTCAGAGTTGAAGATCAGATTGTGTAAAAACACAAGTAGAACCATAATCTCTGGCACTTTAGAAGATAAAAGATAATCTTTTCAAGGAAGGGTGGCTTCTGTCTAAAATAGTTAAGTGTGTATGTTTCCATTCTTTTTTAAAAAATTTTTATTTAATGATTTTAGAGAGAGAAAGAAAGGAAGGGAGGGAGAAAGGAAAAAACATCAATTTGTTGTTCCACATATGTATACATTCATTGGTTGGTTTTTGTATGTGCCCTGACCAGGGATTGAACCCACAACCTTGCCGTGTTGGGACAACTTTGTAATCAGTTTAGCTACCCAGCCAGGCCATTCTTTACTCCCAGTGTTCTTAATTAGTCATGTTGAAATCAAATTCCTTTATAGTATGGATGGAGAGGAGTAATATTTGCTAGAGTTATGCTATAAACATAGTATAGTTTCAGTTTAGGTGTTAGAAGGTAGAACAGTAGAATAACCAAGGTAGGTAATTATCTAAAATATTACATTCAGGATATGACAAAAATAAATATCTTACCCAATTTGAAGTTGTAATCTACAGTACTCAGTGCTTTTATCTGCAACATGAATTTTCTATGTAGCCCAGACTGAATAGGATTTGAAGATTCCTCACTTGTTTGGCATAATAAATGACATATTGATGCTTACTCACTGCTTAGATGAAGCAAATTAAAATAATCCCCAATTTTCAAATCCCTTAACGTAATAGTAAATGATTAACTATCATTTTGTTACCTAACAGTAAGTATTCTTTGATCAATATTTTGAACATGAAGGAACATTACAGAAGACAACTTATGAATATTAAGCAGCAACTGTTTGCAACATTCATTTCCCTGCTATTTTTTTTATTAATATATGTGCCTGTTTAAATAGTTTAAAAATATAGGTCATTGATCTTTTGTGCCCCTTGTCACATTTTATAATGACATACGTACCTATAAAGAGAAAAACAAGTCACTGTGATACTATCCTTTGGACAAAGCAAAAGTAGATGTATGAGCTGTAGTGTGGATAGGAGTAGAGAACCTTGGCCTTGGTGGGATGGGAGTTAGTTCATGCTGAGTGAGGATATATGTGAATATATGCATCTGTAATGTGGTGAAAGAATGAAGAATTAGTTATGCCTGCTGATAGTTGACTTCAATAAATGTGCATTAAAAAGAAATAATAAACACACATGTATCCGAAATTGATTTGTTCCTTTTATTACTGCTGGCCATTTATTAAGAAGGGGAGATGGTTCTAGTTTAATTAACCCAGTTGAGTGTAGCAGATGGGGCAGAATGTCTTGCAGCGATAAGACAATTCAGAAATGGCACCAGATGTTGGAAGCTGTCCCTGGTGGTGTTTGAGTGCAGCCCAGATGTTCCAGTCCCACCTGGCTAGTTTCTAAGCACTGCAGGCTAAGCAGCTGTGATGTAACCTGTATAATGTTCACATAACACTAAAAGCACCATAATTGAACTACTCTAAACTTCTAAGTTTGTGACTCTTAAGAGGTGAAATCTTTAAGGACAAACAAAAATAAGGACAACTATTTAATGTTTTAGATCCTTTGGCTATTGCTATTTAAGTGATAATTGGAGAGAAATGGGATATTAACATTTAATTTAATGTTACTGTTCAAATTGTAGATAAAAGTAAATATTCTTACCCAAGTAGTGTTTACAAGTATGTAGTGTCTGATTGTATGAGAATGTGATGTTATGCACAGAGATTGATTTGGATCTCACCCCTTTAAAAAAAACAGTTTAGAAGTAGCAAAAAGCGGTTACTTTTTCTTGTAATAAAAATGCAAATATTTGCTTGCTCATGGACTAAACAAAGTTTTTTCCCTAACTTTTATTTTTTAAAATTTCAAACCTACATAAAATTTGCCATATTTTCTTTCTCTCCTTAGTTCTTTTGTTGTTGTTTTATTGTGTACCATGCAAGGGAAAATTGCAAACATCATGACATTTTGCCCCTAAAATATTTCAGCACATCTTGTTACAACAAGGGAATTCTCCTTTTTAAATCACAATATAATTATCATACTTGGGAAATTTAACATTAAAACAGTATTAGTGTCTAATAATATACAGACCATATTCACTTCCTGGTGTCTCAATTATGTCATTTCAGGATAGCACTTTTTTAAAAATGCAGAGTCCAATCAAGGATCATGTATTTCATTTACTTGTATTTCTTTAGGCTCCTTTAATTTAGCACAGTCCCAGTCCTTTTTGTCTTTTATGATGTTGACATTTTCTGAAGTCTTAAGAGTTGTTTTACAGAATGTCCTCAATTTGTATTTATCTTATTCATTCCTCATCATTAGATTCAGATGTAATATTTTTAGCAGGAATTTTCTACGTGCGTGATGATCGCCTTTTCAGTTCCTTACAATAATGAGCCCATGAATACTATTTTGTCTGATTATTAAGTTTGATCACATCAGTTGTTATCCATCCAACTTCTCCACTGTAAAAGTAGCTTAACCCCGTGGTATTTACTAAATAATCTGTGGGGTGGTATTTCGAGATTTCCCAGCAACATTTTACCCAGGTTTTAGCATTCATTGAAGATTCTTATAAATACCACAGTTGGCTGGATAAACTGCATGCCCACATTATGTTCATGAAATATAAGCGAGTAGGGTCAATTATCCTACTAGACACAACTGAGGAATGTAAGAGTCTGTGGTAGCGTAAAGAGAACATGGTAACATGAAAACCTAGATCAACAAACTAGTTTTTATGGTGGGCCTGGGCCCTCTAATAGTGGGTATGTTTTAAGTGTGGTGCTAAAATGGCTTCCTGAAATTACTCTCAATTGTTCTGTGGTTCTAACAGTTTAACTTTTTCCTCATACTAAATTTCTAGGAGGATCAGCTGATTTATTTGGCGGATTTGCTGACTTTGGCTCAGCTGCTGCGTCAGGCAATTTCCCTTCCCAAGGTATGATCCGATTTGATTGGCCAGAAATCTAGGGTCTGTGAAAAGGTTATCAAAACAAAACAACTTCCTCCCTCCCACATCAGCTTCTTTTTGGCATTTCTTTCCCTGTTATATTTCTAATTTCTAGTGAATTTATTCAAAGATATATTATTGGGCCAATGTCTTAATTGTGCCAAAGGAATTAGTTTGCTTACAAACCATTCAGGTACACCTAAATAAAATTGTTCTTATTCATAAATAACTCCTTTTTAGATTTTTTATTTTGGGGTGGCGGGTAGGAAGTGTTAATAAGAATAAATCTCATTTTAGCAGCAAGGGTATTGTGGTTTATGTTTAGCTTATGATGTTCATGAATGAAATTCAGGGACCTTAGGTTTGGGCAGACTATCTTATTAAAATTCATTTCTTTATAATCTGGATATCTTAAGAGCAAAGAGCATTTCTATGAAAGATAATTAAACTTCATTTTGACAAATCCTTAAATAGTGAGCAATTGGATGTCAGGAAAAATTTCCTTATTCCATGTTAGGTCAAAAGTAAAAAAATGCCCTAGACTTACTGTGGTGATCATTTCATAATACATACAAATATTGAATCATTATGTTGTATACTTAAAACAAATATAATGATATATAAGCATGAGTTGCAATTTTAGAAAGTTGGAGGCTCATAGGCTTTCCCAAAGTTAAATGGTTACCACAGTATATGGCAGAGGTAGAAAGATAAAAATATTAATTAAAAAAGGGAAAAAAGACCTTAATCCTTGATGTTTAAGCCTATATTCTTCTTGGGCATTGGCTTTTTTGCCTTTCTTTCTTTTTTTTTTTTTTTTTTTTTTTGCCTTTTTAAAAAATGAAATATAATTGACATAAAAATTTTAGCTATAAAAATCTTAACCCTTAGGTGAGGCAGGGAGGAAAGATGTAATTTAACTGAATTAGTCTTATTACTCATTTCTAGTAGAGTTATCTTTTTTTATAACAAGTGGGTTAAAATTTGTATTTAGTAATATCTGGTTTAGGTTTGTAAGGATTTAGGAAGAAAGAGCCATAAGTTTTAATGTGGTTTGGGGTTATTTTGACAGCCTACCTGTATAAATTTCAAGTATTTCCCAGAAAGCAGAATTATGGAGTAATTAAACTGCTTCTTTTAGAAGTGTGGGTATGCCTTCTAAGGGTTCATATCTTGCTTTAGGCAAATCAAAGTGGAAGATAAACATTGCCCTAATTTTATAGACTGCCTGTGTAATTCTCAAGTTCTTATGTATATAAAGTTGCCTACTATGCAAATAATTCAAATATATTACTGTTACTAAGTGATACATCTCTTCATCTGTATGAATGTGATTAATATAACTTGATCACCATTACGCAAGGGGCTGAAATGGTTGCAACAATGATTAATCATTTCTGAACAATATATGCCCTGCTAGAAATATCTTCCTCCCATGATTAATCATCTCAGATAAAGTTTTCAGATGGGGCAACATATTTTGCCCCAGTTTCCATTCTATTTCTGTTTTATATATCAAGCAAATAGAAAATCAGCATAAAGTATACTTTATCCAAGTCTTAAGTTAGTTTTAATTGTTTAATATATAAAATTAGTAGTAAAACCTTAGTTCAGTCTCTTTTGTAAAGAAGATCACAGACATGTTTTAGTAAAATCCTGATATAATGAATATTAGCCCAGTTCTTGTATTGAATTTTTGGTAGAGCTTAGGGTTTCTAAGTGAATTACTTTCTCTTTTGAGGTGCTTACATTTTAATATGGTAATCCTATATAATAAAAGTGTAATATGCAAATAGACCAAACAGTAGAACAACCAATCAAAGCGTAATATGCTAATGATATGCTAAGGCTGCTCAACCGATAGCTATGATGTGCACTGGCCACCAGGGGGCATGTGCAGAACATGGGGGGATGGGGGGGGGATGGTGGAGCAGGTGAGGGAGGGCGCCAGACCAAGGGGGGGCGCCGGTGGCTGTCATCAGGGCAAACCTCTGGTGGTTACTGAAAGTTCTTTCTCCCGTGTGCCACAGTTCCACCTGGCGCTCGCACCTGCTGCCAGGGCCGGCCCCGATCGTCCCTCAGGGCTTCTCCACCTCCCCCTGCTCCTGAGGGGCGATTGGGGCAGCAGCCCCCACTCGCACCTGCTGCCGGTGCCGGCTCTAATTGCTCCATGCCATCAGCGGGTGCAAGCGTGGCTGGCACCATCAGCGCGTGGGAATGGCGCCAGCGGGAGCAGGGCTGCTGGCAGACAGGGGACCAGGGGCCAGTGGGAGGGGCCGGGCAGGGGCACAGAGGATAGGCTAGGGACCCTACTCATGCATGAATTTCGTGCACTGGGCCTCTAGTACAGAATATAATATTAGACTGAATGTTGTTCTCTTGATATTTAGCATAATAAGACACAGTATTGCAGTGATTGGATTACCTTTTCACCTAAACAATGTATTTCCAAGTTGTAAGTGAACATGGAGTACAAAGAGATGATGTTAATTAACTTAGAAATACAAACTATTTGCTTTCAGATGACAGTTTATATGTTGCTCTTTTTTTAAATTTGTTGTTCCATTTATTGATGCATTCATTGGTTGATTCTGGGTTTTGTTCTGTTTTTAGCTCTTTCTTCACTTTGCTTTTTCAACTTCCATGAATTCATATTTGTCCCTTTCTTAAAGAAAGGTTTATTTACTTAGACTTTTGTGTAACCTGGTTGAAAACTTTTTAAAGTATCGCTTGTCTTTATATTCATTGTGTTCAAAATAGTTAATATTATGTATGAAGAATTTATAAAGCTTGACTTACACTCTTATATAGCATACCTGAAGGAAAGAGTGTGATGTCTTGGCTCTCCCCTGTCTTTTCACAATCAATCAAAGTAAATATAACAAACCTTTTATTTAATCTTCACAACTTATGATTGTGTTTGTTTGTTTAAGCGAGGCATAGAGAGGTTTAAGTAGCTTGCTCAGGGTTTCACAGCTAGTAAGATACAAAATCCATATTTTTAAACACCAGTCTTTTAACTTACCAATTTTTATATTACTGAATGCATTAAATCTTAAACTTGTAGTTATACTTTGAAGTGTAGTGACCATTATCTTTCTTTTTTAAAATATTAGCATGAGTTCCCCTCTGAAGGCTATAACCCACATTTTATTTAAATAAATAGATTGAACAGTTCTATTTGAAGCAAGCAGTGTACTGAGGTCACACACACACACACACACACACACACACACAAACACACACACACACTAGAGGCCCGGTGCATGAAATTCATGCACAGGGGTGGGGAAGGGTCCCCTCAGCCCAGCCTGCACCCTCTCCAATCCAGGACCCCTTGGAGGACATCCCTCTCACAATCCTGGACCGCTGGCTCCTAATAACTCACCTGCCTGCCTGCCTGGTCACCCCCAACTGCCCTCCTCTGCCAACTTGGTCGCCCCCAACTGCCTTCCCCTCCCCGCCGGCGTAGTCGCCGCTCACTGTCCCCCTCCCCTGCCGGCCTAATTGCCCCCAACTGCCTCCCCTGCCGGACTGGTTGCCCCAACTGCCCCCCAACCCCCATCGGCCGGGTTGCCTCTTACTGCCCCCCCTGCCAGCCTGGTTGCCCCCAATTGCCCCTCTCTGCCGGCCTGGTCACCCCACGCAGCCTGCTTGTTCAGTCATTTGGTCGTCCCTCACTAACCCCCCTGCCGGCCTGGTTGTAGGCAGCCATCTTGTGAGGGTGTGAGGGTCAATTTGCATATTACCTCTTTATTATATAGGATATTATGGCTACCTACATACCTTGTATTATCAATGGAGCATAGCTAAATGGGTGAGAACTTATTACAGAAATTTACTAACCCTACTCTTAATTTTATTGTGTTTTTTTTTCTCCATGCTTTTCTGCTTTTGTTTCGTAAATTTAGTCTCATGAATTTGGGTTTTATTTACATGAGATGGTATAAATTGTAATTTGATTTTTCTTTGAATTTTTCTAAATAATGAATGAATGAATGAAATGAGTATCTCTTTGCATAAAGATTCTGGATCTCCCAGCAAAAAGTTTAACCAGTTTACAGGTTTTTCTTGCTTTTTGGGATCTCAGGCTAGTTCATATTTGTTTAGCTGAAACCATATTTGATATTGCAAACTAAGGTTGAAGGGAAGTTCAATCTACTAGAGGCCCGGTGCACAGATACATGCTCCGGTGGGGTCCCTTGGCCTGGTCTGCGCCCTCTCGCAATCCAGGACCCCTCGGGGGATGTCGGACTGCCGTTTTCAGCCCAATCCCCGCAGGCCAGGCCAAGGGACCCGAGGGACCCCACCAGTGAACGAATCTGTACACCGGGCTAGTTTTGGCCCCATCCCCACAGACCAGGCCAAGGAACCCCATCGGTGCACAAATCCATGCACCGGGCCTCTACTATGCATTTAAGATCTTTGGTTAATCTCTTCCCACCCTTCCCTCTGAGATTCATCAGTCTGTTCCATGTTTCCATATCTGTGCATTGAACGTCTGCCCCCTGGTGGTCAGTGCACATCATAGCTAACAGTCGAACAGTCGTTTAGGCTTTTACAGTAGGTCCTCAGGTTATGTCAGAGATCTGTTCCTAAGGTGCGACGTAACGCGATTTTCGCCATAAGTTCGGAACCCACCTACATAAGCACCTACGTCATTCACATGGAGCACATGCACAGCAGTAATGAAGTGAAACAGTAAAAAAAATTTAAAAGAAAGATAATTCCTGACTTTTACTTGTGGTAAATAAATAATAAAAAACATAAAGCACATATGTACATACGTCGAAATGACGGAACTTTTTTTTTTTTATAAATAAATGGGAGATTGCGACGTAACCACGAAACGATGTACATCGAGTCTGACGTAACCCGAGGACTGCCTGTATATATATAGATGTGTCACCTGCTAAGAGATGGATTTTACTTCATAGGAGTTTTCTTTTTTTCTTTGTTACCTTGTTAACACTCGTGGAATATTCATGAGAAAAAAATAATGTCCAGATGGAAGTGGTACCTGCAGATGTTAATTTGGATGGACACAGATCATCTCTAATTTGTTTCAGTTTGTAGATTGTTATATTTGTACTGTGTGCTTCAGAAAGTTTCTTACCTTTATCGTTCTCTCTTTCTCAGTAACTACAAGTGGGAATGGAGAGTTTGGTGATTGGAGTGCCTTCAACCAAGCCCCGTCAGGCCCTGTTGCTTCCAGTGGTGAGCTCTTTGGCAGTGCCTCACAGCCAGCTGTAGAACTTGTCAGTGGCTCACAACCAGCTTTAGGTCCATCTCCAGCTGCCTCAAATTCTTCAGACCTATTTGATCTTATGGGCTCATCCCAGGGAACCATGACATCTTCTCAGAGTATGAATTTCTCTATGATGAGCACTAATACTGTAGGGCTGGGTTTGCCCATGTCAAGATCACAGGTGAGTTGTCTGCCTCCCTTGGAAATTGTGATTCATAATCTTTGAGATGCTCTAACTAATTTAATAGTAGATTAGCATAAAACAAAAATGAGCAAGTAATGTATAGATAGCTTTTGCACATTGCATTTATCTTACACACACTTTTCCCTGGTATAATCATTTGAGTTCTGAGGGCAAGCCTTCTTAATCATCTGTAGTCCATGCAAAGCCAAGCATGGTGCCTTGCACAATGATGGCACTTGCTGAAAATTTATTGAATTAATTTTAAAAATTGTATTTATTGTTTTGAAAAATAGTTTTTAAGGAGAAGGAATAGATAACTAGCATACCTCGTAGATATTGCAGGCTTGGTTCCACATCACCACAATAAAGCGAATATCACAATAAAGCAAGTCACATGAATTTTTGGTTTTCCAGTGCACTTAAAATGTATGTTTGTGCTATATTGTAGTCTATTAAGTGTGTAATACCTTAATATATAAATATATATATATTTATAATACCTTAATATATAAATATATATATATATTTATATATTAAGGTATTAATTTATATATATATATATATATATATATATATATATATATATATATATATAATTTATACCTTAATTTAAAAACACTTTTTTGCTAAAAAATGTTAACCATTGCCTGAGCCTTCATTCAACAAGTCATAATCTTTTTGTTGACAGAAGATATCTGCAGAGTGCAATAAAAAGAGGTATACTTGCATTGGCTTCACCCATGGCCAACATTCACTCAGTAAAATCTCTGGTCGTGTTCTTCAAGTGTCACTTATTGGTTGCAAACAATCATTGCTGATAAAGATAATCATTCCCTAAAAGGATGTTGTTTCATGTTCTGGGCCTGCTCTACATTATATAATGTTTATATAGGCTCTTCTTTCAACTCTCATTTTCATTAAGGAAAATTAAAATTGGGAGCTTTTTAATTCACTAACCTAATACTAACTTAGAATTTGGACAAGTGTAGGTTGGAATATATATGTTTTAAGTTGTACCAAGAACTTATATTTTTGATTGAACCTATTCAGAATATTTGTGTATGATGATAATCTTTTTTTGTTGTTGTTGTTAATGCTCACCCAAGGATATTTTTTCTGTTGGTTTTTAAAGAGAGTGGAAGGGATGGGGAGAGGTAGAGAGAGAAACATCAAAGTGAGAGGGACACATAGATAGGTTGCCTTCTGCACGCACCTCCTGGGGATTGAACCTGCAACCCAGGTATTTGCCCTTGACCAGGAATCTAACCTGTGACCTGTAGGTCCGAGGGCCAACGCTCTTAACCACTGAGTAACACTGGCCAGGGCCAATTACTCATTTTAATGTGTGGATTCTCCTCTTTTGGGTGTTAGGATGAAGGAAGAGAAGAAAGAAGCAGAAGGTGACTACTCTTTATAACAGAAATTAGATCTAACATTAAGAAAATGGACATGAAAGCCACACTAATACCATTAAATTGAACTATGCACCACTGAACAAGCCCAAGCCACTTTATTTTCGAGTTTCTTTTTTATGATATAAGCATAAAGCCAATCTTCTTATTTGCAACTTTAGTTGCAGCTGTGTTGTGATTCTTTCCATTGGTACATTTTAAATTATGCTTCCTATTGCTATTCCTTTCCCTTTTTCTGTTCTTTTCACAGTTATCCTTAGTAACTACCAGACACCTTTGCTTCTCTCTCCTGAACTTCTTTCTCCTGAATTGGTCCACAAATATCAAGCTCCACTAGTGTTGCTCACTTTAGTCAATGGACATGGATATGGAGCAGGGAAATAGCAGTCAGGATATATGAAATATAATTTGGGGTTTGATTGTTTTGCTTTTTATAACATGAGAAATCATATCTTGAATTCCATTTTGTAAGAATAAATATTCTTGTTCTAGTATATTTCCTTAAAGCTATACTAACCTGGGATGATGGCTTTTAGACTTTGGGTAATGGGAAGATAATTATTAGTGTAAATATGTTGTTTGTTTCTGCCCCAAATATGATTTGGACTTCTAACTTTTGGGGATTCAGGGTATTGAAGACTTAGTATAGAACATTTGTGGTTCTTTTTAGTTTCAAGAGTTAATTACTAAGTTTTGTATATATTTGGAGTTACTGTGATCAAATTGCCATCTGTTAATCTTTATAGAGTGGATGCTTAATTTTTAGAGCATTTTTCTATTTTCCAGCCTTTGCAAAATGTTAGCACAGTGCTGCAGAAGCCTAATCCTCTCTATAATCAGAATACAGATATGGTCCAGAAGTCAGTCAGCAAAACCCTGCCCTCTACTTGGTCTGACCCCAGTGTAAACATCAGCCTAGACAACTTGCTACCTGGTATGCAGCCTTCCAAACCCCAGCAGCCATCGCTCAATACAATGATTCAACAACAGAGTAAGTTGCCCCAAGACTTCCCATTTCTTTGTGTACATGTAATCTTTTGCCCTGATGCCAGGATTACTTCAAGCCATGCATAAAAGTACATAACACAAACTATGTGTGCACTTGTGATTATTTTCAAATAATACTTGTTATCCCTCCTGACACATTGAATTACTTTGTATTCTACTCTTGACATGATAAAACTTATTGTATTGTGGTGAGTGTTGGGGGCCTTATCACTAAAATAAAAATAGTTGTGGTAGAAAATTTTTTCAGTATAGGCAAATATGACAAGGATACAAAAATCATCTGCACTCCATAATCCATGGATAATCACCAGTAATTCATACTTTTTTCCATCTTTTCTGACTATGCAGAGGTGGGCAAAAGTAGGCTTACAGTATGTATGGAAAAAACATGAAGGTTGTGATTATAATGATACAAGAATAAACTGTGTTTTGCATACTCATAACTGTAAACCTACTTTTGACCACCCCTGTATTTTTAATACTTGAGGTCATTCTGTCTATATTTGCAGTTCTCATTCAACATAATTAACATTTTTTCTATATTGAATATTAAGAAAAAAATTTTTTAGATCTTTATAGTTATCCATCATATCAGTGTACAGTTCCTCTATTGTTGGTTATTTCTATTGTTTCCAGCTTTTTGCTATTAAAAGAACTCCATAATTTTGTTTGGATAATTATTTGTGTTTGTGATTTTTTTTTTCCCTTAATATTCTAAAAATAGAGTGAGTCACAGGATTTAAACTTTCTTAAGGCTTTGATACACAGTAGCTCCTGACAACTTGTTTGGTTGGATTCCATAATAGATTTTGTGGAAATGCTTTTAAAATGCCTTCTGTTTTCCCCCAGGCCACACTTACTGTTTCCACATCTTTGGGATACCAAAGCTAACAGCCACTGAATATTTCTCTAGAGTAAACAATGCAAGTTAATTGACTTCTCTTGTAAAATCACTAAAAGAATTTTATTGGGGCTTACAGATAATAATGGTCAGGAAGATTGCATTATTTTTCTGCTCTATGAATCTGAGAATTCAGTGTGGTAAAGTTCTTTTGTCTCTTTTCTTCTGGTAGATATGCAGCAACCTATGAATGTGATGACCCAAAGTTTTGGAGCTGTGAACCTCAGTTCTCCATCAAACATGCTTCCTGTCCGGCCCCAAACTAGCCCTTTGATGGGGGGACCCATGCCTATGAGCATGCCCAATGTGATGACTGGCACCATGGGAATGGCCCCTCTTGGAAATACTCCGATGATTAGCCCAAGCATGATGGGCATGAACATGAACATAGGGATGTCAACTGCTGGGATGGGCCTGACGGGCACAGTGGGAATGGGCATGCCCAACTTAGCTATGACTTCTGGAACTGTGCAACCCAAGCAAGATGCCTTTGCAAATTTCGCCAACTTTAGCAAATAAGAGATTGTAAAGGAGCAGATTGAATGAAGGATTTTTAGTGGTGCAGATAGGTGATGTTGGGATGGAAAATGCTAATCAATTCCCCTCTTATCAGTTAATTAAAGTAAACCTATGTAAAGAACCAAAAAGGATGTTTTATAATAGTGAAATATCTAGTATTTCAAATTGCCAGGCAAGGGCAGTTCAGATGAGGCAGTCAAACCATTTCCCCAGTGAGAATTGACCAATGGGGTAGTGAGACCATTGAAAAAAAGCCTTTATAAATTGAAGAGCCCATTTTAACATCGTAATTTGCGGGAGGACTGCAATAGGGCTGAATAAATATGTTTGAATCTCTAATTTTATACTTTTCTTTTCCTGAGGAACTTGATTTTTCTGTCCCTGAATCACCTTATCATAATTGGATCTGTTCCTTTTACTACCACTCTTGAGCCCATATATTAAATCATTAAAGTTGGATGATCAGTTTTTTATAAAAAAATATATTTTTATCCAAAAAAGGCATACATATGTGATTATGGCTAAATCAAAGGTAACTGGAATGTATATACTTTTGCTAATGTTCCAGCAACACTGCTAGTATACTATCCAAATTTTTATTGTAACAAAACCTCTTTAAGTAATTGGTGATAGCTATGGGAATTTTCCCATATCTTCTGCTATAATTATCCTGTGCAGAACTAGGAAAAATATTTTTTTCAGGACTGCTCTATTGTTTCCTTTAAAAGAAAAGAAAGAAAAAAACACACACCTCCAGTATTTTGTTTGTTTTAGCAGTCATTATTTACAATTTGCAGTGGTTAACTTGGCAAGGCTTCCTTCCGTGTTTGTCCCTGTAGCCACCATTTAACAGTTAGCAACAGTCAAAAGAGAAAAAATATTTATTTTTATTTTTTTGGTCTCTTTTTAAAAAATTGGAAAGATAAAAATCCACTAAGACCTTAAGTTAAATATAAATGTTAGAACTCAGCAATGTTGACTTTTAGGTTTTATACAGTATTTGTTTTGTTTTGGTTTCAAGTGTGTATAATAAGGCATTAGCAATATGGTTCCAATAGAGAGAGGTTAAATATATATAATTAAAGGAGACCTGTAGCAGTCAAAGATTTTATTGATTTAATGGCAAATAAAGGAAATGAATTAAAATGTTTTTGTTTTCCTGCTGTAATTCTGCATTAAGCTCACATGAGAAATCATGATTCCAGAGTTTGGAATGCAAAATTGTTTCACCCTCAAACTTGGGAATATTTTTAAAAATAAATACTATAATATAGGTATCAAATTATTACCTCCCACTTTGTGTTGAAATTTTTTTTATTGATAAAACTTTTTTCCATTGTATTCATAATGTTCTGTTATACATAACATTAAAATGTTCATTAAAATCAATGTTGAACTGCTTTTTCTTTCATTCTGTTAGACATTTGAGACTGGGGGAAATAATTATAATTTGGGCAAAGTAATTTTTATAAATAATTTAAAATTATTTAATGACTTCTCTATTTTTCTTATCAGACTGTACTGTTAGGAATTTAAAATGAAGCAGCAAAGATACCCTGACCCGCTCCATTCTTGCTAATGTTCCATCTACAACATTTCTAATTAAGCAGAAATTCATGTACTTCTGCTAAGTGGTAATGAAAAGTGATTCATTTGCTGAATAAGAGATGAGAGAGAGTGTAATTAGGTGACTGTGGTTTTTAATCTTTCAACAATTTAGTGTGTTTAAATTAGTTTCAAAGAATAGGAGCTTTCAAGTGTTGTTACTTCAGAGCATTCAAGCCCGGCTCTGGTGGCAGTATGGAGAGTATCTTCACTGATATTTAAAACTCATGATCTTAAATGAATTTTCTATAAAATTGAGAGTTATAGCATCACCTTTATATGGTTCTTGGAGGAAATAAATACTTTGTTTCTAAACTTTTGTGTTTAAAATTCTTTTCCTAATAAAATTAAGATTTATTTCTGAAGCATTTTCTGTACTATGCCTTCTTCCTATGTTTTGTCTGTGGACGGAAGTAAGCTCCCATCTCAAGTTATTGCACCTCAACATATAGTTTGATATTTTACCAGTATGTTTTGTTTTAGAGTCCATGAAAGAGAAAACATAAGACTTGCCTCTCTGAAGGTCCATCTAATTTAATGATTCATCTCTGAAGGGGTTACTAAGTGATACTTCAAAGAAAAGTTCTAATATTCCCAAATCATTTGGGTTTGGCAAGAAAATATTTTTCTTTAATAATCTCCTATTGATCTCCCTTTTGCCCATCCTATACCCCTTTTCCTTTTCAGCAGCTTCTCTGTTGTATCTATTTTTCATTCTGCCTAATATTTTGAAGGGTGGAGGATGAAATAGTTCTAGCAATTTACATATAAGGAATTCCCAATGCCACTCCAGATTCATTTTTCTCTGATGTAATCTTCAGGTATTTTAAAAGTTTCCTTTATTGTTTACCATAAACTGCCTGAAGGATACCCATAATACTATTGGTTTGGGGGTAGTCACTAATAAGTTGAGACCTATAATTATATTTGGAGGGAAGGGTTAATAGTTTTTCCTCAAATATATATGAAACTGTCCTTATGATAAATAGGTTCTGAAGTAACTGGCTTTGTGTTTCAGCTCTCCTGGGAGACTGCACTGCACTGTGGAAAGAGTTGGGACTTGGAAGCAGACAGTCTAATCCCCTTTCAACCACTCACTGTCTGGGTGACACCTGATCAACTTAACTGACTTCTTTGGGAACTAATGCATTTTTTTTTTCTATGAATCTGGGTGTTGTATAATTAATTTAAATGATGAGTGAAATCTACCAGCACTGACATACGTATGCTTTAAATGTTTCTCTGCCTATTTTTATTTATTTACTAGTATTTATTTATTTATTTTTCTAAATATATTTTTATTGATTTCAGAGAGGAAGGGAGAAGGAGAGATTGAAACAATGATGAGAGAGAACCATTGATTGGCTACCTCCTGCACAACCCCTCCTGGGAATTGGGCCCGCACCCCAGGCATGTGCTCTTGGCCAGCATCAAACCCCAGACCCTTTAGTCCCCAGGCCAACGATCTATCCACTGAGCCAAACTGGCCAAGGCTGCCTCCCATTTTTTAATCTAAACGCACTTCCATATCAAAAACTTTCTATGCGCCAGTCACTGAACTAAAAACGTCATGTGCATGTCATTTAATCTACACAGCAAACCCCAAATTCATATTCCTGTTTTATTGCTAAAAGCAGTGTTTAATGAAGAAAGCCTGAGAGACTGTTCTGCTAAATTGATTTCTAATTGAGGATTTTCCTACATGCCTGAATTTGATTCCACTTTTTTTTTTAACAGAAAAGGAAATTGTAAATGAGCTGTCTTGTGAATGTATTGACTCACTTTTACTTATCGCATTGGTGCAGATGTGAGGGAGAGAACTATGAAAGTGAGCTCCTAATGTGAAATTTGCCACCCAAATAACCCTCAGAATGGTCTCAATTTTTAGAAGCAGTAGTGAGCTAATATTTCTAGTGACTTTATTAACTAAGATATTGCTATTCTTATACCCAGATAAGCAATCAGATATAAAGACTGGGGGGTGGGGGGGGAATCTATCCAAGAAAGGATTTCTGGCTTACTTTTAACTCATTATGATCTTAATTCTGTGTCTTCCTTCTTTAATACTGGCAGCATCAGTCGCATCTTTACTCTGTGCTGCTTATGAGGGGTTTGGGGGAATTATCCTGAAACCAATTCAGATGTTTAGCTTTCCAGGGATTCTGAAGGGATTTGAAAGTCCTGATGGGCAAATGGATTTCATTTGTGACTCTTTAAAATAATTGTCATTACTTTTAATGAGTCCTGGACTATGAAACCCTACCTTTTTCCCATTTGATTTTTCTTAAACATACATCTTGCAGCTGTGTTCTTTAAAGGCTCCAAGCACACTCTTCATTTTATAATGAGACTAGGGGCCCATTTCTAAGACTTGTGCACGGGGGGTGGGTCCCTCAGCACCCTTTCCAATCTGGGAGCCCTCTCCAATCCGGGAGTTTCTGTCTGTCTTTGCAATCATATGAGCAAATAGTCTGAGACCCCAACCCAGTTTGGTTTGTTGCTCACAGAATAGAGGCTTTTTTTTTTTTCTTTGCTTCATTGGTGGAGATTTCCTGCAAGTTTTAGGATATCTTCCCTTTCATTTTTCCTAGACACTCTGATTTTACTTACGTCTCTCACCTTTTGCTTTCCCTCCATCCCCTACCCGCAACAGTAACTTGCTCCAGGCTCACTTTGCTCTAGTGTCTAGGAGATCCATCTGCCACCAGAACTACGATTCCCAGCATTCCTGGTGCTCCCTGAACTCTTGGTTTTGCCCTTCCTGCTCTGTCTCCATCCCATGGCTTCCAGCTCTGTCAAGTCCTCCAAGTGACCAGCTCTCCCTCTCTGCTTTCTGTCTGACGGCTTGGGGAGCCTCTGCTCTCTGCCTGGCGCCTGTGTATGTAAATTAACCCACCATCTTTGTTTGGGGTAATTTGCATACTCACTCCTGATTGGCTGGTGAGCATAGTGGAGGTACGGTCGATTTACATGTTTCTCTTTTATTATATAGGATAAGGGGGCTCAGAACCATCTTTACATCCTTAAAAAGTATCCAGGACCCCAAAGAGCTTTTGTTTATATGGGTCATATCTATCGATATGGGTTATATCAATTGATATTCAAAATAACGGAGAAACTTTAAAAATATTAATTGATTTTACAGTAACAATCCCTTTCCTAGCAAATTACAATAAAAGATTACATTTTCTAGAATAAAAATTTGTGAGAAGAGTAGCATTATTTTTACATTTTTGAAAGTCTCTTTATTACCTGGCTTAAAATACAGCTGGCCCTAGCCAGTTTGCTCAGTGAATAGAGTATCGGCCTACAGACCAAAGGGTCTCAGGTTCAATTCTGGTCAAGGGCATGTACCTCTGTTGCATGCTCCTCCCTGGCCCAGGCCCTGGTCAGGGCACGTGCAAGAGGCAACCAATTGATGTGTTTCTCTCACATGGGTGTTTCTGTCTTTTCCTCCCTCTTCCATTCTCTCTGAAAATCAATGGAAAAATATCCTCAGGTGGGGATTAAAAATAAAGTACACCTGAATTCTCTTATCGGTCTCTGCACTCAATCTACTGTGCTATGTTGTTTTGTGGAAGTACTAGTATATGGGAAAAGTCCAGCCTTGGGGATACATGGTTTGAACCTGGCAGGTTCCCTGAATGGGTTTCAGGTTCCCCAGTGGTCCTCAGGCCTCACTTGGGAAATTGTGGCTATCGAGAATTAACAGATAAGATTATTTCCTAGTAACTATGTATCCATTTGCTTGATTTATTCTGTTTATAAGGTGATCTAGTTGATGTACAAAGAACTTAGTTTTCCCTTTCACTTCAGTCACAAGCTAAGGCCTGTCACATGAAATTGCTCTCTGAATACTGAATATTAAAAATTGGTAACACCATAGCTTTTGCTCAGTTTCTGAGATTATTCTGATACATAGTGCATATTTAAAACTAGTAAATAAGTAAATGTCTTACCCACCTTGGATTTTTTAGAAAAGCTTAGACTGAGAGCCTGGGTGTTGAGTGCTTGGTAAGCTTCCTTTTCTGTCCTCTGAGGGAGTAAAATGGGTCAAACCCGAAGGCCTCTCAGGCAACCTTGTATACTGTGTTCTCTGGCAAACACTTCACGGAGGATATGGCTACAGAAAGAGTCTATCCACATTCATAATGCTCCTCATAAGCCCTAGATAAATTTGATCCCCAAGACTGGAGGAATCCAGCAAGGTTCCTATCCTTTCATGAAGTGGCAGGAGCCCGCTCTGCTGGGCACCTTCCATACCTCTGCTCTCTTCATTCTCATAGCCTATGGAACCATGACCTTCCTCTGGGAGATATAGAACAGAAATGACACAGCCAAAGTGGCTTTGAAAAGGTTGTTGTACAGGGTCCCCAAACCAGAGACTTTGTTGATTTCCAGTAACTGACCACCGATGTTAGCCTTAAGTAAGAATGTTTGACAGAGTTTTTACTTGAAAAAGGAAGGAAATCCTAGGCAGAATTCCCTCTCATCCTAGAAGAGCTTCGTTTTAAAAACTAGTGCTTATCATAGGCACAGAATCAACTTTTGTTAATGAATGATACATTGAAGATCTGATCTTTTGTGTCTAGTAATTTATATACCAATTTTATTAAACTGTATTTTCTAAAACGCAGCTAAAATACTAGGTTGTGGAATGGGTTCTGGTATTTCTAGATTTTTTTCCATGTTATTTTTCACTTGTCAATTATCAAAAATTAAATCAAGCCTGGCTGGTTTGGCTCATTGGATAGAGTGTCGGCCTGCAGACTGAAGGGTCCCAGGTTCGATTTCGGCCAACGGCACTTGCCCAGGTTGCAAGCTCGATCCCAGTGGGGGGCATGCAGGAGACAGCTGATCAGTGATTCTCTCTCATCATTGATGTTTCTATATCTCTCCCCCTCTCTAAAGTTAATAAAAAATATATTTCAAAAAAATTAAATCAAGGACAACAATACTAAAACAGTCATGATAAAAATGTAGAAAATCTAAACCCTCCCAGCTCGGGAATGAGACTGCCATATGGCAATGGGCCACTAAACCAGAGGACCACCACCCCAAATTTCTTCCATGTGTTTACTCATACTTCCTATGTGCCTACAGCCTGCACTACCTCGAGTTATGGACCACGGTGACTGCAGGAGAAACCCATAAGATCACCACATGGAAATGTGCGCATGTGTAAGTGTTCTGAAGGAGATAATCAAGGTGCTGTTACACAAGAACAGGAGGGGCCTAATCTAGACAGAGTAACTCAAGAAGGCCTCTTTGAGAAGAGAGCTTTTATGCAGAGATCTGAAGAATGATGAAGAGGAGCTAGCCATGTGAACCCAAATGGTGAAAGAACCTTATGAAGCTTAGTGGGTGTGGCTGGAGCTCGATGTAAAAGGGTAGAACTGAGGAGATAGGCAAGATAACAACTGGTGTCTAGGGTACTGAGATAAGTAATGACTTCACTCTCCTCAAAGTTCCCCGGAGGGGACGATGACCACCAGAGGGAGTGCATTCCGAAGGCCCCATTTGCTGTTATTGCCACGGTTGTCACAGCACTCCCTTTGAAAAAGTTGACGTAGACTTTAAAAAACTTGGATGGAAAATGGTACATTAATAGTTATTTAACTGTCACAATTAATACTGAAATGCATTAATAGTTCATTTTTATATAAAAGATATAAATTTTTCTATCTAAGGGGCATTTATAAATATAAATTGAGTATTTCAAAGAGTGATAACATGCATTTACAGAGTGAATTCGCACTCATTTCCTCCCAGATCGTCACAATAGCCTTAAACTAAGGAGATAGAGCAGTTACTATCCCCTTGTTATAGATGAGGAAACAGACTCCAAAAGATCAAAGTAGTTATGAAGGCAAGAAATCCAAATCCAGTTTCATTCCACCATCCATCTTTATTCCTGTTAACATTTCAGACCTTTTAATTTCAGATTGTACATGCCATTCAGATAAACTGTCAGCTTTTTCTTACTTATCCCTGATCTCTAACCACATCCCAGATGCCATGTATCACTCCACACACAGTAGACAGCTAGTAAATGGTTGTTAAATATGCTTTAAGTAAGCACTGAATGTTTATGAACTCCATTTGCATCTCCTAAAGGTCATCAACAGGAGATGAGCCACAGAGCACATGAAAATGGACCTCTTCTGAAGAGTAAATCTTTTCTTTGTTTTGTAGAAATGGCGATATAATTTAGAATAAGACATTAACCAAATCTCGAAAGCAAAAAATTTCAGCAGATTTGGAATGGTATAACACAAAGGCTCCTCCAGGGATGAGACATGTTAAGGGTTGCGTAAAGGTGGATGGCCTTGGATTGCTTGCTTAACCCATTTCAAAAAATGCACTGCAATGCTTTTTAAAGATTGTGTGCTTTTGGCAACTTTTTATTTAATCCTGTAATTCTTGCATTTGAGAAATAGATCTGAGATACCTAGCCACCAAACAAAAGTAGAAATAAAATTTCTAGATTTAAGTTATTCTCAAGGGAATATTTGAATTAACATCTTTAGAATGGGATTTCAAAGGGCATTTAGAAATACCTGGCAATTAGAAAACCATAGTTTGGTTGCCATAGTTAAACCATCTTATTTTTGATAGAGAAAAAGTACTAACTTTAGCAAAAAATGTAAGATGAAGTTGAGGCATAAGTTACACAAAGAACCATTTTTCAAGTCATCTTTTAAAGGAAAGTGATAAGATTAGATAAAAGAAATAAAGTATTTTTACTTTTAATTGACTTACTAGATTTATCAGTGTTATACTTCGGACCTAATTCCTATAATAAGCCAAGGAAAGGATATTGTAGCTGAAAATTTTTCAGTTGTTAAGAACTTTTCACATACTTTTAATTCCTCCAACATTATGTGTCTCTCTATATAAATATATAATAAAGGTTGGCTCTTAAGTACTGTCTCTTTACCAAAATTTTTAGATGTCCCAAGAGTTCTGAGATTTAAATGATAAAAAGGGTGCCATAAGGTACCGCTTTAGTAATTA
Source organism: Cnephaeus nilssonii (assembly GCF_951640355.1). Taxonomy (NCBI): domain Eukaryota; kingdom Metazoa; phylum Chordata; class Mammalia; order Chiroptera; family Vespertilionidae; genus Cnephaeus; species Cnephaeus nilssonii. The sequence goes on along the minus strand of NC_137076.1, from coordinate 93,607,360 downwards.
ACTGGTTCTTTAATAAGGCCTCAATTACTCTGTTTCATGATAAGGAAAAAAAAATGTTCCAAGACAGAGTTACATTCGACATCTGGGAACCTCCTAACAGCTGGCTACCTAATGAATATGCATCTGCTTAAGAGGCTGTAGACCATTAATAAACCAATAGATGTAAAGCAGAAACAATCTTTGTCAGCTTCAAATGAGATTGGATGCAATGTGCTGTGAAGTGTCACTGTCACATTGAATCGAGTTTGGGAGGTTAACAATCAACTGTTATCTACTTGTGTCTTTGTAGCTCTACACTTCTGCTAACACTCTTTCCAAACGGGTGGTCACGTTTTTGATGTACAACTTCTTTCTCATTGCCTGATTTGAGGCTTACAATGTCTGTGTTCCAAAATGTCTTCCATTTTGTTCCATTAAACCATATGTTTGCCAAGACTCTTTAAAACAAAGGAGACATTTCTAGATGGGAAAGGCAGAAAATATCAGGATCAAATTGGTACAAGATGGACTTCCAGTGAATGGGAAAATATTTAGAAACTTCTGTGTGTCTGCAGGTAACTTGGGAACTGCTGGGTCTTTCTGAGGAAACCCTCACTCCCCATGCAGGCAGTGATTCAGGTGTTGATAATTGGTTCAAATGAGACTCTCCAATAAGTTGGACATGGCTCTTGATAAGACTCCATTTCCCCCGCCTTGGCCTTTTCAAGGACCAAGTCTAATACAACTTTAGACTTTATTCTTTAGTTACATTCCCATGCACACCATGGGAATAAGTTTTGGGTTTTTTTAATGGGAACTAAGTCCCACCCACTCCCCACAACAGGAAAAAGATTTTTTAAAAAACAAATGTGGTATTCTATCACAACTGAGAATTATGGTTGTTTTGGAAAGAACGCTTAGCATCAAATACACATGTAAAACTCTGTAACCTCACTTGTCACCTTGAATTCTTACACAGAGATTATTACCTTATTTGTGGGAATGTAAGATCCATTCCCCCCCAAAACTGTATAAAAATTACCACCACAACTATCACTTCACCTAACAACATGGAATGAAAACCAAAACCAAAAACTTCTAATGATGGGTTGGTTCAGTGACAAAGTAAGTGGTTTTGTAGGGAAGGAGAAGTTGCATTGTTCATGTAAATATGACAATATTGAATACCACAATCCAGTAGGAAATCATATACTTGAATATGCAATAATATACTCTAACCTTGATTGTGTGGGGAAACATTTGAAGGGATTCAAATGCCATACTCAGGCAGGCACTATCAGGCAGATGCAATCATATTTGTATCATTTTAAGTACAAGTATGATAAAAAAATTAATTTTCTTTTTTTAAGAAAAATTTCTTAAATTGTTATGCATCTTGTATATACACCTGCATATCTTAGATGCTAGCAAAAACAAATGGCTTAAACTCAAGTGATGTAAATAATAATACTCTCACCCATCATAACAACTTTCTTTTGTTAGTCAATTCTTTTTTTTCCTTTCACCTCACCACTTTTCAAAACTCTGGGGAAGATGATAGGTTCAGTCAGTTTGAATTGGAAGTACATTCTGAGATGAGGGTGTTTTTCTCTGGCAAGGTTATATGTTATATTTTTATTGTTATATGGCAAGTACAGGTGGGTCCCAGGCCCCACACTGGGGATTTTTCCATGGGCTTAAGAGATACATCCTCAGAATTCAGCCATCAGTGCTGAGTTCATAAAATTCTTCAATAATGTTGCCATTATTTAAATTCCTGTTAGTTGTAGCTTTGTAACTCCATATTTCATATTTGAAAAAGATTTTTAACTCATTGTTGAATGGTAAAAAGGCACTTCAAAACTTTTGAAAAGATGGCTGCACCAGTTTACATTCCCACCAACAGTGCACAAGGGTTCCCTTTTCTCCATCCATACCATCCTCAGTAACACTTAACTCTTGTCTTTTTGATGACAGTAATTCTAACAGGTGTAGGTGATATCTCACTGTGGTGTTTCTTTTAATTATTTTTTAAATTTCTTCCTATTTACATTAAGTAATGTTGGCATTCCATTTACGGTAGTGATCTAAAGAACATTTTTAATTATATGAATTTAAGTGAAATGAGAAAAGTACTCCTAAAATAACAATGCCATGGTCCTCTGACAGGGTAGAAATTATGATGGTAAAGGCAGCACTTGGGGAAGCCTGGTGTTTCAGATGACTGCACATCTCTGTGAAAGCTTGGGCCAGTGATCCCAAGAGAAGCTCCAGGGAAGGTCAAAGGCCAGAATGTTCTGTTTAATGCATTTTTCACTCAGATTCTTATACAAGAAATTCCCAAAATGCACTTAAGGTGCCCCTAGCAGTAAATCTGTTCCCCATCAACACAGAGGTTTCTGCAAGAAACCAAGTTTACCTCAGGTTACCTCAATTGTTCTGAGCAGGGATTTCAATGGTTTGCATCACACAGGCCCTGGAAGAATGCCAGAGGATCCTCCACGGCATGAGAAGGATGGTATATCTATTTGTATTTATTTTATCTAAAATATAGAAAAATAAAAATTTACTGATTAATATTCAGAATGACAGTGGAATAGATATTTCATAAATATAAATATTTGTGGTGGGACACTGAACACCCATTTTATGGATGTTCAGTGAAAAAGGTTTGGTTACTACCAGGTGTGAGAAAAGAGTGACCAAGTCCTAGGACATGCACTACCCTACCCGTGTGTCTGCAGACCATTTGCTCTGGGCATACTGGTTCTCTCTCACCCTGCCAATCCCTGAGAGAGGGCAGAAGACCCTGAAGAATCCACTCCTGATAAAAGATGTGTGTCCCAGAGGTCACCCTTACATGTGAATGTTCATAGGTTGTTTACAGTCCTTTGCAGACCTCAAAACCCAACCATCTTGCTCCAGTTCCAAATTTTAAAAAGGAAAGAAGACCCAGGCCACAAATAGACTGTATTCCCAAATTTAGTATGATTAATTTTCCTAGAAAAATGGTTTACAATAATTCATTTTCTTAGAAAAGATCTACTTAATACTCAGTGTGGCAGAAACAGACATGTGCGATGACAATTTACAGATTACAATGCTGTTACAATGCTAGTGACTAAATGGAACAAAAATTGAATAAGAATAATTTATTTTGTTAGAGAAATTTATTTAGATAGCGAAAACCACAAGAATGAGTAAGAGAAGCTTTTGTGAAGACTTTGAAAAAACCTTCTAGTCCTCTTTGAGGACCTGAGAGATGCACAGAACTAGCTTTTTCTTGTCCAAGTTCACTGCGAAACTCACAGCTCTTCTCTTCCTTAATACTCCGAGTTCTACTAGCACACTCCTTTCACTTACATTCCTGACTGGGATCCATTCTGGATGGTTGAAGAGGGAAAGGACAAATATTCACTTGGCTCTGATGGAACTTCACCCACCAAAATAGTTAACCATTAATGTAGATGTCTGCTTATATTTAACCTTTTCTTGTCTCATTTGGGAAAAAAAATGTTCTTAACACAACTCTCAGAGATAATCCGGCTTGGGCTGGGAGTTGGGTATATAGTGGGACCCATGAGTTGGAGTTGGGAGGGGCACACTTCACTGGACCACTGTTTGTTTCACAATTGACAGAGATAATGGGGGCCCTTTCTGAAGTTTTCCATTAGGCAAGAGGGTATTTATTTTCCACGTATTTGAGTAGCACCCACATCAGATTTCTTGTTGGCGCTAGGTTGATCTTTCCAAAGAACTTAGCATCCCTGGGACAATGTGGAAATTTATAAATATTTTAAAGTTTCACAACACATCATGAAGGTGCTAAAACAGACTGGAAATACATAAAACATCACTGTGACCACTTGAGAACACGGCAGTGGCAGGAAGCAGGAGGGATCAGAAGCAATGCTCTCCGCAGTTCTGAACCCACCACCACGCACACGGACAACCAAATGCACGCAAGTCTGTATCGGAGCCTGACTGCAAAAAGTGGCCACCCTTGCAAAAGAATAATAAAGATGGCAACATAATGATGCCACCTCCTATTTCCCTGTTTCTCCTTTATCTGCTACTCTCACCCTGTCCCGCCTCCGTCTCTCTCTCTAGTTGCCTTCTCCATTCACCTCCACTAACTTCAAGAGGACATAAAGCAGAAAACAACTGGTGGCACTGGGGGAAGAACAAACTCTATGTTGTTCAAAATCCTCCTGTCCATTTGCAAATGTTGTTACTTTCCTCGGAGAGGCCTTCTCTGAGGACAACAAATCAGAAAGAACTGCCGATACCGGTTTGGCTCAGTGGATAGAGCATCGGCCTGCGGACTCAAGGGTCCCAGGTTCGGTTCCGGTCAGGGGCATGTGCCTTGGTTGCGGGCACATCCCCAGTGGGGGTGTGCAGGAGGCAGCTGATGGATGTTTCTCTCTTATCGATGTTTCTGGCTCTCTGTCCCTCTCTCTTCCTCTCTGTAGAAAATCAATAAAATATTTTTTAAAAAAATCAGAAAGAACTGCCCCAGTCACCATCCATCAGTCTTCCCTTCTCCTGTTTGAATTTTTTCATGGCACTTTGCATTGCCTAAAGCTGTTGCTTTTATTTTGTTTCCATGCAATGTATGATTTTTGTTGTCTTCCCCAATAGAATGTAAACACCAAGAGAGCAAGAAACTTGTCTGTCTAGTTCACCCCCAGTGTCCAGTGCTTAGAATAGTGCCTGGTTTCAGAGGTGCTCAGTAAATAAATGTCAACTAAACAAATACCCTGAACTACCCAAGAAGATAACTCAGGCAGTCGACACAGTGTCTAGTGGTAGTAAACACTCAATAAATGGGGCTATTATGTTTTTATTATATTATTTTTAGCCAGAAAAAATTACTTGGCCTCTAGGATTCGATGGTGTTCTTTCCCAGCCCAGCAAAGTGATTTGGTTCCTCTCACCTCTCCCTGATCCTAAAAATAAAATTCTATTCCAAGCCTAAGAACTCCATCCTACCCATCCTCAACCCTAGTCCCAATATCTCTGTGTATTAGCAATGTGGGCTTAATGCTATGAACCACAGTCTCCTTTGAGGATTTGGGGTGAAAAGTCCCCACAGGCTTAGCCTTAGCTTTCTTTGTTCACTTTGTTTGCTTTGAAGACCTGAACGCAGTGCTGGGAAATCAATAAGCAAGGCTTGCTGCTGACCCTGTATGTGTCTCCTGATTCTCCTCTGGGAGGCTCGGCTCACTCCAACGCACTGATAAGTCGTGAAGTGCCCAACTCGGTCTGCAAATTAAGGCTCTTGTAAGTCATCAAGGAGCTCCTAGTTTAGTGTGCGGTGGATTTTCCATCGTGAGTGTCATTAGATGAACTGAAAGTACATATTACAGGTTTGCATAATGAACAAGCCTCAAGTTAGGTTTGCCATGATAGGGTTATCAGTCATCACACAAATAAATTATTTAGGAAAGCACTTTTTATAGTGGGTTTTCATTTAAGTTTTGCCCCTTGATATATGTGTATAAAAATGACGAATCCATCGGACACTGCTATTGTACTTTTGCATCTATCACTATCAGGCCTTTTTTTGTAATTGGTTTATTAATTATAGCATCTTAATGATCTGTTTAAAATAAATAAACCATTTGCACCATTTCAAAGGTATTTTGTGAGGCTCAGCTGATATTAAAATAGCACCAGCCTTATGTGCTTTTTCAGCAAGTGACCTAATTAGTTAATAAAGTAATTGAATATTAAAAAGGATGTTGCAAGTGATTAAAATTTAAGAGCCTTCAGAATGTTATTAAAGCTATAAATCATACATCACTGTTTTAATTTGCATAGCTACAGAATTACTAATGGTCCCATGTGCACACAGGGCTTGGCAATTAGTTCTTTAACAAAATGTTGGTGATGTTGAAGTACCAAATTCTTTCAACCTTTTTTGTTAGCTACATAGAAACCTGCTTTTGCCAGATTAAATATCTAACTGTTGAAATTCTGCTTGTTTCCTTTGACAGATGTAAACATTCAGTCTCTCAACCAATATTTATGAATACCTACTGTGTTTGGTGTTGATTATAATGATGAACAAAACAGACACGATTCTAATAGAGTTTACATTCTGGAGTTAGTTGGGTAGAGATACTAGTCATGTACTTCTCTAAATTCATGTGTAATTACAAAGTGTGATAAGGAGCTAAGAAGCAAAAGTATAGAATGCTCCAAGAGGATTCTGCTTGCAGAATCTGACTTCATCTGTCAGATTAGGGACCAAACACTTAATTCCAGGTGAAGGGACTCAGTAAACTGAATTCTTGTTCAAGGGACAAATGCTTGATGAATCTGTCAGTGGTGTGTACAAAGGACTAGCTGAAATTGTTGGTTGTTTACCTAACAGCCACCACTCTTGTCTGGCTAGTAAAATCCCAATTCTGTTTGGGTATAGGACTAGTTCTATGCTCAGGGGATGTAGGGCCAGGCCCAAGGATAAATGCTGAAACATCTAAGCCAATTATTATGATTCCATTGCTCTTTGCCTATTACTGGTTAAAGGTAGATGTGTTCTAAGGGACTCTAAGAGGCTTCCTGGAAGAATTTTCTACTCTAGTAACAGAAAATACAGAGAAAAAATACCCCTTTTTGCCATGCTTTTAGATGTCATCGTGAGTGGAGGTGATACTTAGAGCTATAGCAGCCATATTGAGACCATAGGGGGAGGAGGAAGGCAAAACAAACAAAACAACACACACTCCCTGAACCTAAGCCCTGATATTGTTGTGTTGCTGAACCAACTCTGGAAACTTCGAATGTCTTAATGTATGAAAAAATAAATTTATGTTGGATATTCTGTCACCTAAAGTGTCTTCAGTGAACCCGATGTGTTTAAAATAGACACTGAAAAGACAAATTAAAAGGCTTATATAACTGTCAGAGGAAGAGCAATGCTAAATTATGGAAGGGTGGGACAGGAGGAATGGAAAGTAAGGTCAAGAACAGAGCAGAGGCATTGCAGACACAGAGTCAACAGAATTTGTTAATTCATTGGTTATCCAAGGTGTTAGGTAATAGTAACTGCTATTCATTGAATATTTCCTAGATTCCAGGCATTGTTCTGAGCATTTAACATACAGTATCTCACATAATCATTTCAACAGCTCTATGAAGTACTATTAATTGTCACCATGATTAAATCCTGTTTCAGTCATGCCTTGATTTCCTAAGTCAAAATCTCAATACATAGTCTTTGCTACCACCAGTGGGTAAAAGCAAAAGAGTTATTTCAGATTCCTTCAGAAAGCTGCTGGCTAGACTGCTGCTTCCAACATTTTTCACTTTGTAATACACATAAAAAATGATAATAGTTTAAGATCCACACTGGGGTAAACTATAGGGGACTTAGAAAAAGCCTTCATTACCCTTTCTTTATATTATGTAATTATAAGAAATAAAATTCAAAATTTAGGGAAAATATTAAATACTGTACTAAATTTGTATAAAAATTCTAAAAAGTAATCTATTTAATTTTTAATGAGAAATTTGCTTTTTTATGAATATAGCTTTTTAATATCAGATTTTATGCTTGAAATCTCAATTCCTGATGAAGAGTTTTAAATCCAATCAATATTTTTCAAATTCTTGATAGTCATCACTAACTATAAGCTTTATTCACATAAATTATATTTTAAAAATCACATTTTTGAAACCATTCTGAATTTGACAACATTATGGTCATATTGAAAGAATGTAACAGTTCTTCCTTTTCTTTCATTGACAATTGCACTGTTGACATTTTTTGAGATTGTGTGAATGGACTTCAAATCTTTCAGAACTTCCTCAAAGTATTTGATAATAATGGTAATGCTTTAATTCGTAGACTGCTCATGCATAGTTAGTAGTGGCTAAGCACAGCCAGCTTGGACGCCACTGAAAGGGCAAGTCAGTCACAGAAGGAAGAATCCAGTATGTTGTGAAGACAGATTTGGGGCTGTGCCTGCCAAGAAGCCCCCTGCCCGACTCCCCGCCCCTGTTGAACTTCGGACTGGCTCCACTTTGGCCTGGTGCTGTGCTTCGTGCAGGGCCGGCTTCATGGATACTTAGTAGGACCCCATGCCTGGTTTAATGCTCTGCTATCATCTTGAAATGGTTTTTGAACAAGTGGCCCTGCATTTTCATTCTTCACTGGGTCCTGCAAATTATGTATGCGGTGCTGACATCTGGGGCACCTGGAACACAAACTCCTTTGGTAGCTACCCTGTGCCTTTGCACAGGATGGGCCCAGGCTTTGAGATGTCGAGCAACTTCTTAGCCGCTATACTCAGCTCCTGGACATGGAGCAAACACTTTGGATGTCATCAGGCTTGTCAGGTTTGATGTTCCCATAACCATGGGCCACACCTTCCTAGCTTGTTCCATTTAGCCACCCCCAAGGGACCCTGAGGAAGCCATTGATGCTTGTAGTTAGAGGTGACTGGTCCAGAGATTCCAGCTACCCCAAGAACTGAGGCATCAGTTACATAGTTCAAGATGTCATGTCTTACCATTTACCAGTCCTGTGCAAAGTTAGTTCCCAGGTATGTTACCTTCTGATAAAATCTCTGTGACCAAAGATAAGTCTAATAGGTCATTGGTAATAGCTTTCAAAATGAAGAGTCAGTATTAACTTCTGAATACCCACTCAGTGCAAGAGAGCCCAGAGTTGAGGGTTATAGCCGGGAAAGACTGATCCAAAAGGTAGAGTAGGAAGAAAATATTCAGAATCCTGGCCTGTTCCTCTGGCACATGAGGGTTTAAACCGGTTTCTCCCAACCATTTTGGAATTGGAATCTCTGTATCACTCTTGGTTTGATATCATAATGTTGATATCTCTATTAAAATGCCATATACAGGGTATTCCAAAAAATGTATACACACTTTGAATAATTATGAAGGCAGTGTTTAAAATACATTTCATTTTCAAAATGTAATAGAATCTACAGACATTGTACGTATATATTTTTGGGAAACCCTATATGTTAATATATAAAGGTAGATAAATGTCTCTCTCTCTCTCTTACACACACACACACACACACACACACACACACACACACACACGTAAAAACAGTTCTAAGCCAGTCAGGACAGATGACTCCCAGCACAGGGGAAAGCAGCTTTTGCCAAAATACTTTTCATGGAGCAACAGATGTGCTCAGATGAACTCTGGGGACAGGGGAGGATGGGGTGAGAAGCCTTGCTGAGGCATAATTGGACTTGGCAAGGGGAGGGAAGAGGCCGTAATGCAAGCCTCAGATTCCTCACACAGAATACCCAATGAACTAATCACTTTCTGCCCTCAGAGGCAAAGATCACAAGTATGTATCGGTCTTAGAACAAGGCCATACAAACAGAATCCTAATAGATAATTCTTAAATAAAATTTTATACTATTTTTTATAAATACATACATCACATTCACCAATTACACAGTCTTACTGTTCCAGTAAGTATTGTACAAAGAGAACATTGTAGATATTAAAGAGCACAGAGTCTTCTACCTGCTCTTTACTCTCTCTCTCTCTCTCTCTCTCTCTCTCTCTCTCTCTCTCTCTGTGTGTGTGTGTGTGTGTGTGTGTGTGTGTGTGTATGTGTGTGTCGTGTATGAGAGAGAGAGAGGGAGAGACAGACCAATCATTAAAGTACTCACAGGTCCACATGTAATGGAAGAAAGCTATAATTGCATTTCTGCCTGTTAATATTTAGATTTTCTGGTCTAAGTAGGTCTTTTGGCACTTATAAAATGGTCTGGCCCTCTTGCTACCAATTAACGACTTTCTAAGGATGATGAGAAAGCTGTAAAAGTGGGATAACTTGCCCGGATGGTGTGGCTCAGCAGTTGAGCATTGACCTATGAACCAGGTGGTCACGGTTCGATTCCCAGTCAGGGTACATGCCCAGGTTGTGGGCTCTATCCCCAGTGTGGGGCTTGCAGAGGGCAGCCAATCAATGATTCTACTTTATCGTTGATGTTTCTATCTCTCTCTCCTTCTCCTTCTCTCTCTGAAATCAATAAAAAACATTTTTTTAAAGTGGGATAACTCAAGCAGCACTGAAATAATGGGAGTGGCTGCAGCAAGAATCCACAAGGTAAGGGGAACACAAGAAGAAAAGTGAATACAATTCATCTTCTCACTGTTCTACACCCCAGACAACTTTGTTTCCACATTGCTAAAATGTCACATTCTGCCTTATGGTATATTTGAACCCAGATTTCTATGTAAGTTAATGCTCCCGGCAGGGCTCATCTCTTGACCTGGGGGCAGGGAGGGAAGACCCTTGGACTTCAGACTCACAAAGACCTCACATCCAGACCTCCAAATGAGGCTAAACACCCACTCACAGGTACACAGAGGGTTGAAAACTGCCGTCATTCAACCTGAATTTATAAAATATACACTGCTTTGACATTTCTTCATTTTTAATGTGTTGAGCTCTCTGTCCACCCTGAAGAGGCGCGTGTGTGTATTTGTCCTCCAGTGCACGTTTTCATAAATGGACTGGATGTAACATGCTCAATTAATTAGGGAATATATTTTTATTACCAACACCACTATTGGTTGTAGCTTGCTCTCCATAAGGAACTGGCCAACTGGGGAGAGTAGCATAAACTGGCTCATAACTGGAGAGGAACGAGGATGTTGTGAAGACTACACATCTGCTTTCATGTTTGTGCTTTGTTTACTATAAAATGGATAATGATAAGGATGTGTAAGAAACAGTGTTAATGATAATACCAGCAGAGAGTGCAAACAAAAGCCACAACTTTTGAGCTAAAGCTAGATGTAAATTAAACCCTAGATTTGTTCAGTTTAGGTTTTATAGCTACATATTTATGGCTATTAGGAAGACATCTGTGTTAAAATTCTTACAAGAATAATTTCATCATTTCAAGTGTGAAACTCCCAGTCACTGTTCCCAACTCTTCCCACTAAAGCAATTGCTTTATAATACTGTTTTTACTGATGTGACCATTTTATTACAGAACAATCCTATCTAATAAAAGAGTAATATGCAAATTGACCATACATCCACTACACCCACAAGCCACACCCACCAGCCAATCAGGAGCGAGCATGCAAATTAACCCAACCAAGATGGCTGCGGCCACGGAGAGAGCAGGAGGCTTGGGTTTCTCCGGCAATGGAGGAAGCCAAGCTTTCTGCCTGCCCTGGCAGGCCCAGGCCTCCGCTCAAGGCTACCAAGTTTCAATTATAGAAGATAAATAAATCCCAGATACCAGGGCCTCCTCTTGGGTCGCCAGGGGGTGTGGCCGGCCTGCAAACCATCACAGGCTCCTCACCTAGGCTGCCCCATGCCCCAAGGAAACCCCCACCCTGATCCAGGACACCCTTCAGGGAAAACCAGCTGGCCCCCACCCGTTTACTAGGCCTCTATCCTATCTAATCCTATATAATAAAAGAATAATATGCAAATTGACCGTCACGCCAACACACAAGATGGCTGCACCCATGTGGTCAAAGATGACTGCCCCCATGTGGATACAAGATGGCCACCACAAGATGGCCAGCAGGGGAGGGCAGTTGGGAGGGACCAGGTCTGCAAGGGAGGGCAGTTGTGGGCGATCAGGCCAGCAGGGGAGGGCAGTTGGGAGGGACCAGGCCTGCAAGGGAGGGCAGTTGGGGGCGATCAAGCCTGCAGGGGAGGGCAGTTAGGGGTGACCAGGCCAGCAGAGGAGAGAAGTTGGGTTGGGGGCAACTGGGTCTGTAGGGAAGGGCAGTTGGGGGGGGGGACCCAGGCCTGCAGGGGAGAGCAGTTAGGGTGGGACCAGGGACCAGGGCTGCAGAGGAGGGCAGTTAGGGGTGACCAGGCCTGCAGGGGAGGGCAGTTAGGGGCAAACAGGCTGGCAGGGGAGCAGTTAGGCATCAATCAGGCTTGCAGGGGAGTGGTTAGGGGGTGATCAGGCTGGCAGGCAGAAGCGGTTAGGGGAAATCAGGAAGGCAGGCGGGCGAGCAGTTGGGAGCCAGCAGTCCTAGATTGTGAGAGGGATGTCCGACTGCCCGTTTAGGCCCAATCCCACTGGGGTCCCAGATTGGAGAGGGTGCAGGCTGGGCTGAGGGACACACACCCCCATGCACGAATTTCGTGCACTGGGCCTCTAGTGTATTATATAACACATGCAGTTTATACACCTGCAACATTTATTAACATACAGTACACTGATCACTTGTGGCTCAGGAGGTGTTTACAGTTGGTACGAAGATTAACATTTTAATTTCAATAGTTGTATATTTATTTTAATGTGTACATTTAGGGTAAATTTCCCAATTTTCTATTGATGGTAGTGATGCACCAACACTTTTAAGTGTAAGCTAAAAAGTGAGTCAATTTATCAAAAATTCTGAATAAATAAAAATGCAGTGATCTACTTAGGATACGGCAAAAAATCATGAAGGAGCTCCGAAAATGACCCAAGTTTTGGAAACAATAGCCTGTGCAATAAGAGAGAAAATGTAGGCTTTGGGTTGGGTTTTCGATAGTGATGATGGCTACACTGAGCCATCCTGGTGAGCAGTGCCACACATGTAAGGCTGCTGTCTGATGGCCCAGGAGCGTGCTTTTCCACGTGACACTAATTGGCCCACACAGGAGTGAAACCATGACCCTTCCCTCATTAGCCACATGCTCAGACCAGCTGAGCTAGCTCGCTCTGGGTCACTGGGGTCCCATGTAGGAAATTACCATTCCAGTGCCCTGTGGTCCTTTCGTAACCTCAACTAATGAATGTCCCGTGGAGCCTAATGTCATTCCTGGGGGAGCACACAGCTCTCCCAGCAGTGGGGAAGTTGATGATATTCTGAAGTTTTAACCCAGGGAGAGCCAACTGAAGAAGCGGGGAGAACTCAGGCAGCCTGGAAACAATCTTTCAAACACCTGTGTGTAAGTCTAAAGGATGACAGCATGCTGCTGTGTCCATTTGTTTGCCAGGCCCGGTCTCAGGACATGAAACGCAAGCACAGGGAAGCGAAGAAAGCTGCTGAGCATCACACAGCAAGCTCATCACAGCAGGAATTACACTAAGTCTTTGCTGTCTGGACCAAGCACGCTCCATCACCAACCCCATGAGGCAGGTGCTATTGTCCCTATTTTAGAGATCCAGAAACTGAGACTCTGAAGTAACTAGTGAAAGAGCCTAGGATAGTGGGCTCTTCCCAAGATTGCCATATTCTGGGAATAAACACATCATCAAGTAGGTGGAAATTTTACAAGATAGACAACTTACCAAACCTTTCTGCCTGTGATCCCTTTTAGGTCTCAGGAGACTCTGGGTTCTTTATTTTTCTGTAGCTTTATCATATCTATAATTTAGCTTTGAGAAGAGTTGTTTAAATCAGATAAGTTTATAGTTAAGACTGAGATAAAGCATTCTTCCCAAGTGCTGGAACACAATGGAAAGAAAGGGATGGCAGACTTTCTAAGTGCACAGTGAATAATTGGGAAAAACCACGAGTCACTCTGTCTTTTTAACAAGACTATTGTATTGATAACCCTCCAATGCCCAAACTAACTGGTGGGTAAAATACCATTTGGCAGCCACCCTTTCCAGGGCCACCACTGGTCCACAGCCCTGGGAATGCCCGCTGCCCTGGTCCTCTCTGGAAGCCATGAAGTCCTGAGTGCACACCCATCGCCTTGTCAAAGGACCGTGCAAATCAGAAGAGACCAGACACTTGAGCAAACCAACAAGCCATATTTTAAATTCAGCCCTCTGGTATATGATTAGTCTAAGGCAGTGGTCGGCAAACTCATTAGTCAACAGAGCCAAATATCAACAGTACAACAATTGAAATTTCTTTTGAGAGCCAAATTTTTTAAACTTAAACTTCTTTTAACGCCACTTCTTCAAAATAGATTCGCCCAGGCCGTGGTATTTTGTGGAAGAGCCATACTCAAGGGGCCAAAGAGCCGCATGTGGCTCGTGAGTCACAGTTTGCCACCCACAGGTCTAAGGGGATATCTCAGCTTGCCCTTAAAATTTGCTAGTTAATAACTAAGTAATATAGTTATTTTTAAGGTGCAATTGACTAACAACAAACTTATGAGTCAGAGATTTAGATAGAATTGCTAATTCACCATTTATTAGCAGAGAGATGTTGGCAAGTTACTTAACCTGTTTCAGTTCCTTCCCATATATTAATAGGGACAAAAATCTTCCTCATGGTGGTTGTATGTAAACAACATAATCATGCATGTAACATGTTTGGCACAGGGTTGAAATGCTAAAAAATTATATTTCTCATTGCATGCTCTGAATGTCCTCTTCCATGTCACATAGTATGTTTGAGTGTAGTACAAGCTACCAAGGTCCAAAAACGCATGAGACAAAGCTCTTTATTGTAATCTTATTTTTAATTTATTCATTTGAAGATAGTATCTATTATTTCACATACTGTATTTCTCTTCACCAGAGGCTGCTGGGAAATTATTTCTTGAGGTAGAGAGGGGAAGGTCTTTTGAAGGCGTTGACATGAAGTGCTGAGACTTCCTGGCACTGTCCACCCACTCCTTCTGCCCCGGTGCCCAGCCTAAAACTACAGACTTTTCTGTGTCTATTATAAATTTTCCTCTGACTTGACAGCATATTTGTTTGTAGTTTTGGAGGCCCAATTCTAGTTGTGAGATCAGAAGAAAGCTGCAACCTTTCTCAAAATGGGCTCTCAGGCATCCACACTGGGTGGATTGTTTCCAAAATTGAAACAGCCACTGAGAAATAGGGGCTTCAAGACAGCTTTACAGGGTGATCCTTGGCCAGTAGTTAGGAAGAGGCTGAGAGGAGTTGATAGTATTCCAAGATGATATGAGGAAACCCATGATATGAGAATAGCAATAGACTCCCTAAACAGTGGACACTGGGCAATCTCTTTTTTAAACACTCTTTGCCAAGGACATTCACTGGCTGACTGCCATCAGTCAGGCTTCCTAAGTTTCACATTTGGTAAATTCAATATTGGTAAGAAACGTTTATATTGTCACTTGAGTTGATTATAGCTTGGTTTTCCTCGATTATATCAGTCTGAATTTGTGAGCATTTAACAATTAATTGTTGCAGTGATTGGAGATCTGGAGAGGCAGGTCTTTCTGGGACTTATAGTTTCTAGTTAAGCCGTTCTTTTTAATCCACTGCCACCTAGTGGTAATTTAGCAGACTGAAAAAAAAAAAAAGCTTTACTTTTATCCAAGGGGAGAATATAGTTGGGCAAGAAACTTTCTTTCCTTGACAGTCCTACCTAGAAAGCATAGGGAAGAAGTGATATATGTCATTCCACTGGCCTCCATTCTGCTGCCAATATTTAACTGTCACTGTATATTTTAAATGTCAAGCTAGCTGATTCTTTCGCCTTTATTTCAATTAATGAGGACATTCTCATTTAATCAGAAAACTTTGAGATACAAAACAAGCAAGACCAGAACTGGAGCATTTATAACATCTTCAGTGGTTAGAAATTTCCTGTATGTTAGCTGAGTCCAACATAATAAGTAGGGAACTGGGTCTTGACAGTTAACTTGAGGTTTCCCTCTCTAAGAATCGAGATTTTTGTTTATCCATCTTTCCAAGGTGACTCAGTTCTGGAAGCACACCAAGGAGATCAAGTAATCAATGTGGCAAATCTTTGTGCAGTTCAACTTTCTATACATGCAGAGAAAAGCTGGTGGCAAATTCAGACATTTCTGGAAGCAGTAAGGATCGATTAATCAGATGTGGTAAAACAGTCAGAGGGGAGCAGTCGATAGTGACCTCAGTAGATCGTGAAGACAGTGGATTAATGCCAGTGAGCTATTACGTGGAATGAATTCACAGGGCAATTACCATTGCTTGGGGCTTAGAAGAGATAATTTGCAACGTGGGCCAAGTTTCTTTTCTAAGCATGAACGTCAAATAAACTTGCAAGAATAAAGCTGCCTCAGGATAGAAATCTAGATGTGTGTGCTTTGGTTAAAAAAAGAAGAAGGAAAAAAACAAGGCACAAGGTTACAACAATGACATTGCTGGAAATGTTTTAACCAGTATCTTCACTTGGTAGCAGAAGTTTCCTACCTCCTCTCCCTTCCCCCAAAATCAACAGAGACAAAGCAGCCAGTACATTAGTACAATCATATTTATTACAGATTTCAGACTCCCATATGACACATATCTAAAGCAGAACATTGCAAACTGACGTTACTAGCAGCAATCCTCCCTAAACAGGAAGGGGTTAGCTGAACTTAATAATTAGGAGTAATTTCAAGACAAGATTATAAGTCATGGTTTTTCTTTTAGCAGCTGGTATATGAATAGAAAAACTATAAATTCATGGAGTCATCCAGGTTCAGCCTTGTCTAAAAAAACATTAAATATTTGCAGAGGGGTATCCCCAGGGTAGCCCAGAAGGCTATGTCTTTAGATGTCAGTAAATCACTTTTTAAGACATCACTTACTATCTGCTTTACTGCCAGGACAACAGAAAAAGGACTGGACAGCTGCCCTAGAGCCTAGCTCACACAGAATTCAGTCAGATAATCACTGTTTAAATAATATATGTTAAACATTTTTATATATTTTCCCCCACAGCTCAAAAAACGTAACATCAGACATTTGCTCAAAGGACTAAAAATCAAAAGCAATTGCAATGTACTGGGAATAGCTTTTGTAGCTTTCCTGAGGGAGTGTTCCCATCTTTTCAGTGTTTTTAAAGGAGCACTAACTCTGGCTGCTTATCAGACTACTCTTTATTCTAAAGAAATAAAAGACCAACTGAAGGTCTCAGGTGTACTTTCGTCCCCCTCGATCTCCGAATCATCCAAAGCCATTTCTTGACAGAGAGCTTTCATTTTTATTAGAGGAGTGCAAGAGAACTTACAAACATTTGAAAAATACTCAAAACACTGAGAGTAAAGAAGGCCCAACCCTTCCTTGGAACCCAGGAAACTGTGACAGGAACTCCAAAGGCTTATCTTAAACCCATCACTCAATTTGTCAGAAAGCAATGACAGACCACCCACCTTAGCAACACAAGCCCACATAAGATTTTTTTTGCTTTATAATCACTAAGAAAAGCCTTTTGGGAGTTATTGCCCTGAAAAACACAGGCTGATGAACAGAAGTTAGTGAAAAGGGGTTGAATGCATTCTGTATCTAGCACAGGAAAAGAGAAATTAAAAGTTGGGAAACCATTATATTTATACCATGATACACTTACATAAACCTTGACCTGAACCACAGAAATCATTTCATTCATTAAAAAATACACAAAGGACTGGAAAATTTTAGGACAGCTAGCTATCTTTGAATAATTTAAATTTTTTTCTAAAGGCAAAATTTAGACAAAATTTAAAGAAGTAATTTACAGAACCTATTATATTTCATTATTTTACCCATGTCAGCTACTACAGGAATAGTGCAAATAATAAATATAAATATCTACTCTTCATCAAGTTAGGTTTCTATTTTTTCTCAAGGGATAAAAGCAGTACACCTACTTTCCATAAGGCTTCTGAGGATTAAGAGCAGCTCATGGCTCATGACCTGACAATCTCTAAAGGTGCTTTTAAGACTATTTCACCATGAAAACAGATGAACCCCTCTCGATTCACTAACAACTCATAGCAAGGACTCCTATCTAGACTTTAGTGTTAAAGGTTTCTAAGCTTTCTGGCTTGACATGCACCATGCACAGAGAGCAGGCAGGGTACTGCTTAGGCATTGCTAACTCTGGCTAACCATCTCACCAACGGCCCACCTCTTTCATAAGAGGTCTCTGAAAGGAAGAATAAGTGCTTCCCAGATACTAAAATGAACAACCTAAAGTGCAAGTTTGCCTTGTGGTAGAGCAGTAGAATCATCTCTCTGTACAAAGAATGGCACATGAAACTATTCTGGGTGTAATAGCATATCTTCAATTTCTCAATCCCTTGTTCTTATCTAACAAAGCTGGAAACTCCTGAGAGGACCTCAGCAAGTACACAGACAGGTATGCCCTGTGAAATGTCCGGAAAACACATTCCCATGTTTAGAGATTACTTTGAAGAACCAAATTGGATGTTCAAAAATAAGTACTATTCCTACCAAGTTACCCAAATCCAAATCTCTGGGGAATACAAGAAACCAGTTTTGCTGACCTGCAGCGGCTTAGAGCCCCCTTCAGGTAGAGGGGCCCCCAGGTCTCTACCATTCTAGGGGTTACTGCCTCCTTTTCTCTCCTCTTGAGGAAGATGTCAGTGGTTTCCATAGCATCTTACTATAATATCCTAGATGATCACATTTTTTGAGCAACATAAACATTGTTAGGACCTATTTTTTCTTCCTTATGAAAAATTTCTCCAATAATAAAGAAAAAGGCTATGATTTTTAAAAACTGACTTCTCTAAAAAAGTATGCTTTGTGCAAAATAACACAATACTAGATAGTCCATTCATTCCAGGATCACTGTCCAAAGCAAACAAATAAATGGGCACCTAAGGTATATCACAGTTTTAAAATTTTCAGAGCCAGAATTGTTAAGTTGGGCAGAAAAGCAGTAAATCAACCCTTACACGAATATATAAAAATTATATACAAACATTATGAAAACCAGCATTATGTAAAATAAATTAGGTTAGATTTAATCAGGCACTAGACTAAAACAGAAATTGATTATATTCCTTTTGATTCAAAATTTCTATTTTACTGGAAAAATCTAATATCCATTACAGCTTCTAGCTAAGGAACAAGAGGGCAGACAGGACAGCCAAACAAGGGAGACTGGTAAAGAGGTAGAGGCAGGGTGCCTGATGATTAAACAAGACAACTATTAATTGGGGAACTGAAATTTTAGACACATTATTTAGAAGAGATTAGATTGGCAGATTCCAAAGATGATGGTTCAAGTTTGTGATCTGGAACCTCTCTAAATATTTAGTACATCTGCTCTGGCTCTAAAAAACAAATTTAAAATGCATTTTAAAATAAAAACAAATAAACAAAACAATTTCTACAAATTCCCTTTTAAGGATGTGTTATTTTTAGATGCTCATTCTCCCTTTGGTATTATCATACAAACCAATGAGAAGTTCAGGGGAATTCTTTCTGAAAATGATCAGAAAGGGTAGGGGCTAGGATGTAGAGGAGCAGCAAAGAAATGTTATTCTCTTACTCAAGATGTTCTTCTGAAACTTCCACTGTTCTTTAGGAGAAAGGAATGGAACATGGCTAATAGTTCCTGATGATACCGCTGCCTTCCGATCACAGCAAGATCATACTTATGACACCTACAGAGATTATCTGCCTTGCTCATAAGCATTCTAACCAAACCATGAAGTAGAGTTAGTAAAAATGACTCATGGTTCCTAAACATGTTTAGAGACTTTAAAATGCCTTCCTAAAATTTTTTGCCTCAGTGCTCCTGTGAGGTAGGTGTCTGATGGGCAAAAACCGAGGCTCTCCTTTCATTATATGATGAGCCAGTGACCCATCTAGCAGAAGGACCAGGTATCTAAGTTACACAACAAATACAGCAGGGGAAATTTTTATTTTCAAGCATTTTAACTAGTTAGCTATTTCTTATTCGTACTTTGAACATGAATTATCTAAAATAAAACAAAATATAAACTAACAAAAAAACACACAATTCAATATTACCTAACAGTCTGTAGCCTATTGTGCACTGGTGACTGAGAAAGCATATAGCATGATTCAAGTAGTATTGGAGAGTGCTATGGTATTTCTGCTACTGAAGCTGACTGTGAGTAAAGTGTCCCTTACAGACACACCTACTCTAGTTTGTAAGAACCTCTTTGGTCTGACACAAGGGAATAAAACTACTGCTGCTGTCTCATGAAAACCATTCTGAAAGATATTCTACACAGGACCAGCCCTGCCTGGAAAAGGGATTCTTATGATGCATGTATATTACTGAGTTCATGCAGCACTCTTTGAAGACAGACATGAAGGTCACAGTCTCTTGCCATAAAGCTTATAGGACATGTCACAGTGAGTCAATACACAGGGTACATGCACTAGCACTATGCCACAGAAGTTAGAGAGAAAGACAAGAATCCACCACATGAGCATCTTATAGTTCCATCTGGTATGCCATTCACAGAAGTTACCTCTGGTAAAGGAAGACTGCTGAGGTCCCACATTCCTTTCCATAATAAGGAGAGGGATAAAATCAGGGCATTCATTGCTGGCTGCTTTAAGCATACCAATTATTCAAATTTTTCCCTTACATAAATTGGTAGCTTTCTTAGATCTTATAGATATCCAAAGATAATAGATTACGTTTCTTGATTAAGAGAGAATGGTGTAGAGCAAAATTCAACAGTTACAAGATGTTGGTGTAGAGTTTCAGGGCAATTTATACTGCTACTCTTAGAATCAAATTCCTGAGTATTCAGAGTACTAGCTTTAAAATGAGATAATTCTTTTTGAGGTGAGTTTCTCTCCTCCACACTAAAGAGTCCATAGTGAATTTAATTCATACCATAACCCCTGATTCAAATGGAAGATCATATATTTGGTCTGAGTGTCTGAAGTAGAGCATGATACCAAATCAGATGTGTGTACTCATATGCAGCCTGGTATTACTGTTTTGATATTAATGCAAACAACCCATCCTCCAAGACCTGCCTCCCTTGAGGGAGCTCATCTCCCAGAGAGCCTGAGCCTGGTTCTCTCCTCAACACATGCAGTACCAGAGGGGATCAATCCAACTCAGGGTTTCACTTGGATACTGGGATACAGCATAGCAGCAATTCATGCATTTTGTTTCTAAATACTAAAGCTCAAGTGAAGCAGAGTTGCTCACTGTGCAAGATGAACTAGCAGGACATTCTCGCCTCGAATGAAAATCTGATTTATGTGTCTAGTGAATACCTGTTGGTAATCTACTTTGGGCTTTCTCTTTTTCTTACGGGACTGGCCCCTAGAAAGGGTAGTAGCTCTGGAAAAGGTACCTCCCGCACTAGACCCTTCTGTCCGAATAGTCCTCCCTGACAGCTCTGACCTGGACTCCTCCCTTGTAGATGCCTGCAGGGAAGAAGGGACGGAGCGGGAATGTTTGCGTGAGACCCGGTCAGTGTCTTCTCTTCCCCACACTGAGGCTACCTTCCAAGTGGATGTCTGGGAGTATCTGGACAGAGTGGAGTCTTCAACTGCAGACTTAGAATCTGCCTCCTTCTTGGAGGAATCTTGAAGTTTTAGTCGATCAAATAGCTATAAGGAAAGCAATGACAAATATTAGCCTTAAACATCCCTCTTTCAATATATAGGGGGACAAAGACCAGATTCCTCAATTATGCTCTGTGGACAACTTGCTTCGCAATTTTTAAAAAGTTAGTAATGAATTTTCTATTTCTACCTATAACTCAGATAAATCAGTAAGTGTGTCAAGAGAAAAGGTACCTGCTTATTTCTACTGGGTAAAACAGAAAGACTTTTAAGCCGTATAAAAGGTAACTTGTTGCTCAAATAATATGCAGGTCTGAAGCAGAAACTCATTTGAGATTAGAAGAATGTATGAGAAGAGAGACTAAGGAAAACCTTGGTCTAGGCATACCTGCTTGACAGCACCAGGGCTTTCCCACTATGAAACACTGCTCACTGGGCTCAGTGATCTTAATTCCTACGCCTGAAAGCATGCTGGGTACTCAGGAAGTCAGGAGAAATTGCCTACCCTAGTGAGAGTCAATGAAGAATCCCGCTCATATGCTTTGCCTAGAACAGGCTTTCGGTAGGTCTCATCCACATCAGTAAGTGCCTAGAGAAACAGCCCAAAGGGGAGAAAATGAGGCAGAGTTAAAAATATTATCTTTATAGCTTTCAGAAAAAAATTTTTAAAGGCAGAATAACATCTAATTGTAGTAGAATTAAACCTAAGTGAAGCAGCTCTTGGGCAGGAAAAAAAAAAGGTAATACCTGGCACCCTCTGAGTAGGATTTCCAAGTGGCCTATGACCATATAAGACAAGTTTCATTTGTGGTAAGGGGCCTTTATGGCTGCACAGAAGTTCTTAAATTTCACTGTTCATAAATATCCAGGAAGCTTATTAAAGTGTGAATCCAAGGCTACTACTCTCCTAGAGATTCAGATTCAATAGGTCTGGGATGAAGCCCAGGAATTTTCTGTTTTAACCAGAAACCCCAGGTGATTCTGATGCAGGTAGCTTTAGGCCATATTTTGAGAAACACTCTACTGCATCTTTTCCCTTTCCAGTTTCTATGTTTTGTGACAGCAATTAACAGAGACTGACCAGAGTTACAGATTGAATTGCTGATAAATTCTCATCATTGAGAGATCAACCGCACAGGACAGCTGTTAGGATCAAATGAGATTGTGTATGAGAAGTTACTTTGAAAAGTATAAATCACCATACAAGTATAAGCTGACAGTATTATCATTACCAGCACTATCACTACATATGTTCTCTTAAATCCTTTTCCTTCAAAGGTAAAATTATAATAATAAAAAAAATTTCTTACATTTTAGAGGTGAGAAAACTGAGCCTCAGAGAAATTACCTTGCCTAGAGTCACACAGTTACCAAGTGGTAAAGCTAGGATTAAAACCAGGGTTTCCGATTCCATAATGGTTAAAAGCCTGGTTTCAGAAGTCAGAAAGATATATAATAAAGTCCTGGTACTTCCACTAACTAAGAGTGTGATCTGTACCAATCTTCCAAAATCTGTAGCCTCAATTCCTTCATTTGTGAAATGGAACAGTAATAGACCTACAATTCATTCATTGAGATAATATATGTAAAGTTCTTAGTATAGTATCTGGCACATAACAAGTGCTTATTACATTTAGCAACTATTATTATTATCCAGGGGAATGCATGGATGGAGATAAAGCACAAGAAAAAGTTGGAGATGAACAACCATATGGAAAAGAAACACTAGAAAGCCTGGTGGCTCCTATTTTAACCGCCCCACATTATAGTTGTGCTGTAATACATCCCTACTTTCCTTCAAATATCTAGTAAACAGTAAGCCTCTAGGAGGCTAGGAGTGTGTGGTACAGCATGTAAACTAACTTGCTTATTAATATGTCTGCTCCCCTTCTATCCATATATATCTTTCAAAAAACAGTAGCGTGAAAATTTCTTTCTGAAACTTCTGTACTTAGCACTGTGCCCAAAGTGGAACATAAATATTTTTAATAGGAAATCAATATAAAATTACTAAACAGATGAAATAAGTAATTATTGCTAAGGCTGGGTTTCTCAATCTTGGCATTAAAAAGATTCTGCACTGGATAATTTTTTGTTGTTGGGGGGCGTCTATGTATTGGAGGACAAGCAGCAGAATCCATGGCCTCTACCCACTAGATGCCCGTAACACCCTATCCCACAGTTGTGATAACCAAAAAATGTCCCCTGAGGAAGAAAAAGGCAAAATCACCCCTGCTGAAAGCCACAGCCTTAAGGAAATATAAGCAATAAGAGAAACTTTTTTTTGTTATTTCTCAAGAAAGTGTAGATTCTAGTTCTTCTGGGAAGTTATCCTGTAGGTTTCTCTGAATAAGGTTACTCAGGATCTTTAGATTTATAAAAGATTTAATCCCCAAGAGGTTCTCCAGCACCCTAAGGAGGGTTTAATTACCATATTCCAGAACTTGTCAAATGCAACGAGGAAGCCTGTACAGACGCCCCGAAGTCCCTTGAAAGTGCGGATATGAACATTCACTTTCACCCCCTCCCGGATACAACGATGGAGTTCACCCAGAGGGCTGCCTTCGTGCACTGCAACGAGAGAAGAATAGTTACATCGCATGAACATATGCTCTCATTCCCAGAAGTAACAACCAAGACCCACCCATCTCCAGCAATACAAGGCAGCATGGTGCAGTGGCAAGCTCACTGTGGGAACAGGAAGGCCCAATGGACAATATGGCTGTCAATGGGCAACACACACTGAAATGAGACAAGA
The DNA here is from genome assembly GCF_951640355.1 of Cnephaeus nilssonii. Lineage (NCBI taxonomy): Eukaryota > Metazoa > Chordata > Mammalia > Chiroptera > Vespertilionidae > Cnephaeus > Cnephaeus nilssonii. Next base: position 93,583,464 of record NC_137076.1, on the reverse strand, counting down.
TTCATAATGTGGATAAACCATCTGAAAGGTTATCATCTAAAAGTTTCACCTCTCTATATCCCATAGCCTATGCCATTGATTCAGATGCATCATCATTTAAAACCTTTTGGGCAAAAAAGAAATACCACATTAAATATACATAGTAGCTAGATTCTTCTCAGTTCTGTGTCTTATTAAGACAACTTTTTTTCAGGATAATTCTCATGAACGACGTATCCAGCTTAAGCCTCCCAAAGAACCAAAAATCTTGTTCATATGTTTAAAGAAAATAAACTGTGTAACACATCTGCCCTTAAACACATGTAACCCTCCAGGAGAGAACGGCCTTTAGGCGCCCCAGTCTCAGTTACTACATGCATGAGCCCTCTGGAGCCACTAGTGTTTCAATGTACATCACCGTCACACTGGCACTCAGAGACCTGCTTGTATTCCAAGCCTTGCAGGGGTAGAGGCACCTGCTGAGCATCTGGTTCCTATGAGACTGCTGATGAACATCATTAAAAAGAGCAGCATGATAATTCATAAGAAGAATGCTGGAATTATAATTTCAGCCTTAACTATGATGGATTCTGTTTTTCAGAGCTTGGAAGCAGGTATGAATTTTACTTTTATTACTTCATGTTAACTTCCCCTTCCCCTTCACAATATTCTGGCTAATATATATATATATATATATATATATATACACACACACACACACACACACACACACACATATACACACACACACACACACACACACACACACACACACACACACACTAGAGGCCCAGTGCATGAAATTTGTGCATGGCGGGGGGAGGGGGTGGTTGTCCCTCAGCCCAGCCTGCACCCTCTCCAATCTGGGACATCCCTCTCACAATCCAGGACTGCTGGCTCCCAACTGCCCTCCCCTGCAGCCCTGGTCCCCCGCAACTGCCCTCCTCTGCCAGCCTGGTCTCCCCCAACTGCCCTCCCTGCTTGCCTGATCGCCCCCAACTGCCCTCCCCTGCAGGCCTGGTCCCCCCCAACTGCCCTCCCCTGCAGGCCTGGTCGCCCCCAACTGCCCATCCCTCCAGGCCTGGGTCCCCCCCCCCCCCCCAACTGCCCTCCCTTGCTGGCCTGGTCTCCCCCAACTGCCCTCCTCTGCCGACCTGGTCACCCCCAACTGCCCTCCTCTGCTGGCCTGGTGACCCCTAACTTCCCACAACTGCCCTCCCTGCAGGCCATCTTGTGGCAGCCATCTTGTGTCCACATGGGGGCAGCCATCTTTGACCACACGGGGGCGGCCATCTTGTGTCTTGGTGTGACGGTCAATTTGCATATTACTCTTTTATTAGATAGTGTATATATATATATATATATATATATATATATATATATATTTCCAAAAGAAAAATCATATACATACACATACTCTCTCACACTCATGCATACAGTCTCTGTTTTTCCCTCCCTCCCAAATTTGCAAGGCAAAATTCTTTGGAGATTGCCATTGATAGTAAACAAATAAAAAACCACTCTCTGTTTTATTTCTAGTGACATAAAATAGAACAGTCCTGCACTTCAGTTTGGATAACTAAGTTAGCTACTCTTTTTTTTTAAAATATATATTTTTATTGATTTTAGAGAGGAAGGGAGATGGAGAGATATTGAAACATCAATGATGAGAATTATCCATCAGCTGCCTCCTGTATGCCCCCTACTGGAGATCAAGCCTGCAACTGGGCATGTGCCCTGACCGGAAATCAAACTGTGATCTCCTGGTTCATAGGTCAATTCTTAACCACTGAACCATACTGGCCGGGCTAGGTGGTTACTCTTGACTTCCTTATTCTTCACTCATGGATGCACTTATAAATGATGGCAGTGATAAATAAAAGAAAATACTCTTGGAAGAAAGTGACTTAACAGATAAGAAGTAGGAGCTTATGTCAGACTAAAGATTCAGCAAGAAGGCACAGGTGGAGCAGAGTGACATAAACAGCAGCCTTGGAAAGAAACATGAGAACTTTGGTCTTACCTTCATCATCTACCCTTCCTCTAGCAATATCCTAAAATTATTTGCACTTTTGATATTTAAGGGAGTATGTGTATGTGTACATGTATCTGGATATGTGTTACAGACTATTTAAAGCCAGCATTGTAAACAACATTTAGGTCATTTTCACTAGTTGTGTGATCTTGGTGAGTAACTTTCTACAAGTCTGAGTTTCCTCATTTATAAAATGAAGTTAGATGATTAGTTAGCTTCTAAATTCCAGAATAAATCTCTATAATTCAATGTCTTAGAAAGTGATTACAATGGCTGCATTTACTCCCTTTGCCTATATACATACGCTGCCCCCTCCCACCCCCATACACATATGTGTTTCCAAAAAGAGAAGAAAGACTATACTTTTTCTAACTTGGGGAAAAAAAAAAGGGGGGGGTACCACTTCTCTCACACCCCCAAATCAAAAAGAAAAGACAAGCTTGTATCTTAACAACAGTCTCTTACTCTAATGGCAAATGGTAAACTCAGGTCTTCAACTCTTACATCTGTGTCTTTCTCTTGATTTTTTTTCTTTCAAAATTTATGTCTCTCCTTCTGTGATCAAAAGTGCAACACTAGCACCACCTATCGGAGCAAACTGTCAAGGCAAAAATGAGCTCTGCATTCTGAATCAGAATGCACATTCTGAATCTCTTTCCAGCAGTCTCTGTGACAAATTCTAAATAGATATGAGCTAAGCTTATAAAAACTTAATATGACCAAAGGGAGAGAGAAAAAGCCTCATTTTTGCAGTACTTTTTTCTTCCAAATCCTCCTCCCTTTCCATTGCCACTATGCTTGGGCCACACCCTTCCAAGTCCAGGTCATTAACTCCACTCTTTACTTCTCCCTGCTCATGGCAATCATAAAACTCAGACAATAGATTCTCAGTAACTCCTTCTACAACCAATCACATCATCATCATCACTGTCACCATCATTATCACAAATTACTGAACCCTCAGTGAGGCCCTGCCCTGTGCTAAGTTTAACTTTATGTACATTATTTTACTTAATCCTCACAACTAACACAGAGGTACTCTTATTTCCCCTCATTCTATAAATGTGGAAACCAAGGCTCAGAAAAGTTTAAATAATTTGCTCAAAGTTACTTCCCTAGTAAACAGCTGAGCCAACAGTCAATGTCAGGTTACCTGCATCCTGACCTAGCGCTTTTAATTATGAAGTCTAACAGTGATTTTTAACATTCACCGAGAATTTCCCTATATGCTAAGGAAGATTACTGTTGTAAATGCTTTAAATGTGTTAACTAATTTAAACCTAACAACAACAGGTGGATTCTATCATTGTACTCATTTCACAGATGAGAAAATTGAGGCCCTCAAGAGTTTAAGTAACTTGCCTAAACCAGAACAGCTACAAAGTGGAGGAGCCAGTATTCAGACGTAGACAGTCAAACTGTGTTCCACTCTACCCCCAAATAACTTTACTACTAGAAACTTAGCTCCTAGAAACATCTGCCCTAAAAGTGCTTTTGCTTACGAAAATACACCATGGTTCCCACTCCCTATCATCACAAAGTCGAACAAAAAAATCTTTGGTTTGGCTCTTCAACACATTCTAGCAACAAATCCTTTGCTGGACTCAAATTCCATTCTCTTTGCTTTGGACACAAATCCTCTGCCTCATGTATGCAGCACCCTCCACACACCAAAAACAAGCAAGCATTACAATGTGCTCTCTCTCCTCTTCCCTCTCCTGAGACTAGCATAATGGGTAAGCACATACCTGGAGTTGGGACAAACCCAGGATTCTCAGCTGCAAACTAACCAGTTATGTGACCCTAGGCAATAACAGGCAATAACTGAGACTCAGTTTCTTCATCTATAAAGTTGTTTCTAAGGGTAAAATGAAATATAATGCATCTAAAGGGCGTAGCAAAGTGTATAGCACATATGTGCTCAATAACAGTAAGTATACTTAGCAACAGTAAAATTATCACCTGACTTACAAAGGGGCATGAGGAAACTTTTGGGGTGATGGAATTATTCTGTATCATGATTTCAAAACTCACTTTAAAAGGTTGTATTCTGCTATATGTAAATTACACCTCAATAGCCTGATTTTCAAATAATTCCTGTTATCCGCAATCATGCCCCTCTTTAACTTCAAGACCTAAAGCTTACCTCTTATAGGAACTCTTTCTTGAACAAATCTAATCCTCACCCATGCTGGGGGGGTGGGAGGGTTGTTGGTTTGTTTCTGTTGTTGTTGTTGTTTTTGCTTTCTGAAGGTCAGCAAGGCTTTGTGATGCCCACCCACCTCTACCATGTACACGCCGCTGTTTCCAGTGGCATAATTAAAATTTTCAGTGCCTAGGGCACATTCTCTGAGACCTTGACTCCAGGCATATATTTTATTGTGGGAAGTCGACAAAGGTGGTCTTCACACTGTCAGAATAATACAGCAAAGTGCTCTGTAGGTGAAGGTAATAACTGAGTGCCACCCACTACACAGAAGTATTTCTTTTCCTTGACAATCTTGGTAGCAAAGCAATCACTGGCAAAATGGAAACGAATGTTACGTTCTAAGTCCGATGTGGCAAAAAATAGATGCAAAAATCGGGTCCCCCAAACAGCTCTTATTTTAAGAACATGAAACTCCATCTTTGTGTTGCTGCTGGACAAGCAAGCTGGGGTGAACCCTAATCCTGGGCAGGGATGTTCCAGCATGGTGGATCATCTGACAAAGGAACCCCTAACAGCACACAGATTTTCAGGATGTTTCTCTCTTAACAAACACATTTCTAGGAATAAAACAAAATATACCCCTGCTTAGCACAACCCTCCATTCCAAAGGCGGTGAGTGACTTAATAATGTCACAATTTAGCTATCAGGGTACATACAGATGCTCTGAATGGCTAAGTAGGTCACTGCATTCACGGGGCAAATGTCAGAACTGCTTGCCAGATGACAAAAGATATATAACCCTGGGCTATTTTTATTCTGTTTATACGAGACCTAACTCACACATTAGCAACCTCTGCTGTTTACAGCTTTACTCGAGGGATCTATTAGGAAATTCCCCTGAGCCATTTACACCTTCAGAACTTAAAATAACCTGTGCTTATGGTAAAGACAGCCTGACAGACACAGTCCTGCACCCAGCCCGGCAGAGTGGCTGTAATACAGTGTGTGTCAGTGGCATTTTGTGCCTGCTGCATGCTAGCACGAGTGATTTGGCAACGTGAGCATGTTGTGTATCAAGACCCTGCAACCCTTCTCGTGCTTAGAGCGCCCCAGAATGAGCCGTTACTTAATGTGCTACCTGAACAGACCTCCCCACACTCCATCCCAGCATCCCCACGTCCCACCGGCCACTCATTCCCCTGGCACTGGCTGGGCACCACCTCCTCCGTCCGCGGTCCCCAAGACCTCCCTCCAATCACGCCTGCAAAGCCTCCCGACGCGGTCCGGGCCCCAGCACCGCTCCAGACCCCGCCCCTCCTGCGGATCCTCTCCGCAGCCGCCTCACCACCTCTCCCCCGAGCTACTCCCAGGGACCCCGCCACCTCTGCAGACCGACACCCATGGCCTACGCCGACCCTCACGGCTCCTCGCGGCCTCTGCAGCCTTTGCCACTGCCCCACGGCTCATGCAGACCCTTCGTTACTCCAGACCACCGCCCCGCTTCCCACATTACTCAAGCACAACCTACCCCCGCCTCCCGGTCGCTACCTCCGCAAACCTTCCCCGAGACCCTCCCCCTAACAGGCCAAGCCCCTGTCATCCCTCAAAGGGCCCCTCGGCCGCCCCCTCCGGACCGCCCGCCGGCCCCTCGTCCCCGCCCGCCGGACTCACGGGGCATTCGCGTGAGCACGTTGCGCGGCGCTCTCCGGCCCCGGCCCGGGGCGCGGCGGCTCTCCCCGTCGGCCTCGTCCCCTTCCTTCTTGACCACCATGAGGCGGCGGAGGCGCTCGATGCGCTCGGGGTCCGGGGCGGGGGCGTCCCGGCGGCGGCGGGTCCTGCTCGAGGGTCCGGCGGCGGCGGCGGGGGCCCCTGGGGCCGGGTCCGCGCTCCGCGCCCGCCCGCGCCCGCCCCGGCAGCCGGTCCTGAGGAAGGTCTCGTAGGCGGCCACGTTGTTGAAGCAGGGCGCGTTGGGGTAGGGGATGGGGGGCAGGCACGGCGCGTACAGGGCCAGCAGCGGGTCGAAGCGGTCAGACTTGACATCCAGGCGCGGGCTGGGCGGGCGCCCGGGGCTGCCGGCACCGGGCGACCTCGCCCCCCACTCCCGCTCCCGCTCCTCCATGTTTGAAAGGCCCGCAAGCTGAGGCCGATGGGAAGAAGGAGCGGGGCCGCCAGAGGGCGGCACTGCGCAGCCGCGGGGCGGGGTCGCACGGCGCCGGCGCAGCCGCCGGAGGGCGCACCTGTCCGTGGTCTGCTTCGCCGGGGGCGTGGCGCGCGGCTGAGGCTCGCCAGGGCCGGCCCCGCCCCCTCAGGGCGTCAGCAGGAGGGTGACAGGTTAACCTGCTTTGATGCAATTTCCCCATCTAGATCATTATCTAGGATGTTTGTTAATACTCCAGATTCCCCGGGGTCGAGCCCGGGACCAGTGTTGAACACACTCCCCAGGCGTTTCTCTGCTCTCAGGAGCTGGCGGGTAGAGGGCAAGGAATGTCCCAATTTGCTTTCATGCGGAATACCACTGGGTGTTGGCCTACCTGGACTCAAATACTTAGCTTTTCTGGATCTTTATATTCTCATCTGAAACATAACAGAAATATCACCTACGTCCTAGAATTGCCCTAAGAATGAAGATATAGCGCATATAGAGTGCATAATAAATGCTCTATGAATGTTAGCTAATATTGGTTAAGTGCACAGTGGAATAGAGTGGATAGATCCCAGTCTTCCATTTCCTACATCCTATTCAAAAAGTAATTTGCACCAACACCAGGAACCTTAGTATTAAAGAAAATTCATTACATCACTGATTTTCTGAACATTGCTAAGCAACTGGAGGAAATGATCCAGCTCTTGTAAACCAGGATGGAGGATTTACAAGATTGGTTGTACTTTATAACCTCTGCTCTACAAAACATTTTTTGATGTTAAAATGATAGTCTGCACGAAAGGCCCAGGTATTAATTATTCCCTCATCCAGTAGAGGTAAGATATTCCAGTCACCTACACGCCACAAAAATCTAACTGTCGCTAGTCCCCAAAGCTATCAATATTAACTCTATACCAGCTGCTGTTGTTTTTTTCTTTAGATTTGGAAAGGAAGCCCAAGAGAACACTATTCTCTTAGCAAGATGAAAATGAATATAAAACTGCAATGTACATTGGAAAGCATACAACACCCATCAAGCATGGAGCTTCTATGTAATAGCACTATAGACTTAGTTATAGCATGAGTATTAAACCTAGTATATTCATTTGCTCAAAACCTTGTGCCAAAACAAAAATCTCAAATCTGCAAACTGCTGGCAATTCAAGGAACAAATGCTTGTCTCCTTTACCTTGTAACAAAATCAAGTGATAGCCTCTGTAGTATTACATAGCACATTTCTTCTGATGGTTTTGTCTTTAAAACTTGTATTTTAATGCCTATATATTTATTTTGATATGAAATGCTATAAATTTACCACTTACATTTCCCAGCTAAGAGCTACATTATCTTATTGCCTCATTTGGCCTGTCACAGTATACCTGTGGCCCAAAATGCAGCATATCAATGACCACAGACACCAGAAGCTTTTGGGATTATAAACCAGATTACTGAACTCCAAATTTTTGGGGGGAGGGGAAGGGAGGGAATATGGAATCAGCATTTTAAACAAGCATTTCAAGTAAATTTTTGCATCCATAAGTCTGTAAACCACTGCTGTGATGAAAGGTATGTGTATTCTGACTTAGATGCACAAACACATACAAAATTTGGATTCATACACTGCATTTGTATGAGAAAAATAAATGAAAATTTAGGCCAAGGGAGTTGAAACCTTTATTTTTCTTCTCAGAGATTTTAACAATTACTAAACATCTCCTATTCCTCTGGAGAACAGGAAGGGAAAACATGGCGTCGACAGATGGGGTATCAATTGGTGAGGGATGAGACCAGCCGTTGCTCAAAAATACATTTTCTTCTTGACTATAAATTCTGCAATGTGGGACTAGGCACTGAGACATGAGCTGCCTCTTAATTCTTAATAGAGCCAAATGACTTTCCTCTAAAATATGAAATGAGGACAAGAGGCAATGTGAGTTCTACCACCTGTCCCCACTACCTCCCCCTTTTCAGAGGCCAAGAGCTTGGCAACATGAAATTACTACTGCAGCTCTCTGCACCTCACCCAACCCATCTCTACTGGCCATCAGCAGGTGGAGCTATTAGGACTCCTTTGACACCTGCCACCTGTAACCCCAGAGTGTTGACCCCTCTGCTCTCCAACTCAAATGTCATTGTTCTGATTATACAGAGACTACCTGAGAATCTTTTTCAGATAGTCCAACAGGTGACAAGGTGACTTTTAAGTATCTAAAGAACATGGAGTGAATGTTTCTCCTTCTTTGTTCACTCATTCTCACACATTTTCTTCCTCTCAAATATGCACATAACTAGAGGCCTAGTGCATGAAATTAGAAACGGCTGCCTGCCAAGGCCCGGGGGGAGGGGCCGAGGGTGGTTGGCTAGTCAGCCCCACCCCCTGGTCGAACTCCTGGTAGAGGGGACAATTTGCATATTAGGCTTTTATTATATAGGATTCTTAGAAAGTGATAATTGGTCTTGCAAATGCCTCTGGCAAGACAATGATCATGCTAATTAACTCTACAAAATCAAGCTATAAATGCTTAAGAAGAACATCCAGTCTACTCATTTGTTCAGCCAAGGATGCCAACTTGGAGACTGACAGAGCCCTGAGCTTTCCCTGGAATTCTTGAATTCAGAATCATACTGCAGGCATCAAGCTATATTTATCTCCAGGTCTGCCAAAGATGAATGCAAGTAGATGGGTGGGAAAGGTGAGATTTAAGGTCACTGGATTCTCTAGTAAGGAATAGGTGCACAAAAATAACCTTTGGGCTCATCTTCCATCTTAGGTTGAAGAGTTTGGCAGGCTTTGTAAAACTGAATGCCACAACCTAAAAATGATCCATTCTGTAAGGCATAAAATAATTCTCACTTTATAAAAATAGTATCACAATTCTTTTAAAAATGCACTTCTACCAAAGGAACCATGTTCCAACATTGCAAAAACGGTGTTCCACTTAAAGCAGAACAAGATACCTCACCCCATCCATGCCTTCCTTCCCTGTTCCCCTCCCAACCAGTCATGTCACCCCTGGGACACTGTTCTGGGTGGTAGGAATGCTTGGGCCACCTCAGGCCAGGAGACTTGGGGGGCCTTCCATAGTTAAGCATAGCAGGACAGAAAAGCAAAGGGTCAGCTGTCTTCATCTAGGATCTCTGAGTGTTCCTTCCAGAAAGCATCCCCGATGATATCACAGTGCAAGGGCACTGGCTTAGTCCTGGTTCGGGTCACTGCCATCTTTGTCCCTTCCATTTCAGCTGGCAGTTTAACTTCTTTTGTCGTGACTTCATCCACCTACAGGTTAAGTTAAAATATTGACATCGTTAACTTGAGAGTGGATTTGGGAGAGAAGGGGGAGATGTGAGGGAGGTTTATTTTTTTTACTTTATATCGTAAAAAATATGAGACATTTATCAGACCATACACACATATCTCAACATACATGAATTTCTTTACAATTAAAAATACTTTTTAAAAGAATCATTTTGCTATATTCTAAAAGAACATCTTAGGAATAAAGGAGATTTCTTGTTCCTTGTTAGCAAAAACTATAGAATTAGTGGCATTTTTGCTCTCCCACCTGCATTAGGAAATATCCAAGTCTATGCCAAAGATTAAATGTGCTTTAAAAATACTAATAAAAGAGCTGAAGTTGCTAATGGAATGACTAGCTCTCAAGGTTCCCCTTAATACTTAAAAACATTTCAGAAAAACTACCTTGGATGGAAGGAAATTTTTCTCATAATAGAGAAGTCATTATGCCCAGGAGCTGGTATGAGAGAAAATATTGGTATAATTAAGGATTTAGGTAAGTGTACACTCATTACAGAATATGAAGGTGTATGAATGCCTGGGGAACCTCATGAATATTCTGCAAGTGTCAGAACCCTCATATCAACATCTCTTAGGGCCTCATATTGCAGTTGTCACAGGATGGATGGATCATTTAATGGTCTTATCCAGTGTGGGAGAACGTACTCTTTTAAATGTTCTATGAATGCAAAAATCCTCATACCTGTACTATAACCCTTTAACAGGGTTTTACTTTGAGGAGAGCTTATGACACAGAAAAATAAGTGTAACATTTCTAAAATTCTGTGTTTCTACTTACAGGGGAGATTCAAAATCACTGACAAACTGATACAGGGAGCATGGACTGACAACAACAACAACAAGCATTGAAATAGGAACCTCTAGCATCTCGTTTTGGAAAGGATCTAATTCGTGTTAGCAACTGCAGTCACACCAGCATACTGGTAGCAGGCAAGATACACTTGGGATGGGCACAGACTCTCTTCTTTCCTGACCTCCATTTTTTCTCGGGAAACAACAGCATTACCTTTTGCCATATCAACACGGTCCCTTTCCTATACATCAGCGGCTCATTATTGTAGTTGATGTTGAATTCAGAAAACAAAATCTCATTCTTGTCTGCTGCAAGAGTCCCCTGAGAAAATAAAAACAGATATACAAAGCTTTGTATGTCTTATCTCTCCCCTAACCTTACCAGTCCACCCTCTACCTAAACTTCCACAAACAAATCAAGTGGAAGTTTTAGCAAACCTATTTTGATACTAAAAAATTTGCATAATTTCAAATCTTTAGGTGTGTAAATTCATAAAATTCTCTTCTGCTAACCACTATGCTATCTCCCTGAAACTAATACCAAATAATATTGAATGTAAGAACAAATTCTCTTCTGTAGCAAACAACGGCTTAACAAGTCATGAATGTGATGGGGTGACAGGAATCAATAGTGAGACCGCCTATTCTGTACTAGATACTTTACTAGTATGTATACATTCTTATTTGACCTGAAAACCATCTCCATTTTAGAGATGAGAACTCTGAAGCTTAGAAAGTTTATATAAATTGTCCAAGACTATAGTTTGCTCTTATCCATCTAGAACCAAAACTAAAGTTGGCTCTTCCAAAGTAGATAGACCTATTCATATTCCTATTACTGCTATATGTAAATCTTCATCATCGTTAGTAATGACAACCATTTACTGAATAATTATAAAGTACTAGGCATTGTATTGAGTTGTTATAACACATCATCTCATTTCAGAGTTAATCATCCTACAAGCAGCACTGTCATCTAATAATAAAAGCTAGTGTTTATTAAGTACTTACAGTGTGCTTTGTGTTATCCTATGTTTTACATGCGTCGTGCCACTTAATTCTCAACGTAAACCTATGAGGTAGGAACTATCAGTTTGCCTATTTTACCTATAAAAAACTAAGCAGAGAGGATAAAATTAAACAGAAGACTGATCTAAGTGTGATTATTTGACTCCTGAAGCCTAGACTCTTTACCTGAGAAACTACAGGTGCCCAGCAGGGAATGGCAAATAGGCAACAGGCCAGATGGGACTGACAGAAAAAGAGCACATGCCCTGTCGAGACAGGGCAGCCAATACTCAGTTCCAGCCAAGCATTACCACGTGGGAATGCAGACCCAATGTCACTGATTCCATTTTCCAGCTGGGGACACTGAGGCTCAGGGAGAAGTAGCAGCGTCACAGACCCAGCCAGCAAGTAGCAGAGTTGCTACTAATGTGATTTTTATATGCTCTCAAAACAAAGCTGTAGAGAGCTGGAAAAGAATGCAAACTATCATGGGAGAGCCTACAGAAAACTGTCCCACTGAGCATTAATTCAGTACGATCTCTATACCTGTAATCTCCCTTGAGCTTGTGCTGGTGTTAGTCCAGACTGCTGTACGAGTGCCCAGAAAACTGTGTTATAAAGATTATTGATATGACCTGTGAGGAGAACAAAGGAGCACTGTTTATACATACATAATCTTTATTCAGCTTTAAATACTAGAACCCCACCTCTCTCCTCTTCAAAGTAAAGAAATCTCAGAGATATTGAGTGACCGCCCAAAACCATACATAGGAAACATGGGGGGAAGAAGGCAACCAGAAACAGACTTAATTCCTAACAGTTTTTTATTCTGTCATTTCAGTTATGCTTTATACACATCTGTTAACTTGTGCACCAAGCTTAGGAATACTTTCAGTTATGTGATTCACATTCTTCCTACCTCTTTTCCAGTTCTGACAAAATCAAGATACACCAAATGAAACAAAGTCTCACAAACATTTCATCACAGTCATGTAAGGCAGGAGTCACAACTCCAACCCACTGAGTAGGTCACCCCTTCCCTACCTCGGGGAACAGGGAATGGTAGACTGTGGCAAACTGGCGCACGCGCACGCGCATGTGTGTGTGTGTGTGTGTGTGTGTGTGTGTGTGTGTGTAAAGGGAGCATTGCCCAGGTTCTGTCCACTACTATGTGGGAATACAGACTTAGTACTGCCAGATTTTCTGATTTAAAAAAAGCTGGAAATTTGACAAGAAATCTCCCGATTTTTCAATTACTTTCAACTAATTTAAATTTTTTTTTTGAGTCCTGGCTGGTGTGGCTCAGTTGATTGAGCTTTGTCCTGTGCACCAAAAGGTCACCAGTTCGATTCCCTGTCAGAGCACATGCTCAGGTTGTGGGTTCAGCCCCTGGTCGGGGTGCATATGGGAGGCAACCGATGGATGTTTCTCTCCTTCTCCCTCTCACTCTCTGGACCTTCCTCTCTCTCTAAAAAATCAATTAAAAACATGCTAAAAAAAAATGTATTTTGAAATATTTCATTCCAAACAAAATACATGTGAGCCAAACCTGTACCAGATCACCCACCACCTTTAAAGTATGGAGTTGGTGGTTTAATTACATCTGCTTAATTCCTTTCACTTACAATCTGCTTGCCGCCAACTGAGGTAGTCCTTTAAGGTCTGGTTGTTAGGATACACCACAACTCTTCCATCAAAGCCTGGGGGATACAGAAGGGGCTGGTCTTCAAAGTAATCCCGCCAATAAAACACGTAGCTGGAGGCGAACTGGGAGGCCACATGAGTCATGAACTTACTTGCAAGTATAAGGCACAGTGGGTGGAGCAAAAAAAGAGAAAATACATGAAGTTAACTCAACACTGTGATAGCGCCTGGGGGTGTAACAGAGAGATTACACAAACTGGCCAGCAAACCTAGAGATAAAATATGTTGGGACAAGAAAAACTATTTTAATATTTCAGTTACATATATGAAATGTAGCCTGCCTCTCCTTCTAGTCCTTTAAGTAATTAACTAATACCAATTCTTTTTCCTGTAGGATGTAATGTGAATTTGTGGTTCAAGAGGTATTTTTTTAAGTCTTGAAAGGAGGGGAACCATTGTTTTAAAAACATACCAATTTATTATATGATTTGTTTCCTTTAAGAGTATCAAAATACACAAATATGAGGTTTGTCTATTTTGTACTGAAATTCTCCTTCATTAAAGGTTTAAGCAATACTGCAATGCCTGTATAAGTGTCTGTCACTGACTAAAGCCAACCTATGAATCACTAATATTATATTCCATGGTCTATTTTTCTAGTCTTAAATGTTCAACGCCAAATCAGTCTAGAGGATAAAGTGATGGGGAATGGAGTGGAAAGAATCAGATGAAGAGGGATATGGAATGCTCAGATATCAGATGGAAGTACAACAGTCCACACAGAAATATACAAACATTCTGCCATTGCAAATACTGCAGACATATTGTGGTCTGCGAGTCTGTGTTTAAGAAAAGCAGAAACCAGATGCTGATAAGAAATATTCTGATGGAGCTGGGCTATGTAATTACCTGGCTCTTCTTTTAAACCAATTGCTTTTCCGCTTGAACACAAAGCTGTACTCATCACTCTGTCCATATGCAATCACAATATCCTCCAGTTCTTCCATTACAGTCTGGGCACATTTGGTCATTAGGTGGAGAGCACGGATGTCATTAGGTTTTGCAAAGCTGTGCTTCTCAGAAAACCTTCATAAAAGAAAGAAAAGAGGGGGAGGGACATGAATGTAAGAGAGCTTGTCATTAACACTAAGGATCAAAGAGGCTGTTCAAAGAGGAAGGTACTGAAATAGTACTGTGAGTCCAAACACTCCACTAGCCACAACCTAATCAATTCCCTTAAGATTTCAGATTTTTCTTGTCCTGACCAATGGAGAAAAGTGGACATAACTGCTAAGCCTCAATTCCCTCTTCTATAAAACTAGAGGCCCGGTGCACAAAATTCATGCATGGGTAGGGTCCCTAGGCCTGGCCGGTGATCAGGGCCGATCTGTGGGGCAACTGGCAGGGTGATCGGGGCCCCCGCCTTGCCCACTCGCCAGCCCCACCACCCTGGCCGCTGGTCTCCTCCCTCTGTGGGGCGACTGGCAGGGTAATTGGGGGGGTCCCTGCTGGCACCCACGTTGGCTGGCCTGGGGCCTGCAGGCTGGGGGCAGCTCCTGTGTTGAGCATCTGCCCCCTGGTTGTCAGTGCGCATCATAGGAACTGGTCGTTCCACCAGTTGTTCCGCTGTTCAGTTCATTTGCATATTAGTCTTTTATTATATAGGATGGGGATAGTCATTACTTTATAGAATTGTCCTGACAATTAGCAGAAGATAACAAATGTAATTATGCCTGGATCCCTATAAGTGTTCAATAAATGTTAGTTATAATAATCATTATTAAAATTGCACTTTAAAAATTGATGTTATATTTCTGCCTTTTTTCTGGCTTTATTTCCTCCTGAGCCCAGACCATGTGGCCTGTTACTGACAGTGAAAGAACACACTGTAAGAGTTGCCCACAGCAAGGCCTAAATGGGCCTCTGAACAGTCAGCAATCTTAACAAAATGGCTGGGCAACTGGCTGAAGAGCTAAAGTACTGTGCCTGAGAGTGACTTTTTTCCCACAAGGTCCTTACGAACAGGTCTATGCTCGCATAAAACCCAGCCCGGCTTCTAATCAGGGAGCACCCAGTCCCACTGAACTACCCAGACAGCATGCTTCCAAGCTCGTCTTAGCCAGCACATAGAATGATGCTCGATGCTGCGAGCTCATTGGCTGCCGCGTTACCTCGGTAACAATGAGCCGGCGCCCGCGATGGCTGGTGTAGGATTTACCCGGAAGCGCCGACGGGCCGCGCGGCCCAGAGCCGAGCTCACTCACCGATGGAAATTCCGGCCATCCAGCCGCACCACCACCCAGCAGTGGGGCAGGCAGGTGTCGTCAGTCTCGAAGTCCCGCACGTACTCGAACTTGCTCTTTGCCATGGTCGCCCCCAATTTCAGGCACCGTTTCAGAGTGACAGAAGTGGAAGCTAAGCAATCGCGAACCTTCACGTTACAAGTGGTCCACATTCCCGCCTCCACCCCGCCACGCGGAGGGTAAAAAAACCAGAGAGCCCCGCCCCGGAAGTCCTATGTCTTTTTTTGTGGCCGCTCTAGCCCCAGTGGAGGTCGGCATCTTTCTCGCCTCTCCTTGTAGTTCTCAAACCACTTCCGGGCCTGGAAGGAGGGTTTCAGCCTTCCCTTTGCATGACCCAGCGTTGCTGGCTTTTCTCCCATCCTACAGCAAATCCCTCTGACAAAGTTTATAAAAATTTCCATCTAAGTTTAAAGTTTTGTGATTTTTTTCTTTCTAATTAGCATTTATTTATTTGTTGTAGAAAATGTAAAATATACAGAAAAATATAATTAAGAAAATTAATACTATCTTTCCTCTCCATGGCAAAGTGTGGAGCTTCCTTCCAGTCTCTTTTCTCTTTGTATGTTTACACAGGGAACACACAAAATTGTAATTAAAAATAGTGACAACCCTATTATTTGTATTTTGTTTTATGATTTATATAGCTCTTTTGAATTCATTACTTACATTATTGTTTTTATCCTCAAGAAAATTATTCAGACAATACAAAATGATATACTAGTATGGTGAAAAGTCTCTTGCTAATTCCTAACTCCCTTCTTTTAGGCAATTACTTTTACCAGTTTCTTGTATATCCATCCAGGGAAAGATATAGATAGATGATCTAGATGAGTACATATTACATATAAATAAAATCTATAATAATAAAAGCATAATATGCTAATTAGACCAGACAGCTGAACAACCTTCCAGACGTCCTTCTGGATGACCTTCTGGACAAAGCCAGGGCTGCGAGAGGCTGCAAGGGCCAGCCGAGGCAGCCGGGGCTGCGAGGGCTGAGCCCCTTGCACGAATTTTGTGCATTGGGCCTCTAATGTATATATATGTGTGTGTGTGTGTGTGTGTGTGTGTGTGTGTGTGTGTGTCAAAGCAACAAGATTACTTCCTTCCCTCCCCATATGTCTTCCACCACCTCCAGCACCCACTCTGCCTCCAGGACAAGTAGTGACAGGTTGGGAGAGCCTTCAAGAGCAGGCAAGAAGGGAGGACTGCTTCCTCACTTGCCAGGTGGGAAGCTGCAGAGTTTTCCTGGTGCTGCCACTGTAGGAGGGAAAGAGAGTCACTGGAAGATCCTGATAGGCGTCATCTTCCTGTTTCCTTCAAGTTTGGGGGTGTATGTGAATGTAGAGACAACTGACTACATCACACTTGGAGGTTTCTGGAGCAGTCTAAGCCAGTAGATGAGAAGCAGCAGCAATGTGATGTGCTGAGCAAAGGATAGATACCTCACTGCAGTTTCCCCCAGCCTTTGAGGCCTGGAAAAGATCACCATTAGTCCCATTAAAAAGGAGCTCACAGGATACAGGGGGAGGCAGAAGCCAGGAGCTTCCTATGAAGTCACCCCTCCTGAAGAGGGTTTTGAGACAGAGCTGGAAGAGCCAAAAGGAGCTACTCCTCTTCAAGGGATCCAAGAAGGATCAGCTCATGCTAAGAATGGCCTCAACACAACCATGCACCATGCCAAAGCAGGAAGAGAGATGTTGTTCCACCACCAGGTTGAAGGTCAATTACATAAGGAGGACTCTGCCTCCCTTACACTCCAGTCCACCCCTCAATGGAACAGGAATTAAGCCTTGAAAAGAGGGGGATGACTTCAGAACCAGACCATGTCTGCCACCTCCATTCCAGGTTGTTGGAGTCCGGGCAGAGTAAAAGAGCAGACCCAGGGCCTCCCACTCCAAGTCCCTTTAGTAATAAGCCTGGCCTGTGCTGGGGCCAGGGAGGGAGTAACTATGCTTGTCACAAGAAGACAAATACTGTATGATTCTGGATACTCAATGAAGTACTTATAGTAGTCAAATTCACAAAGAAAGTAGAATGATGGTTGCTAGTGGGTAAAGGTAGTGGGGAAGGGTGAATTGTTGTTTAATGGGTGTAGAATTTCAATTTTGTAAAAGATGAAGAGTTCTAGAGATTGGTTGCACAACAATATGAATGTACTTTACTGAACTGTACAATTAAAATTGTTAAGATGGTAAATGGTATGTTATATGTATTTTATAATTAAAAATAAAAATATCCCATATACAACAGATATTATGACCTACCTGGAAATTGGCCTCTATTTTTTTTTTAATTTCTATTACTTAGGAGATCACTTACCCACTGAGGCTGACAGAAAGAAAAGTAAGTATTTTGGGTATGGAAGTCATATTTCAATTTGCCCTGATGCTGACTCATTTCATTTGTACTAAGAGCTGCATTACGTAAATAAAATTAATGGTGCAAGGGATAAGAAGGGAATAATTTGACTCTAAAATCTCCCTCCCCACTCTAAATCACTCTAATCAAATTTCTGGCTGGAAGTAATGTACAGTATTGCTTCCAGGAATGGACTGCCTAGTTCTGGCATGGTTTTGAAGTTGTACTTTTGCCTGCCCAGCATCCCTTTTCTGACTTCTGGCAATGGCACCCCAACTGTCCTTTCCCCACCTTCTGATCATTTGGTTTATGTGGGATAAACTCATCTTACCATTGCTCCAAGGTGAGCACATGACCAAGACCACTGTGTGTCTCACTGTGAATCATAAAAAGGCCCTCCTCTCCCACAGACATAGTCATGCACCAGCCACAGAATTGGTAAGTATGCCCTGCACTGGATTTCAGTCCCTGCTTTATCGTCTTTGCATTGAAAGCTTGCACAAACAATGGTGGCCTCCCAATTACTGAGATCTGGCCAGTCCAGTTCAGAGATATGCACCTGATCCACGCCAGGTCAACGAGATAGTCTGGCATTCTGCAAGACTGGGGAAAAGTCTCTCTTCTATAAGAATTGCTACACCGGTGGCCACATTGCCTTCAAGAGGGAAGATGTGGGCTATGCAAAGAAAAAAATCTGCGAGATTCAGAAAAACATTTCTGATGACACTGAGCACTGTCCTGGAGCCAGCACTACTCCTAGACTCCTACAAGTTCCAGGAGGGCAGGAACCTCGCTTAATATTTTTCAAAGCAGTAGCCCCTGTGCTTAGAACAGTGCCTAGCACATGGAGCAATCAAATAATATTACTTGAGAGATTTTGACAATAAATTGCCTTTTTGTTTATGAAATTAGGTCTTTAGAGGTCTCAATTCATTGGGGTAAAAGTAAATAATAACTTCATTTTTTTTCCATAACTGCTCTCTCGTGTTCTCCTTTCTTTCTGGTTAGCAAGTCTCATGAAGAATTTTGGCCAGCTCTAGCTGGTTTGACTCAATGGATAGAGCATCGGCCTGCGGACCGTAGGGTCCCAGGTTCGATTCCTATCAAGGGCATGTACTTGGTTGCAGGCTCCTCCCCAGCACAGGCCCTGGTCAGGGCTTGTGCAGGAGGCAACCAATTGATGTGTTTCTCTCACATTGATATTTCTCTGTCTTTCCCTCTCTCTGAAAATCAATGGAAAAAAATATCCTTGGATGAGGATGAAAAAAAAAGAAAAGAATCTTGGCCAGAACCCCTAACTTCCCAGTCAGCAAAATGTTAGTCAAGAACACTGTGCTCCCCCAATGCAGGCAACTTTCTACAGCTCAGTCCTATTCCTGCCTGAATCAAATCAGAGTAGGAAGGTGATTTAGATAGCAGATCCGGTTCTGGTTTTTTAAACAAGTCTTTCAGGGGGCAGCTGACTCAAACTTGTAGGGGCTCTTTGAACTTAGAAGTGGGCTACTTCACATCTTATGTTCTCAGTTTGGGGCCTTCGGTATAATTTCAAAACATGAGGGAAAATCCCACTCAACATCTTGTGTATTGGGTTTGAGTTGGATCAAAAAGCAATTCACATAGATGAGATGAACTTGACATTTTGGATAAATTCAGGAACGTGAGTAATATATGCAAGGGACATGTGAACACCCACAAAGAGATATAAAATTAATCTGGCTATAGTGTGAAGGGTAACTGAAAGTGAAGAAAACCTGGAGGCAGCTAGACAACTGAGAATCTACTTCAATATTTCAGATATGCAGTGCTGATTAAAAGGAAGAGATAGATGAAGAAAAAAGAAAAACAAAGAATTTGGTAGCCATGAAAGGTTTTCAGGTCCTAAATCACAAAAAGCTTTAATCCTTTTTAGAAAAGGCAAGGTATTAAGAGGTTTTGAAAAAATGTAGATATTATTATTGATACAGAGACAGAGTCACATTCACCACAACTAACTAGGAGTTATTTATAGGGCTACATATTGAGCACCCCATAATAATTTGGCCCTGAATGGGCCATAAGTTGGTAGCAAAATTATACAGGCAGATATATTTCCTTTTTTTCCATCAGTGGCTGGACTGGTTTATTAAAGAAGGAATTTGAAATCATTTTTTCCCTCTTCATGTCCATATAAAAGTGAAATCTGGCATGCGAATTGATTTTCTATATAACTTATATTGTTACTCATTTCCAAGCAATAGAAATTAAAGGTAAAAGAAAATCTAGTAACTTTTGAGTAAAAATTTGCTTGGGAAGAATTATTTCCTAATTCAAGTTCAAAGACCATAGCAGAAGTCAATTTTTAAAAACCAGCAAAACAATTAAGAAAATCAGGGAAACTGATAGTTGGTTTTTTGAAAAGATCTATACAGTTGATGAAATTTTAGTAAAATGACCAAGAAAAAAAAGAGAAAAGATACAAATTGCCAAAATTAGGAATGAAAGAGGAAACATTTGAAGCCTACTAAAATTAAAAGGAATATAAAGAAATATTATGAACAACCTCATGCCAATAATTTGACAACTTTGTTGAAATGGGAAAATTCATAGACATAAATGATAAAACTGGCTCAAAAAGAAATATAAAATCTCAATAGACCTTTATCAAATAAAGACATTAAATTAGTTAATTTAGATATTAAAAAATTTTTATAGTCTGGCCGGCATGGCTCAGTGGTTGAGCGTTGACCTATGAACCAGGAGGTCATGGTTTGATTCCAGTCAGGGGCACATGCCCAGGTTGTGGGCTCCATCCCCAGTAGGAGGCATACAGGAGGCAGCCAATTGGTGATTCCCTCTCATCATTGATGTTTCTATCTCTCTTTCCCTCTCCCTTCCTCTCTGAAATCAATTAAAAAAAATTTTTTTTTAAATCTTTCTACAAAGGAAAGCCCATGCCCAGAAGACTTTCTTTACTGGTGAATTCTATCAACATTTAAGGAATTGGTAATACTAATCAAACACAAACCGTTTCAAAAATAGAAGAGAAAGAAACATTTTCAAGCTCATTTTACCCTGATACCAAAGCTGTAGACAAAGATAGCACAAGAAACTACAGACCAATACCCTTCATCACTATAAATGCTAAAATTCTTAAGGGAATAGCAATTGGATCCAGTAATGTATAGAAAGGATTATACATCATGACCAAGTGGAGTTTATCCAGGAATGCAGGTTAGCTAACATCTGAATATAAATTAATGTAATAAACATATTAGTAGACTAAAGCAGGGGTCAGCAAACTACAGTCCATAGGTCAAATATGACATGCCTTTTGTTTTTGTAAGTTTTATTGAAGCATAATCATGTCCCATTTTGTCTATATTGTTTTCATGCTACAATAGAGTTGATTGGTTGCAAGAGAGATCATACAACTCACAAAACCAAAAAATATTTATTATATCGCCCTTTCTAGAAAATGTTGCTGACCCCTGGAATAAAGTAGAAAGCTATATGATCATCTCAATAAATGTAGAAAAAGCATTTGATGAAATATAAAAACCATACATCATCAAGCTCTCCACAAACTAGGAATAGAAGGAAACTTCTACATAAAACCTACAACTATCATCAAACTTAAAGATCAAAGACAATGTTTTCCCCCTAACATTGGGTATAAAACAAGGATGTCCACTCTCACCACTTCTATTCAACATTGAACTGGAGCTTCTATCCAGTGCAATAAGGCACAAAACTATGAATATAAAATCAATATACAACCAACTAGAGATGAAGAAAACAATTACATTCAAAACAGCATAAAAATATTCAGTAATACATTTAACAAAAGAAGTGTAGAACTGTTCACTGGGAATTACAAAACATTGTAAAGAAAAAGACAATGTTCTAGAACTGGATAACAGTGATGGTTACACAACTTTATAAATTTATTAAAAGGCACAGAATTTTACATTTAACTGTATACTTATGACATATAAATCAAATTTCAATAAAGCTTTTTAAAATTTTTATGAAAAAGATTGCTTTCTGCTGAAAACACACTCTCCATATACTGTCTGCATTGCTGTCACAGAGGACTGTCATATCACTTTCTTTGATTTACTAATTCAGATTGGATTAACTGGTCTTGCATGAAATCTACACTAGCTTGATTTATTTCTCTGCCTCTTTTATCAGCCTTTGTTTATGCCCATACTTAGCTTTACCAGTTAGACCCTTCTCAAAGTGTGGTTCAGGGACTGAATTAGAGAATCTGCTAGGTTAATACACTTTTCATAATAATTCTAAGACAATATTTTCCTTTTTACTATAATCTCTCACAAATATACAATGAAGCTTTCTAGAACCTTTATGACCCGTGCATCACAATAGATTGGAAGCAGAAGCAGACATGAGAATCCAACTGTGTTTTGTTTGTTTGTTTTTTAATTAGGCCAGACATTAGATTCACAATGCTATGCTTCTAATTTGGGGGAAAATATAGTTTTACCATGAAAATATGTTATGTGAATATGTAATGGGTTTATATTGATATCTTAAACTACTTGACAACTAAATATTTTTAAAGTCCTCAGTTCTTATTTATATGGCAAATAAATATAAAGCCACATAAATAAAAGCTCTTTGTACTCTTCAATCATTTTTGTGGGTATAAAGTTTCTTGAGATAGAAAAGTTTGAAACCACTGCCTTTGTGTACCTGCTAGATGTGAGAACTCCTGTTCCCACGTATAACAACAGGAATTAGAAATAGAATTGGGACAGGTCTTCTTTCAGAGATAACCTGTCTTGGTTAAAAATATAATCTGCTTCAAGATAAATGTATAGCTTTTAGTTGGGACATCATTTAGAAATGTAGCAAATGTTAATACAAGATTTTTCCCCCCTTTTCCTTGGTGATTTTTGGTAAGAGTTTTAAAAGAGGTGATGAGGTATGACTACATAAAGGAGATTTGACCTGATTTTCAGAGTCAAGAGAATAATTCTCTGAGAATGTGCCAGTTGAGCTCAAAACGAAAGATGAGCTGAAGTAGGACTAGTATTGGGGGCATATCCGAAGGCCTTCGAGGTAGGAGAGCGAATGATGAGAAGCCCAAAGGGTCAGAGCTACAATGGTGACTAGTAGTAGCACTATAGTCCAAACTATTTGGGGCTTTATAGGCTTTGCCAAATACATTAAACCTTTACCAGGTGGCCAATGGGGAGCCATGGAAAATTTTAGGAGAGGGGGACATGACAAAACTAGATTTGTATTTTTTGTAAGATCCCTGGGAGCTGGAGTATAGGAGATCAGAGTGAAAAGCATGGAGACTGTTTACAGGGCTACGGCATTATCCAGGTGAAAGATAGAGCCTTGGAACGCAGCAAAGGCAAGGAACCCGAAAGAAGTAGGTGAATTTGAGATGTATTGTGCAGGTCGGGCCTACAGGACTGGTGATTCAAGTTTAACTAGCACAATCGCACCAAGTTGAACACTCTTACCAGCCAAGGAAATCAACTAATGGGGTTATTGCGAAGTTGCAAACTCCACGCCTCCCCCCCCCCCCCCCCCCCCGCCCCCGACCACCCACCCTTTTCTCCTTTGCATAGAATCAAAGGCCCCCGTGATCCGGAGGATCTATGGTGTGTCCCGGCAGCACAAACCAACCGCGGACAAGGCTGGGTTCTCCAGGCCGCGTACGGGACTCACGCGATTTTATCACCCGGAGGTCAGTGGCACAGAACCGCAGTTTCCTGGGCAACACCATTGTCCGCGCTCTGGGCGGGGGAGGGGTCACTAAGAACAACGGCCATAAGAGAACTCGGGAAGAAAAGGAGAGTCCGAGAAAAAAGGGGAAAAATGGGCAGCACGTGCGGCGGTCCCCGCCGGCGCCGGTGATTCGAGGACTCGGCACAAGGCGAGAGTGGAGGGCGGGAGGAGCCAGAGAGCGCGCCTCTGATTGGCGGCACCGGGGTGCTGGGACGCCTGTGATTGGGCGAGGCCGCACAGAGGCCTGCTTTTTTTTGAACCGCGTAGGGTTCTGGGTAGCAAAGGCTTTGGAAGGGTCTTAACCGAAAGAGGGAGGGGGAAGGTCGCCAACAAACGGCTGAGATCACAATCCGTCTGGGACCAGGCCGGGGCGTTCCCCTACGTCCATGGAGAGAGCCAGGCCCGAGCCGTCGCCTCAGCCACGCCAACTGCCGCGGGCGACCCCGCCGCGTCCACTGCGCCCCGCTCCGCCCCAGCTGCCAGTCGAGGGCACCCCCTTTCGCCCTCAGTCGCCCCCAGCCCCGTGCGCGGCCGCCATCGCGACCGTGGCCTCGCCGTGCGGGGAAGTACCGGCGTCGGGCGGACAGCCCTCCGTACGGCGGCTGCTACAGGTGAAGCCGGAGCAGGTGCTGCTGCTGCCGCCAGGGCCACCACTGCCTCCGGCCAGGGACGAAGACGCCGCCGCCGCCTCGCCCGCGCAGGCGCGGCTGCTGCAGTTGAGGCCGGAGGTGCTGCTGCTGCCGCCGCCGCCACCGCCCACATCCGAGGGCGCACCCTGCAAGCCCGAGGTGCACCCGGTGCCGCCCCGGGTGCTGCAGGTCAAGGCGGAGAAGCAGGAGCTGGGGCCCGGCTTGGATCCCTCCGTGGGGCCTCGGAGGGCTGTCGAGGCGAGCCCGAGGGCCTCCAGGACGGCCAAGGTGGAAGGCCCTGGGTCGGCCCTGGACAGTCGCCGAGGGGACCAGAAGAAGAGCAAGTTGGAGGCGGAGGAGGTCGTGAGGGCCGCGGAGAAAGGCGGGGAAGGCAAAAGCCTGATGACGGCCATCAGAGAGAGAATCATCAAAACGGAGGAGCCCGAGAGACTCCACGAGGACTGCAGACTCGACCGGGAGCCCGCGTCTAATGGGCTGGTCCACGGCAGCAAGGAGGTCATCCTGGCCCAGCCGTCCAGCGCCTTTGGGCCGCACCAGCAAGACCTCAGGATCCCTTTGACTCTCCACACGGTCTCCCCTGGGGCCCAGATCCAATTTCAGGGACCTCCACCTTCAGAGCTGATACGATTGACCAAGGTCCCCTTGACACCGGTGCCTATTAAAATGCAATCCTTACTGGAGCCTTCTGTAAAAATTGAAACCAAAGATGTCCCGCTCACCGTGCTTCCCTCAGATGCAGGTATTAGACGGTAGGGGAATCTGGTTTTCAGATTTCGGCTATGTTGCCCCATAGCTGACATGTCAGCAGTTCAGAAGCCTAAACTAGAAAAATAAAATCATGGAACTGATTCTTTTCAGGGCAAAGTCTGCACAGGTATCGCTTCTGATCGACTTGTACATATACCAGTAAAATACACTAACACGTTCAAGATTACCAAACATTTTTTTAAAAATCTAAGGTCCAACGAAGTTGAGATTTAGATGTGACAAATGTTTACACACAAAAATAGAAATATTTTTGCTAGGTAATACAAAGCCCTCGGTTTATACATTACAGATAATATTTTAAAATATTATAGTAGATCAATATTTTACATGTATCAAGAAGCCAAAGAAAAAATGTGTTTAATGAAAAGATGGTTATTATTAAAATAAAATAATTTAGAGGTCATTTTTCTTCTTTAAAAAGGAACAGTAGACATTGTTCTGGAAAAAAACAGTACATGATTAAATGTAACATTTTAGAATTATAAAAGCTAAGGATTTAGAGAAATTTGGAAAATGAAAAATACTGTAGAATAAGCTAAAAAATGTTTTCAAAGAAGTGACTATACTTAGAGTGGTAACAACTACAAGTAGATATTTTATTCTATCCATTATTTTCAAATATATAGTTAGAAAATTTCTTATTTTAAGGTTTCAGACAAAACACTATGCCAATGAATGTCATAAGTTATATTAATCTTCATGTTTTCATTAACTTTCACATTTATTGTTTTTGTTACTTTACTGATTTTCTTCACTCAACCCTCTTATTTTTAACTTCAGTAGTTTTTAAATGTTATTTTCGTTTTTTAAAGGAAAGGGAAAGCTTTCTTTATAATGCTTATTTCATCCTTTGTGCATTAAAAAATTGTTCATATATCAAGTAACCCTAAAGAGAAACAATATAAGAAGTTCATAGACAGTTGTTTTTGATGAATTATGTAAGATATGAATTTAGTCAACTTACTTTATTGGAATATCAACTGGATCTGTGATTCTTAAAAAGTCACTTTCTTATTTTCCTCCCAGGACATGGGACTAGTGTTGTTGACCCATATTGGTAGGAGTTTCACCTTCTTAATGAAATATAACTAATACAATATTGTAATATTATAAATATTTTGCTTGAATGGACACTACAACGGCACGTAAATGAGTTCCTTGAAACCTTTTGGGAACGCCTACCTAGTGCTAGGATTATAGTCATCAATTAAGTCATAGTTCTTGTCCCCCATTAATAGAATAGTTTTTAATGGGAAGTAAATGGTAATGATTGTTAGAGGTATTGATAAAGCTCAAAGAAGTAATAATCCAGCAGTTTATTGTCTTCAACATTATTCCACAATATCTTATTATTATTTTGAGAAAAAGAAGAGTCATTCTAAACTACAGTTTAGAATGCTGAGTTCAGGGGTAATGAGGAGTTCTGGAACACTGGCAGTTCTTTGGCTATATTCGAGTGTATATTTTCTCCAGATAGTTAAAAAATAAAAATGGAGGTGCATTTCACTTTAAAATTGTGTGTGAGTGTGTGTGAAACACATTAATTTAGTCTCTTAATTTTTGTCACGTAGGAATACCAGATACTCCCTTCAGTAAAGACAGAAATGGCCATGTGAAGCGACCCATGAATGCATTTATGGTTTGGGCAAGGATCCACCGGCCAGCACTAGCCAAAGCTAACCCAGCAGCTAACAATGCAGAAATCAGTGTCCAGCTTGGGTTAGAGTGGAACAAACTTAGTGAAGAACAAAAGAAACCTTATTATGATGAAGCACAAAAGATTAAAGAAAAGCACAGAGAGGAATTTCCTGGTAATTAAATGAATAAAGCTTCTAATTTCTTTTAAATCAATTTATTTAGGTAAAGATTTGCTTAGGCTGAGATTGAAAGACAAAATGTGTAATCTCTTGTCTAATCTGATATGTACAATAATGAACAATGGCTAATATTATACTAATGATTGAATTGATACTGGGCATAAGTTTCCTTAAACCGAACCAATTAGAGGGCTATCTAGTCTTATTTGTTAACTAATGCAAACCAGGGACATACAGTTTTATTGTGTTTTTGATTAAATATGTAGATATAAACTTATGAAGATAAAAGCTCCAGGATTCTAGGCTATAGTTTTGTAAACATACTAGAAAACAAAGTTTTAAAATTATAGCAATAGAAAAAAAAAAAAAGCATGCACACTTAAAGGCAATGAGAATGCAGGGATTTGCACCATGCTCTATTTTAATATTATAT
Organism: Cnephaeus nilssonii; assembly: GCF_951640355.1. Lineage (NCBI taxonomy): Eukaryota > Metazoa > Chordata > Mammalia > Chiroptera > Vespertilionidae > Cnephaeus > Cnephaeus nilssonii. The sequence continues at coordinate 93,556,320 of NC_137076.1, read as the reverse complement.
GATTATCAGGACATAGTTCTGCCTTTTGATTGATAGATTTATCCTCATCATGATTTAATTTGAATTGAATTCTGATTTCTTCCCCAGCAGTGGGAACATTAAGATTAAGCATGGGCCCTGCCAGCATGGCTCACTGGTTGAACATCAACCTATGAACCAGGAAGGTCATGGTTCAATTCCTAGTCGGGGCACATGCCTGGGTTGTGGGCTCAATCCCCCCAGTATGTGGCATGCAGGAGACAGCCAATCAATGATTCCCATCATTGATGTTTCTATCTCTCTCTCCCTCTCCCTTCCTCTCTGAAATCAATAAAAAAAATATATATATATATATATATATATATATATATATATATATATATATATATATTTTAAAAAGATTAAGCTTGGGATAGCATCCAGCGTAACTGTGCATGGTAGAAAACGAATTATTTTTTTCTAAAGTATGAGCAAAGAGGTTCTGGGGGTGGGAAGTCAGAGGCAGCAATTATAGGGAACCAGCAATTCTCCTGGTTATACTGTAGCTATAACTGCCATAATGCCACTCTTCTGACTTTGGAAGGAAATTTAGTTATTTGTGGACTTGGAGACTGCCAAGTCTAGGCGAGTGAATCTTTCTAAATTAGGCATAAAAATAGTGATTGCTCATTATGACCATTTCAGTGTAAGATATAGGCAATTGTATCTTAGAGAAAGTAAGGAAACAGGAGGAGACAGATACTGTCTTACTGGAGCATTGTTTTATAGGTAGCGGAAAAGCTTTGGGATTCAGACTTAATGCTTTTACTTACTAAGATTCCATGTGTTTGGATATATGACATTTGACTTTAATTTCTTTGAATTATCACAATGTTGATCACTACTTAGAAGCTATATGGATATATATGCTAAAATGCATAAAAATAGTATTATAGAGCTGGAAAAGATACTTTAGACAATAACTTATTTTTTAAAAACTTAGCTAACAATGGTTTTCAGTTGTTAGTATGGAAAATAATACAATAATTAATAAATACTAATACAAGAATAAACTTTTGCATACTTACAACTGTAGACCTACTTTTGCCCCAGCCTATGTGTAAAGAACTATTTAAAGGCTATATAGCGTCCATGTGTTCAAATTAAAAATAGTTTCTTTTCTTCTATAGGTTGGGTTTATCAGCCTCGGCCAGGGAAGCGAAAACGCTTCCCTCTAAGTGTTTCCAATGTATTTTCTGGTACCACACAGAATATCACCTCTCCAAATCCTACAACAATTTATCCTTACCGCTCCCCTACCTACTCTGTGGTAATTCCCAGCCTACAAAACACCATCATTCATCCAGTTGGTGAGTTGGTTTTATTGTAGATTATGAATCTTTAAATAGCTGTGTGAAAATCTTACCTCAAGTTGAAATTTTGCTTCTGTTAGCTTAAGAATTTAGAAAAACAATATTAAGGGGAGGAATGGAGAAAGTGAAAACATTAAATCAGAGGAGGAAAATTTTCAGTAGACGTCAAAGAACTTGGTTTGCCAGAGTGGCAAAGATACCATGTGTAAAGCCTCAGACCTTTTAAGCAAATCAGGATGAGCCCATAGAATAGGCAGGGAATACAGGAAATGTCTGAGGTCACTCAGTAGGAAATAGGAGTGTCTTTTTACTATCAGCATGAAAGAATGCCTTACTAATGGGGTGTGAGGCACCCTGTCCTGGAATTTAGTAATGATGACTGATCATTAAGACTGTTCTCTTGCTGCTCTAGAAAAGCAATGGAAGTAATCTATTTTCTACCAAATATTTGTCTCATTATATTGTCTTTCCCTAAATTTCTTCTCTTTTATGAGTTCTTTACAACCTTTTTGTCTGTTGCATTTAAGAACCCCAAATTAAGAATCTAGTAGCAAAACTTGTTATAGAGCTATCCATCATTGGTTTGTTCTTCCAGAACATATTTTAACCACATATTAGGCAGAGCTTTACACATCCACTATCTAAAGCTACCTGCTCAGATCCTCTGGTAATAAAGCCACCTCTATGTGCTGAGAGATTTAGATATCTTGAAAGTTAACTTATTAGAATTTTATGCATTTTCACCTCTTTTTCTGAAACAGTTTAGCAATTGATGGCAACGAAGTCACATTCAGTATGTCTAGGCTGAAAAGAAAGATGCAGAAAGCGCTGATTTTATATCCTTGTTCTTTCCCAGCCCAGTCAGGCACTTTTACCCTCCCCTATTGGCAGGATCTCTTTAAGCCTGTATTTCTACGTAGGCTTAATTATGCTTTTGTTAACTTACTTTGTTTTGTCTGTTACGTTATTTATGGTTTCTATTTTCACAATCTGTTTCTTCTCTTAATTCCTTTTTCTAAAACCTTTACCTTCCATCTGCTTTTACTCACCATTAAATGCTGTATATTTGCACAGGGACAAATATATCAATGTTCTTATTTGAGGCAGCTGACAGTTTTATACAATATACAGTTGACCTTTAAACAACACGGGTTTGAATTGCATGTATCCACTTATGCATAGATATTTTCCCCAATAAATCCAGTAGGCTCTCTGTATCAGCCAGCTTTACATCCACGATTCAACCAATAGTAAATACTATTTTCGATCAATGGATACAAAGGGTCAACTGAGCATTCTCAGATTTTGGTATTCGAGGGGGTCCTGAAACCAATCTTCATTGGATACCAAGGGCGGACTGTATTTTATGCAATTCTGAGGAAAGACAATTACCAGGGAAGATCAAATACAGTTGTTTTACCTGTATTTAAAAATTCTGCCATATCTGTCATGCCCTACTGCAATAAGATTCCTTTCATATCTACCACAAATTAACCCATGGCAAATCCTGTTCTCACTTGGGAATTTCCCACCATATTCACATTGAATGCAATAAACTGAAAAAATTTTACTAATTGCTTCTTTAGCTTTTTCAATTAAAAAATTAAATGCCATTCATAATTTAGTTTAATATATAGAAGTATACAAAATAAAATAAAAATTATGCATGCCACTACACTGAAACCTCTATTAATATTAAAAATAATATATTTAGATAATAGAAAATTCAAACAGTATTGACAAATATAAAATGAAAATCTGGCTTTTTCTTCTGCTTCACTGCCCTGTCTCTCCTCCCAGATATCCGCTCCTTAAAAGTAACCTCTGTCAGTGGTTTCATATTACTTATTTTAGAAACATTTATATATACACTAGAAACCCGGTGCACGAAATTCGTGCACGGCAGGGGGTTGTCCCTCAGCCCAGCCTGTACCCTCTCCAATCTGGGACTCCTGGAGGGATGTCCGACTGCCCGTTTAGGCCCGATCCCGTTCGACTGTCCGTTTAGGCCCGATCCCAACAGGATCGGGCCTAAACGGGCAGTGGGACATCCCTCTCACAATCCAGGACTGCTGGCTCCCAACTGCTTGCCAGCCTGCCTTCCTGATTGCGCCTAACCGCTTCTGCCTGCCAGCCTGATCACCCCCTAACCACTCCGCTGCCAGCCTGGTTGATGCTTAACTGCTCCCCTGCCAGCCTGTTTGCCCCCAGCTTCTCTCCTCTGCTGGCCTGGTCACCCCTAACTGCCCTCCCCTGCAGGGTTGATCACCTCCAACTGCCCTCCTTTGCAGGCCGGGTGCCTCCTAACTGCCCTCTCCTGCTGGCCATCTTGTGTCCACATGAGGGCAGGATCTTTTACCACATGGGGGCAGCTATATTGTGTGTTGCAGTGATGATCAATCTGCATAGTACTCTTTTATTAGATAGGATAGAGGACTGGTGCACGGGTGGGGGCCAGCTGGTTTGCCCTGAAGGGCGTCCCGGATCAGGGTGGGGTTCCCTTGGGGCGTGGAACGGCCTGAGCGAGGGGCCTGTGGTGGTTTGCAGGCCGGCCATGCCCCCTGGCGACCCAAGCGGAGGCCCTGGTATCTGGAATTTATTTTCCTTCTACAATGGAAACTTTGTAGCCTGGAGCGGAGCCAAGCCTGGGGCTCCCTCCGGGGCGGCAGCCATTTTCTGTGGCAGTTAATTCACCTTCTACAATTGAAACTTTGTAGCCTTAAGCGGGTGGGCCCGGCCAGGGTGTGCGGAAAGCTTTGCTTCCCCTGTTGCCGCCGGCAACCCTGGCCTGCTCTCTCAAGCTCTATTCTGCCGCCATTTGTTTGAATTTGTTTACCTTCTATAACTGAAACTTTGTAGCTTGAGTGGAGGCTTAGGCCTGCAACGGCTATGGAAAGCTTGGCTTGCTCTGTTACCTGGGAAACCTTGCTCTCTGTGGCTGTAGCCATCTTGGATTGGGGTTAATTTGCATACTCGCCCTGATTGGCTGGTGGGCGTGGCTTGTATGGTAGGCGTGGTTTATGTAGCGGAGTGATTGTTAATTTGCATATTACCATTTTATTAGAGAGGATACCAACATTCCATGTTTTTGTCTTGTATTTCATCACTCAATAATTTTATTCATTAAAAAATAGTTGAGCATCTATTCAATGTCAAGAAGAATTTAGAGCCCTGGAGATAACAGCAGTGAACAAAACAAAAGGTCTCTCTTCTCATGGCACTTAGAATCTAGGTGAGAAAGAGAAACCAAACAATATAAAATAAATAAACAAGGATGACTTCAGTTTTTTCAAAATGCTATGAAGGAATTAAATAGAGGGGATTGATATTGGTGATGCTGTTAGGTAAGGTGGTTACTAAGGCTTATGGTTGAAGAGTTTATTAAATTCAACTGAAACATGAAAAACATGGAGTGACTCAACTAATGCTTGACCTATGCTCTTTTTACTTCTGAAGGTGAAGCCCCACCTGCCATCCAGTTGCCCACACCTGCAGTCCAGCGTCTAAGCCCCATCACACTTTTCCAGCCTGCCGTCTCCAGTACTGCCCAGGTGGCCGTCCAGGCTCCAAATCTGCCCCTCCGCCCAGCACTCTCACCCCAGCGCTTTGCTGGGCCCTCCCAAACGGACACTCATCAGCTGCATTCTGGAGCCAGTCACTCTGTAAAGAGACCTACACCTGTCTCTCCGGAGAGCACCACTAGGATTCCAGCTAGTGCAAGTACTGCCCATGCCAGATTTGCAACCTCGCCCATCCAACCTCCCAAGGAGTATCCAAGCGTTTCCACTTGTCCCAGAGGTGCTCCAATCCCTCAGGCTCCTCCTCTTCCACACTCACATGTCTACCAGACCCCTGCCCTTGGCCATCCAGCCACACTATTTGGGACACCACCTCGATTCTCTTTTCATCATCCTTACTTCCTGCCTGGACCTCACTACTTCCCATCAAGGTAAATGAACTTTTATTTCTTTTCACCTACAAATACATGTAATGAATTTTCGTTTCTGAAGGCATCTCTTTTTTACTGAAAAAGGGACCTTCTCAATTCTGCTTGGAATCTAATTTAGATTAGAGGCTGAAGAGGGGCCAAGCAGTTAACATAAATACATGAAGGGGCCTAAATAAGGATTGGGGGAGCCAAAGAGAGTACATGCCCCATCTAATGGGGCAATTGCTTCAGCTCTAGCCAACTGTTGCCACATGAAATATGGGTGCCAGTGTTGCCAGATCTGATTTTTCATGAGAAAATAGTTATAATGGACCTTAAGATTATTTAGTCATCCCCCTTACTGTATAGACCTGTGTTTCTCAAATGTTATATGTATATGAATAACATGTGATCTTGTTAAAATGCAGATTCTGAGTCGGTAGGTCTGGTGTATTTCATTTAAGAATGTCAAAGCAGTAGGTCAGCTATAAACATTAAACTGCATATAGTTTTCCAAAAGAGAAGACCAGCCTTGTAAATTATAACATTGTTTGCTTTTCTAACTTCTACCTGTATGTATCTGATGATAATTTCCCCAAGGAAATGGATAATCTTACTAATGCTTGTTTAGATAGCATATTTTAGTAAAATCCAGCCTGGCTAAATAACAAATTTAATTGAGTCCCCCTCAATTCTCTTATTGTCTCTGCTCCCAACTGATAACAGAATCTTCTATAAAGAATATTCTCCTCTACTCTAATCCATTCATGTGTGGAATTATTCAATCATTTCAATACCATAATTGAAATGACATTTGCTGTACATATCAATTATATAAATATATATCAAATATAAATATTTTCCAGAAGTCCATTTTGCCCTGTATATCTAAAGTAAAAATCAAAGAGGTTAGCCAATATAATCAAGGAGTTATTTTATAAAACACAAGGACTTAGAAGTACTGATCCCTAGCTCTGAGAGCTAACATCTTTCTCCCTTCAAATCTTAACAAATCTTACCCATCTTTATACTGTGCTTATTGAAACAATCTCTCCCTGTACTACATTAATTTCTCAGTTTAGTTCTTTTTTTATCCCTTCACCCTTTCACCTCTTCTTTCTCCTCCTTGTAGTATTTATAGTTTTACAAAGAGATATCTAGGATATTTTCTTGTTGGCCATTGAGTAAATAAGTATATTTAAAAGTTTATTGAAATTATGTATATAAAAAGGATGTAAAAGACAAATGAGAACTTGTTAGTTTAAAATATATAGAAAATATAATCACATATATTTATGCATATATACCGTATTCACATACATACATACATATACGTGTATGGGAAGGTAAGTCCAAAGAATTCCCAGGTTTATGAGAATATATAGAATCTTAACTGTAAAATTTCAAAACAACATATCAAGGTTAAAAGCAATTATCCTTTACCTTTGTTTGGGTTATAAGTTTATTTAAGAATTTGATTGAAGTTGTGGACCATTTCCCATAATAATGCACATCTACAGATATATACAATGTTTTGCATAAATCTTATGGAGGAGGGAACTTAAAGGCTCCAAACAAATATGTTAGACTTAGCTAACATGGAATACCTTCTACTGTAACTATCTAGAAATATGAAACTTAAATATTAACAATTTAATACCTACCTGAACTTATCATTTCCTTTGCTGTGTGGAAGTTTTTTAGTTTGATGTAAGGACAAGTGCTTATTTTTGCTTTTGGTGTAAAATTCAAAATATCATCGCCAAGGCCAATGTGAAGGAGCTTACTGCCTCTGTTTTCTTCTTAGAGTTTTATGTTCTTACTAGAGGCCCGGTGCACAAATTCGTGCACAGGTGGGGTCCCTCAGCCTGGCCTGCAGGATTGGGCCGAAACCAGCTCTCTGACATCCCCCAAGGGGTCCTCGATTGTGAGAGGGCACAGACCAGGCCGAGGGACCCCACTGGTGCACGATCAGGGCGGGGGAGCGACATGGGAAGTTGGCCAGCTGGAGAGGAACCATGGGAGGACTCCAGGGCATGTCTGGCCCGTCTCGCTCAGTCCTGATTGGACAGACCCCAGCCGCAAGCTAACCTACCGGTTGGAGTGTCTGTCCCCTGTTGGTCAGTGCACATCATAGTGAGCGGTTGAGCAGCTTTAGCATATCATTAGCATATTATGCTTTGATTGGTTGAACAGATGATTGGACAACCAGACACTTAGCATATTAGGCTTTTATTATATAGGATATTTAAGTCTTTAATCCATTTTCAGTTGATTTTTATGTTGTGATATAATAGAGGGGTCCAGTTTCATTCTTTTGCATGTGGCAATCTAGTTTTCCATTTATTGAAGACATTATTTTCCCCCATATACTCTTGGCTCCTTTGTCATAAGTTAACTGATCATACACATGTGGGCTTATATCTGGGCTCTCTATTTTATTCCATTGACCTATGTATCTATTTAATGATAATAGCATACTGTTTTATGTAGCTTTGTAATATAATTTTAAACTAGGGAGTATAATGCCTCCAGATTTGTTGCTCTTTGTCAAGATTGCTTTGGCTATTTGGGGTCTTTTGTGATTCCATACAAATTTTAGAATTGTTTGCTCCATGTCTCTAAAAAATATGCCATTGGAAGTTTGATAGTCATTGCATTGAATCTGTAGATTGCTTTGGATAGTGTGGAAATTTTAATAATATTATTTACTCAAATCTATGAACATGGAATATATTCCCATTTATTTGTGTTTTCTTCAATCTCTTTCATTAGTGTCTCATAGTTTTCAGTGTTTTAGTCTTTTACCTCCTCGGTTAAATTTATTCTTAGGTATTTTATCCTTTTTGATGCATTTATAGATGGGATTATTTTCTTAATTTTTTTGATATTTTGTTATTTGTGTATAGAAACACAACTGGTTTTTGTTTATTGATTCTGTATCCTGCAAATTTATTGAATTAATTGATTAGTTCCAACAGTTTTTTGGGTGGAATCTTTAGGGGTTTCTATATATAATGTCATCTACTAATAGAGACAGTTTTATGGTTTTTTTCTTGCCTAATTGCTCTTGCTATGACTTCTAATACTATGTTGAAAAAAAGTGGCAAGAGTGGATATCTTCGACTTATTTCAGCTTTTCAATGTTATCTGTGAATACTTAACTTTAAATAATGGATAGAAAACTATACATCCAAAAATGGGATGAAGATCAGTAATGAACTAGAAGACTGTACAATACTTTGAATCAAGTATATCTAAATATATACATATAAAATACTTCATCTAACAACAAAATATATATTTTTCTCAAGTGCACATGACATATTCTGTAGGATAGACCATATGTTAGAACACACGATAAGTCTCAAAAACTTTAAAAGATTGAAATCATACATAGTTTCTTCTCCAGTTATGATGGAATAAAACTAGTAATCAATAACAGAAAGAAAACTGGAAAATTTATAAGTATATGGAAATTAAACAACACACTCTTCAACAACCAATGGTCAAATAAGCCATTATGAAGGAAATTTAAAAATACTTTGAGAAGAATGAAAATGAAAATACAACATATAAAAATGTAAGGGATTTTATAGTGAAAGCAGTGCTGATAGAGAAGTTTATAACTGCAATGGCCTATATTTAAAAAGAAAGATCTCGCCCGACCGGTGTGGTTCAGTGGTTGAGCTTCAACCTATGAACCAGGAGGCCACGCTTGGATTCCCAGTCAGGGCACATGCCTGGGTTGTGGGCTCAATCCCCGGTGGGGGGCATGCAGGAGGCAGCCAATCAATGATTCTCTTTCATCATTGAAGTTTCTATCTCTCTCTCTCTGTCTCCCTTCCTCTCTCTCTAAAATCAATAAAAACATATTATTTTAAAAAAAGAAAGATCTTAAATCAACAACCTAACTTTACACCTTAAGAAAGTGAAAAAAGAAGAGCAAAGAAAACCCAAAGCTAGCTCTGACCAGTTTGGCTCAGTGGATAGTGCGTCGGCCTGCGGACTGAAGGGTCCCAGGTTTGATTCCGGTCAAGGGCATGTACCTTGGTTGTGGGCACATCCCAAGTAAGAGGTGTGCAAGAGGCAGCTGATCGATGTTTCTCTCTCATTGATGTTTCTAACTCTCTATCCCTCTCCCTTCCTCTCTGTAAAAAAATCAATAAAATATATTTAAAAAGCAAAGAAAAAGAAAACCCAAAGCTAGCAGAAGGAAGGAAATAATAATGATTTGAGATAAATGAAATAAAGGATAGAAAAACAATAGAGAATTTCATGAAATAGAGAAAAGTCAACAAAAGTTGATCTTTTGTAAAGATCAATAAAATTGACAAAACCTTTAGCTAGACTAAGATAAAAAGAGAAAGAAAACATATAGCCCTGACCAAGTAGCTCAGTAGGTTAGAGTGTCACTCCTATATGCCAAGGTGTTGTGGGTTTGATCTCAGGTCAGGGCACATACAGGGGTCAACCAATGAATGCATACTAGTAAATAAGTGGAACAATATGATATTTTTCTCTCTTTTTCCTCTCCCCTCCCTCCCTCATTTCTCTCTTTCTCCCTCTCTCCCTTCCTCTCTCTCTCAAATCAATGAATAAAAATTTTTTAAAAAGAAAGAAGACATAAATTATGAAAATCAGATATGAAATTGGTTACATTACTTCTGACCTTAGAGGTATAAAAATGATTATAGAATAATACAGTGAATAATTGTACATCAACTAGTTAGGCAACAAAGATAAAATGGACAAATACATGAATTACCAAAACTGACTTAAGAAGAAACAGAAAATCTGATCAGACTTGTATCAAGATATTGAATCAGAAATCAAAAACCTCCCAACAAAGAAAAGCCCTGGGCTAGATTGCTTCAAACTAGTGAATTATAGCAAACATTTAAAGAGGAATTAACATCATTGCTATCAAACTCTTATAGAAAGTGTAAGAGGGAACACTTCTAAGGCCAACATTACTCTGTTACCAAAGCCAAAGATCTCACAAGAAAGAAAATTACAGACCAATGTATCTTATGAATATAGATGTAAAATATACAAAAAAATACTAGCACCTTGAATCTAGCAGCATAGTAAAAGGATTAAAAACCAGGAACAAGTGGGATTTACCCCAGGAATGTCTTATGTGGTTCAACATTTGAAAATTACTTATTACAACAGACTTCATTAATAGAGCGAAGGAACAAAACCACCTGATAATTTTAATTGATGCAGAAAAAACATTTGATAAAATCCAACACCTTTTTATGACAAAAATCAGTTTCTAATTTCAAACTTATTCAGCAAACTAGGAATATAAGGGAACTTCCTCAACATAATAAAGGACATTTATCAAAAGCCCACACTTAAATTCATATTCAATGACAGAGGACTATGATTGGGAACAAGATAAGGATGCCCACTGTATTTCTATAAACTAGAAATGAGCAATGAGCAAAATCCAAAAAGGATATTAAGAAAACAATTTCATTTACAATAGCATCAAAAAGAATACTTAGAAATAAATCTAACCAAGGAGGTACAAGACTTGTAAACTGAAAAATATAAAACATTGCTGAAAGAAATTAAGGAACACTTAAATAAATGAAAAGAAGTCTGTGTTCATGCATTGTAAGACTTAATATTGTTAAGGTGGCAATACTTCCCAAAGTGACTTACAGAATCAGTAGAATCTCTCTTAAAATCCCAATGGCTTTTTTGCAGAAATGGAAAAGTTAATCCTAAATCATATGGAATTTTAAGTGACCTACAATCTTGAAAAAGGAGAATAAAATTGGAGCACTGATTTCAAACTTACTACAAAGCTACAGTATCAAACAATGTGGTATCAAAGCCATAGAAAGGGAGAAAATATTTGTGGAAGATCATGGACTGTTACCCAAAATATGCAAGGAACTCTTAAGAAAATGAACAATCTTATTTAAAATGTACAAAATACCTGAATGGACACCTCATCAAAGAAGATATACAGATGGCAACTTAAGCATTTGAAAAGGTGCTCCACATCATCATGTATCATTAGGGAATTGCAAATTTAAACACACATATATCAGAATTACCAAAATCCAAAACACTGACAACACAATGCTGGTGAGGATGTGGAGCAAAAGAAACTCTTAATTCATTGCTGGTGGGAATGTACAACCACTTTGGAAGACATTTGGCAGTTTTTTACAAAACTAAAAATACTCTTACCATATGATCAGCAATCAACTTCTTAGTATTTATCCAAATGAATTGGAAACATCCTATCTAATAAAAGAGTGATATGCAAATTGACCATCACTCCAACACACAAGATGGCTGCCCCCATGTGGTGAAAGATGGCTGCCCCCATGTGGACACAAGATGGCCACCAAAAGATGGTCAGCAGGGGAGGGCAGTTGGGAGGGACCAGGCCTGCAAGGGAGGGCAGTTGTGGGCGATCAGGCCAGCAGGGGAGGGAAGTTGGGGGCGATCAAACCTTCAGGGGAGGGCAGTTAGGGGTGACCAGGCTAGCAGAGGAGGGAAGTTGGGGGTGACCGGGCCTGCAGGGAAGGGTAGTTGGGGAGGACCCAGGCCTGCAGGGAAGGGTAGTTGGGGAGGACCCAGGCCTTCAGGGGAAAGCAGTTGGAGGGGACCAGGCCTGCAGGGGAGGGCATTAGGGGTGACCAGGCCTGCAGGGGAGGGCAGTTAGGGGCAAACAGGTTGACAGGGGAGCAGTTAGGCATCAATCAGGCTGGCAGGCAGAAGCAGTTAGGGGCATTCAGGAAGGCAGGCAGGTGAGCTGTTGGGAGCCAGCAGTCCTGGATTGTGAGAGGGATGTCCCAGATTGGAGAGGGTGCAGGCTGGGCTGAGAGACCACCCCCCCCCCCGTGCATGAATTTCGTGCACCTGGCCTCTAGTGTCTACATAAAAACCTGCATATGAATGTTTATAGCAGCTTTATTCATAAGGTGAGTAGATAAACTGTGGTGCATCTAAACAATGGAATATTCTTCAGCACTAAAAAGAAATGAATTGTCAAGCCATGAAAAGACATAGAGGAACTTTACATGCATATTACCAAGTCAGAGAAACCATGAAAAATATTTTATTTTTGCCATATTTATCATTTTGTTACAGAAATTTTCATATGCAAAACAGATGGAATAATCTCCATGTACCCATCATCCAACTTCAACAATTATCAACATTTTAGCTCCTTCATTTATTTATTTCCCCCTACCTTTTGGGGAAAGTGTCTTAAGTATTTTAAAGTGAATTATAGACATCATATAATTTCACCTGTAAATATATCAGTATGTATATTTACTAGTTAAGGATTTAAAAAAATAGCCTCCTACTATTTTCATACCTAAAAAATTAATAATTCCTTATTGTTTAATTTTCCTCCATTGTCTCAGAACTGCCTTTCCACATTTGGTTTGTCTAAAGCAAGATCCAAGCAAGGAATACACATTGGATGTAATTATGGCTCTTAAGCCTCTTTTATGCTACAATAGTACTTACCTTTTTTTTTTTTTTATACCATGTGTTTATTGAAGAAATAAGAAATTACCCACATCCTGAATTTGGCTTATTACATCCTTGGGTATTGTTTAACATGTTTCCCTATCACCCATTTTCCTATAAAATTATAGTTATATCTTATAACTGGATTAGATTCAGGTTCAGTTGTTTTTCTTTTTTTTGCAATGATACCTCATAGGTGGTGCTTTGTACTTTGTATTGTATCACATCAAGAGGTACATAAAGTTTTTATTCGTGATGTTAGAATGATCTGTAGGTTCAGGTATTGTCAACCTGATCATAAATTTCCCCACCTAAAGCAGTGTTTCAAATATTCTCTTCTTTTTTTAAAAAAATTTCTTTATTGATTAAGGTATCACATATTTGTCCTCATCCCCCCATTCCCATCCCAAACCCCTCCCCACCCCCCTGTTGTTCGTGACCACTGGTTAGGCTCATATGCATGCACACAAGTCCTTTGGTTGATCTCTCCCCCTTATCCCCACCCTCCCCTACCTTCCCTCTGAGGTCCGACAGTCTGATCTATGCTTCCTTGTCTACAGGTCTGTTCTTGTTCATCAGTCTATGTTGTTTATCATTTCCCCTAGATGAGTGAGATCATGTGCTACCAGAAATACACTTATAAGAACCAAAAATGAGATAAACAATAATGGTTATGCTGAGAGGCAAATGAATCAGTCTGTAGTGAGTTTCTTTCTGGGCCAACAGTTCTTTTGAGTCCCAATTTCAATGTCAAACAGTTCCTTAGTGTACATGTCAGCAATGATATTTCAGTTCTGGATGGTGGACAAATGGTGGTAATGCAGGTCCAACCCTCTCTGGTTTGGTCCTGGGCAACCTGCAGTGACGCAACAGCTGCTGACTGCTAGTATGGCAAGGCGTTGTCAGTGTCTTCCATCTCTGGACTGTTTCTCTTCTGTCTTCATGGCTGGGTTAGTCCTGTCAATTCCTCTCTGTTGCAGGAATCCACATGATCTCGGAGTTGTTTTCTGAAAATACTAGAGGCCCAGTGCACGCTGGGTCCCCTACATGCTTTTGCTTTTCGCGGTGGAGCTGGGTGCCTGTCCGCTGGTGCACCAGGCCTTTCAGAAGCCTCCGGCTCGGCAGAGGCTTCTGAAAGGCCTGGTGCCGAAGCAGACAGGCACCCAGCTCCCCCGCTTTTGATGGTCCGCAGCCGCTGAGGGGGCCTCTCAACGGCCGCTGAGGGGGGTTGCCACGGACACCTGGCTACCCTGCCGTTGAGAGGCGCAGCTGGGTGTCCGTGGCAGGCCCCCTCAGTGGCCGCGGATCTGGCCGTTGAGAGGCGCAGGGGGCGGGACTCGCCCCCTGTGCCTCTCAACAGCAGGGTCGCCCCCCTCAGTGGCAGTGGATTCGTGCCTCTCAATGGCCGGATAGGCCACCCCGAGTCCCGCCCCCCAGCCTCCCGCCGCCCAATCGTGGGTGTAGCGGAGTGATGGTAATTTACATGTTACTCTATTATTAGATAGGATACAAACATATTCTCGACCAAAAGTTAATAAAGGAATCTTTTCTATAAATTTGACTTGCGATCCTTTTTTATTTTTTGCCCAAACGATTTTCCTTTGGCTTGTTTTGACACCATGTATGTTTTACATGGGTGTCTTGCTGTTAACATTACAAATGAAAGTTAATTTTCTAAAGTAAAAATTTTCTAGATGTAATTTACTTACAGGATATTTTTCTTTACATGATATTCTTCTACTATCCCCCCCTTTTTTTATTTAAATATTAGGAGGCTTTTGGAAATTTTATAATGTAGTCTTGATAGCTTTTAAATTTTAATTTTTTGCACTAAAATATGACTACTTTAGGTTCATTACATGTTATGCAATTTTACCATGAGATGAACTACCAATAAAAATTTTAGTTAACACTTTAGGAACAGCTTTTTGTCCAGTACAATTAATTTTTCTAGAATATTTGCTCATTTCAATTAGCCAATTTAAATTAGCCTGAAAACTTGAGTACTATTTTACTGTCAAATTTAATACTCTAACAACAATCTTATTTTATCCTGTAAATATTAGTGGAAAGGATTATTTGCCTTCTTGAGTAGGCCCTGAGCATTCCTGGTGCTAGGCTGGATTTAGATATCAAAAACCCACTTCCCCACATCATGGGTACAAAACAACTCAAACAAGTCTTGTTGCAGTGAGAGGGCAGCTGCTGTCGGCCAAGTCTCTGTCTGTTACCTGGGTCCCAATTTGAGCTGTGCATGGGAAGCTAAGCAGCCATGGGGGCAGGAGACTTCCCTCAGAAGGGGTGAGGGTTCAGGCCCCTGCAAAGTTGCGGGGGTGAGGGTCTGTGCCCCACCTCTGTTGACCCCCAAGTTCTCTCCTGATGGCCCCTGTGCGACTGTGCCTGTCTTAGGTTGTTCCTTCCCTGAGGAATCTTACCCGTCTCTGGCTAACCAGCCATCC
The DNA here is from genome assembly GCF_951640355.1 of Cnephaeus nilssonii. Taxonomy (NCBI): domain Eukaryota; kingdom Metazoa; phylum Chordata; class Mammalia; order Chiroptera; family Vespertilionidae; genus Cnephaeus; species Cnephaeus nilssonii. The sequence goes on along the minus strand of NC_137076.1, from coordinate 93,541,090 downwards.
TCTGGGGCCAAGCAGGGTGACATGAGGTTCAGTTTTGTCTCCTTGGTAGCCTATGCCCCCGTGACCTCCATGCCCAGCACCTGCCTTGGGATCCCCTTGCCTGCTGGCGGGGCCCCAGCACTGATCACATATCTTGGGGAACCTGGGTTCCTTCTCCAGGGAGGGCCCAGCTTGCCCCACTGGGCGAGAGACAGATCCATGGTACCAGCCATCACGAGGCTTCAACCTTGGCATAAACAGACAGCTCAGGCAACAGCTGTGGGCAATTGGATAGTGAGAAGAGGGTCCCTCTTGGCCAAAAGGGCAAGAGGGGCCAATATAGAACGCTCAGGTTCCTTCCCAGGGGGCCCTCTACACAATGGAAAGGATTAAATCCTTTCATGTCCTTTTTAAATTGCTGCCAGACATTCAAAGAATTAGTTTGTAAGTTTGTTTGGGATAATTGTATATTATGCTGTTGTAATTCTAAAATATCAAGAGATGTGTTACCTTTGTCTCCAAGCACCAAAAGTAACTATTGGTGTACTATTTTACTGTCAAATTTAATACTCTAACAACAATCTTATTTTATCCTGTAAATATTAGTGGAAAGGATTATTTGCCTTCTTGAGTAGGCCCTGAGCATTCCTGGTGCTAGGCTGGATTTAGATATCAAAAACCCACTTCCCCACATCATGGGTACAAAACAACTCAAACAAGTCTTGTTGCAGTGAGAGGGCAGATTTTTTGAAAAAATCTTGGTTCCAAATGATTTTTTATTGATTCCCAAGGGTGCAAGATACTATTATAGGTAATGGGGGTAACACAAATCTGGGAAAAATTATAATGACATTGTAGAATAATATCATATAAGGATATTCTTTGCTCTAGGCCATGGCAATTCCATTTCAAACTGGCTGTCAATTTCTTTTTGTACAGACAAGTCTTAATTACATTTTCTGCAAATAGTGATAGTCCCTTCCTTTGGTGTCCACACAAGCCAGAAACCTCTCTTTAATTTTACACACAAAGGAGCAGTGGTTTCATTTTGTGTCATACAAAAGGGAAGCTGGGTGGAGACCCCTGTGTAATTATACTTCCTTGCCCCACCCATGGTCCTCCTGGATGACCAAGGTGTTTGGTATTATTGGTGACTACATTAGGCAGGGGATCAGCCCACGTAAGGGCTCTTACCCATGAAGGGTCAGGAGCATAAGTCCAAAATACTTCCCCATTTGCCCCAGGTAATATTACCGTATAGCTGATGACTGCTAGCATGGCAAGAAAGACGTTCTCAGGCATTCTTGGGTTTCTGGTCAAATACTCTCTTTTGTACAGTAGTATCACTTGAAGGTCTCAGACCAAATAAATCAGAATCTTTGGAGGTTAAGAACCTGGGCAGCAGTGTTCTTTCAAAGTTTCCTTGTGTAATTCTAATGGTCACTTAAGGTTGAGAAATAACAGTGTAATTATTTTAGTAGCTAAGATGATTGTTACCTTAGACACATGAGATTGCAAAATGATGATTTTCTGATTTGATATTCATTCATTAGCTGGAATTCTTTTATGAAGAAAAGCGTTTCCTCATCAACTATTTGATTACTTCGAAATTTGGAAGGACAGGACCAACTCTTGATTCTTTCCACATATCAATGAATCTTGTGTTGTTTTGGGAATATCATTATGAATATTTTCTATATTTGATATGTTTTAATACTTTGCAGTCATTATTTATTTATATATTTTGATGCTCAAATTTTCCCATTTTTTTTTGTCCAGTTGGCTTTGTCCCTGTGTCCTTGATCTTTGATTTGATAACTTTTTTGCTCTCTGGCACAGTATATTCCAGATTTACCTTGTACCTTATTTATACCAGACCTGGAATCAACTGTTTTACCCAGAGTTCCAAGTTTCTTTTACTGAAAGTGATATTTAGAAATAGCAATTTGGGCAATAGGCATGCTTATTGCTACTGAATTAACAGGGTATCTAGGTCTTTTCAGTAAAAATATGTATTTTTGTGAGAAAATCTGAGTTTATATTGATATTTCCAGAATAAATATAATATTGTAGAGTTTCACATGAAGTTCTTTGATTTTATGTGCATAGTATCTTCCTCCCCTAAAAATCTTGGTTCCTAATGATAATAAAATCATTACTTATTTGCTTTATCCTACCAAACATGTTTTTTCCTGATATACATACACATATATACATGAAGAGAGTATATTTCAAAACAATATCAATAGTTTCAAAGCAGTGATATCATAATAAAATTACTGAATGAAGTTTAAGATTTATTTGTGTTTCTTTTTCTTCATGGTTATATTTTACCAGGAAGGTACAATGAAAATATCAGATTTAAATTATCTTGAAATATCTTTTCTCTTTATATTTAAGGCACCTACAACTTGATATAAACTTGGGTATATTTGCTTTCAATTTTTAGGGACTATTTTTTAAAAACTAAATTTGTTTAAAATTATATAAAATATTTATATGGTTTCAAAATCAGAATTTTCAGATTTGCTTTTTTTTTAAAAATCATCAGTTTTTTTGCCCTTTAAACCCCATAATAAAATGTACATTTTTAAGAAGTCTGGCTTCCCTTCTTGTTTCCTTTCCTCTTTCTTCTCTCCTCCTATAGCTAACCATTTTAATTAGATTTTATTTTATCTTTACATTCTTTCTTTTTTAAAATAAAAGCAAAATGTACATGTATGTGTATATTTAGCAATAGATTATTAAATGCAACTTCTTTTAAGGCTAATCATACATTGAAAGTGTTTCCGATTTCCAAAGTACTCAATATACATTGAGTTACTCTCAAGTTCCTTATGACAGATCTTTCAAATTGGCAAAACAGGCAATATTATCCCTATTTTATATAAGGAGGCCGTACGGCCCAGATAACTTAAGATTTAAGATTACCAGGTGTGTAAATGGCACAGCTAGAACTAGTGCCCAGGTAGTGTGCTGTGGTAGTTAGGATAACAAGTTCTGGTGTCAGGTTGCCTGATTCTATTTTACTGCTTATTAATTATATGACTTTGAGAAAATTGCTTAATCTCTTTAAGACTCCATTCCCTTATCTGTAAAGTAGAGATATTATAATATCTATATCATAGAGTGGTTCCAAGGAATATTTAAGATAACATATATACTCCTTAGCCACTGTCTAGAAAACATAGTAAATGCTTATTAGATGCTGACTAATATTATTATTCTGATAATTCTGTTTGATGCTTTTCTCACTATACCATGATGCTTCTAGTTAATCATTTTCATCTATATAACCTTCTAGGATTACTCTTGTCTTAATATATTTTATTCTCTGAATATAACACTAACTTTTTTTTTAAACATACCAATATAGCCATGTGATGTTTGCATTTTAGACTTCAGGATATGCCTAGTATACACCTAGATTTTAGGCCTATTTTAAACAAATTCTCCATCAAGCCTTATATAGTATCTTGCCTGTATTTAATTCAAAAAAAAAAGCAGTGGTTGAATTGTTTCTAGCTGATGTGAATGCTTGGTGGAGGAGATAGCTTTGAGCACCCCCTGAAGTATCATGGACGGAGGGACCTGAAGGTGGAATGGGTACAGGAGCTAAGTCATAGTAGCTGGAAGCACAATTGTTCAGGACATATGCATTGAATTAAAAATGCCCGAATGAAGATGTGGCAGTAGGAACGGAAACCTGAAGCATTTTAGAAACTTGGCCTCATATTTATGATATTTAACAAGGTCCCTGGCACTTGGAGATTCGGAGGGTGAGACACCAAACCACTGAATATAACCATATTTTCCAAGAGTTTGAGATGATAGTCTAATATGTTCATCATACTTATGATTTTCAAGGGAAGGAAACAAAGTGGACTTTTTTTTAAATGTGAGAGCATGAAATAAAACACCCACCTTATTATAGGTTTTTCTGAGATCATTATGTTTATATTATCTGTCACTAGATGGAGTCCATGAGCCCAGGGAAGTCTGGGTTGGACTTTTCTATATACCTCTTCCTGATTTGCTAGATTCCTGTTCTGTGCCTTTGAAAGGGAGCAAATATATTTAAAAAAAAAAAAAAAAGTATTTTTTTGACAAATGGATTTGAATAGTAGAATTTTTAGATTTGCCTTTAAAAAATTATCATTTTTTTGCCTTTTAAAAAATCATCAAAATAATTGTTTCCAATTCTTCACATTCCTGCCCTCCAAAAAAAATTTTTTTTTGAAAAGATCTTTAAAACCACAATTTAATATCAGTTCTAAATCTTTCTGGTGTTAACTGTTCTTTTTTTAAGAATATATTTGTATTGATTTCAGAGAGGAGGGGAGAGGGAGAGAGAGACAGAAACATCAATGATGAGAGACAATCACTGATCTGCTGCCTCCTGCATGCCCCACACCAGGGATTGAGCCCTCAACCAGGGCATGTGCCCTGACTGGGAATCGAATCGTGACCTTCTGGTTCATAGTTTGATGCTCAACCACTGAGCTTTGTTTCAAATATTCATAAGACATTGACGCTTGCAACCGACTAATGTATTTCAGAGGGAAGGGAGCAGGGTAGGATGCGATCAACCAAAGAACTTATATGCATATATGCATAGCCCATGGACAGAAAATAGTGTGAAGGCCTGGGGAGGGGGTGGGAACAGGGAGGAGAGGATCAATGGGAGAGGGAAGGGGACATCTGTAACATTTTCAACAATAAAGATAAATTTAAAAAAATATTAATAATAACAATTATTGCATTGCTTACTGTCAGTTTTTAAAACGGCACAGCACATGCCTGTATTTCCAAAACTTCACATGGTGTCAGGCAACATGAGAGAAAGGACCAGATAAGTAATTTTTCTTTATCAATGCTGTCAAAAAGAAGCCGAAGGCTGATGATAGATAATAGTCTAGTGAGTCACCTGCTTATTACTTTGCCATTTGTTTTCTGTTAGGGCTAAGCAATAGTAAAAGAGCAAATGAATACATGACCTGGTAGCAGAAAGTTATCTTGGGAACCTTCCAGAGGATGCAGTTAAACTTGATTAATTAGTCTGTATGCGAGACAACATGTAGGCAAGGCATGATCTAATTCCTTTTTTGTCTTTCTGCTGCAGCACGTGTCCCTATAGTCGGCCTCCCTTTGGCTATGGAAATTTTCCAAGTTCAATGCCAGAATGCCTTGGTTATTATGAAGACAGGTACCAAAAACATGAGGCTATGTTTTCAGCTTTAAATAGAGACTATCCTTTCAGAGACTACCCAGAGGAACGCACACACAGTGAAGATTCTCGAAGTTGTGAGAGCATGGATGGGACCTCTTACTATAATAGTCATAGTCACAGTGGGGAAGAATTCCTAAATCCCATGCCTCAGCTGGACATCGGAGTCTTGGAGAATGTCTTAACAGCTCCTACATCAACTCCCTCTAGCATCCAGCAAGTCAATGTCACTGATAGTGATGAGGAGAAAGAAGAAAAAGTGCTCAGGAATTTATAATTTTAAAACAAATATGCACAGAAAATAAACATTTCTTAAAATATATTCTGGGTCAGTTGGTGTGAGAAAAAAAAGCCTACAATGCTTTGTTGAGAGTTTTCAGCCATGCTTTGAGGAGTCAAACCAAATGCAATTTATGCCTGCATAACGTTTTTATTAGTGAAACTGGAGTCCTGATGTTTCATCATAGGAATATTTAAGATACAAAATAGTTTATTTTTATGGAAGAAATTTGCATCAACATATATTTTCATCATTTTATCTTGGAATGTGCAAAATACCAAATCTTCACAATTATATGTGAGGGAAAAAGGAGTATGACATGACAAGTGTGATTTGTATTTTATTTCAGGATACATTATTTATTTTCTTATATGATTTTTTGTTTGGTCTTTATGTAATATTTATGGCTGTAACATTTTGAAAATATTTTGATAACTTTTATTAGTGAATTGGGACTCAGTTACTAAATTTAATTTATACTGATAACCAATTATAACTTGCAAATGTGTTTTAATGTCACCTGGGTAATTCCTTCAGCTTGATTAGTAATTTCTGTTTCTAAACATTTTCATCATCTTTTTTGGATATCTTTTTCCATTTGGTATTCATTGTTCTACTTTTGTTATAATTAAATAAATGTAGATGAAATTGTTCTTGTTGGATGTTTTCTGTTTGGGGGATAGAAATAAGCAAAATGAGTACTCTTCAAATGAGGATGGTTCCCATACCATATAGATAATAACTTTTACTTAATAGCCTCCAGAATTACAGATTCTATTAGCTCACATGAGATCTAAAACTCTATTAACAAAGATGCTGTGCACATATTCCAATGCCATTTCCAAACTCTTTACACACATATACATGTGACTTCAGCACTCCTCAAAGTGGAAGGGCTCTTCCAGATGTGGTTCAAGCAGCTGTCATTAAAACCATGGCATTCATGTAGAAGCATGTTGGCATTTGTTTAATTCACAAAGAGCAAAAAAATCCTACTTGCAATGTGACTTCTTGGTAAGTGCCCACTTATGGATGGAGAGAACCTTTTTAGAAGATCAGGATCACCAGAGATGGGGTTATCTACACGACACAGTGAATTGATGACCAGAAATAAACATAAAGCAATAGCTTTTCCCTCAATGATCTGTGCAACATGCAAATTGGGATCTTGTTACTTAAACCTGCTTGGAAATTGTGTATGGAAACCTGTTCTAAGCTTTTAACTTCTTCCTTGCAAAATCTGTAGTATTTGTTCATTATTGTAATACATTTCATCAGCCTTATACTTAATTGTACGTAAGATTTCCTCTTCCCAATAAAAATTTTATTTTTATATCTTATATTCTTAAATTACTCTGTGCAGTGTCATTTCAATGTGGTTAAAGAGCAAACTTGAATATTTTGTTGGAGAGCAAATTAATTTCACATCAGAACTAAAGCAACGTTTGTCTTCACACTTGATGTCTACACCATAAAGGAAAAGTGTATTCAACAATTTGACCCCATCTCATTTTAATAGCAAGCACTTTAGTGACTAAATTGGCTTTTGATCACAGACCTATTCTTAAGACAGTTTGGTTAGGGGCATCCCTGTATAAGGAATGATGTAGAGCATGGTTCAGTGTTTCCTAACTACTTGTCTTCAGGCTAGCCCTGCGCCACCAATTCCAAACCTGGCTTTCTTTTTAATGGCTGTTACGGCTTGGCAACTCTTTAGTCTTCTTCCTCCTCTTCCTCAGTGCTGGGATCAGAAATCAGAAGTTTCAATTGTTTACAGATCCACTGTATAATTTGGGCTGGGAAATATGGGCAGCTCTTATGTTGAAAAGCACCCCATTGCAGATAAGTAAACCTAACTACAAATGCCCATATCTGCTCATCTATAGTTCCTCAAACCACTGTTGGCTCTGACTAGAGATCCGAAGTCTAAACAAAGCCCTGCCCCGTTGGCACTAATTCATCTGCCTCTCCAAGTCATCAAAGTGAAATTCTCTAACCTTAAAGCCACAATCATGTTCTAATAGGTCTCATTGCCTTGTTTGTTCTTTTTTTAAATTATTTTTTTTAATTTTTATTATTTTAAAAAATCTTTATTGTTGAGATTATTACAGATGTCCCTCTTTTTTCTCCCCATTGCTCCCCTCTACCCGGTTCCCACCCCACCCCAGGCCTTCGCCATCCTATTGCCTGTGTCCATAGGTAATGCATATATGCATATAAGATCTTTGTTTAACCTCTTCCCACCTCCCCACCCCCCTTCCCTCTGAGAATCATCAGTCTTTTCCATTTCCATGCCTCTGATTCCATTTTATTCACCAGTTTATTCTGTTCATTAGATTTCTTATTTATTTATTTTGATTTTTAGATTCAACTGTAGATAGGTATGTATTTGTTGTCATTTTGTTGTTCATATTTTTTATCTTTTTCTTCCTCTTCCTCTTCTTAAAGAATACCCTTCAACAACATTTCATATAATACTGTTTTGGTGGTGATGAACTCCTTTAGCTTTTTCTTGTCTGTGAAGCTCTTTATGTGACCTTCAATTCTAAATGATAGGTTTGCTGGGTAGAGTAATCTTGGTTGTAGGTCCTTGCTATTCATCGCTTTGAATATTTCTTGCCACTCCCTTCTGGCCTGCATAGTTTCTGTTGAGAAATCAGCTGACAGTTGTATGGGCATTCCCTTGTAGGTAACTAACTGCTTTTCTCTTGCTGCTTTTAAGATTCTCTCTTTGTCTTTAGCCCTTGGCATTTAAATTATGTTGTGTCTTGATGTGGCCCTCTTTGGGTTCCTCTTGTTTGGGACTCTCTGTGCTTCCTGGACTTGTAAGTCCATTTCTTTCACCAGGTAGGGGAAGTTTTCTGTCATTATTTCTTCAAATAGGTTTTCAATATGTTGCTCTTTCTCTTCTTCTGGCATCCCCATAATGTGAATGTTAGTACACTTGCAGTTGTCCCAGAGGGTCCTTACACAATCTTCACATTTTTGGATTCTTTTTTCTTTTTGCTCTTCTGGTTGGGTGTTTTTTGCTTCCTCATATTTCAGTCATTGATTTGATTCACAGAATCCTTTACTGTTGAATCCCTGTATATTATTCTTTATTTCAGTCAGTGTATGCTTAATTTATGACTGGTCCTTCTCCATTTCTTGGAGGTTTCTAGAAGATTCTTGAGTAAACTTATAACCTTAAAACTATGTTTGCTTCTATGTATTGGTAGAGCTGCTATGTCTCCTTGAGTTGGTAGATTAGCCTTGTGTAGTAGGTGTTCTGTATGGCCCAGTGGCTCAGTCTCCCCAGTCACCTGAGCTGGGCACTCTAGGTGCACCCCTTTGTGGGCTGTGAGCACAGTCTTGTTGTAGTTGAGACTTGATTGCTGTTGGTGTTACTGGGAGGAATTGACTTCCAGGCCAATTGGCTGTGAGGACCAGCTGCCACTACAGTGGGAGAGCTGCTGTGTAGGAGACATCCCTATGGAGCAGGACTTGCTTCAGTGGGGCTTTTGTGCTCACTGAGTCTGCCCCTTGAGTGTGTCACTTATGGATGTGTAGAGTTGTAATCTGGTATGGTCTGACACTGACCACTGGGTATACTGGCTCTTGGGTCTCCAGGGAGGTGAAAAGTCAGCCACTGCCTGGAACCACCCAGCAGGAGTGACAGAGAGATATGCAGATTCCTCCTCTTTGTATCAGGTTTGGAAGTGTCCAGATGAGACCCAGCTATGAAGCAAAGCACGCTGGTGCTGGTGCCAGGTCTTGGTCCTTTTATTGATAGGATTGGAGCTCCCTGACCCAGCTGCAGCTTGTTTGAGAGATTTAAGCCTGATCAAGGACAGGTCATTAATTTGCAAAAGCCTGTGCACCCAGCTTGGTTGGGGTTGTAAATTGGATGAGGCAGGGTCTTAGGGAATCACCAGGGCAGAGCAAACAGAAATGGCTGCCAGTAAGCTGTGAGGTCTCAGCACAGGAATAATTTTCCCTGTGAGCTCCTCTGTCTGGGAGAAAATCGCCCCCAAGTTCCTGCCCTGATGCCAAATAATGCAGTTCCTCTTCGTATGTGTCTGTATCTCCCAGAGCCTCACCCTGTTGCTCGAGCTCAGAGGAAGCAGGACCTTGTAAGTTCAGTTCCTGGTGCCGGCCTTTTAAGAGGAACAGCTGGGTCTCCAGCAGCCTCTGTGTCACTGAGTCCCAATCTGCACTGGTTTTTATAGCCCATAGTTCTTACTTCTTTTCCCAGCTCTGGGACCCTGGGCTGGGGGTCTGGTGTGGGTCTGGGACCTTTTGCTCCTCTGGGCCACCTCTGCGGAAATGATCTCCATCCTGATTAAAACAGCAGTGCACATGGGTGCCAGACCAGCCCGTTCTGCACCTCTGCACCTCCGCACCTCCTACCAGTCTCAGTGGGCTTTCTTTACTTCTCTAGTTGTAGGACTTCCCTTCAGCCAGCTTACTAGTGGTCTGGATGATGGTTGTTGTGTATTGTAGTTGTAATTTTGATGTGGTTGTGGGAGGCAGCAAGTACAGGAGTTTACCTATGCCACCATCTTCAAGATCTGCCTTGTTTGTTCTTATTATTAATTGGAAGCTAATGATGTTTGTAATAAGAATAGCCTTTACATGTGTGTTTAAATGTCAATATGTTTAGAATGTCAAACTAATCTGTGCTCTGGCTATTTGCAAATAAAAACTGTTTTCAATGCCAATAGACTGGAAATAAATTCAGTCCCAACTTTTCCATAGAGTAGCTGGCTTATCAAATTTAAAGGAGAGAGCAGTGTTTCTCTAAGTGTATTAGTTGGAACCAAATCTTTTTAGGTATTCTGACAATATTTGGTCAAATAAGCTCGGGAAACACATGCCAGGCCCATCCGGAACAGTGTCAGTTATCTCTCTGAAGGTTCTCAAAAGTGTCGTGCTAGAGAAACATGGCGAACTCTGCATATCACAGCACTCCCCAAACTTATTTAGCTTGAGACCCCTTTTTTTCTTTGCACATAATGTCTACTAACATCTCACAAGTCCACTTTGGCAAATACTGATTACTATTAGATCTGGTGGCTTTGCTTTTTAGCTGTTAACGTCACACATGGTTTTATGTACTGATCTTCTTAAATCTTTTACTGAGAGCCCTAACCGATTTGGCTCAGTGGATAAAGCATCAGCCTGTGGACTCAGGGGTCCCAGGTTCGATTCCGGTCAAGGGCATGTATCTTAGTTGCAGGCACATACCCAGTAGGGAGTGTGCAGGAGGCAGCTGACCGATGTTTCTCTCTCATTGATGTTTCTAACTCTCTATCCCTCTCAAAAAATAAATGAAATATATATATTTTTAAAATCTTTTACTGAGAGAAGCTGGTGGCCAAATATGTTTTCTGCACTAACCATCTGATGGTGTGAAAAAAATGCAGAGCTGAAACGAATAGTTGTAAATGATCATTGTTTACTAAATTGACTTTTTCATGAAAGTTGATATTGCACCCCGGATTTCAAGTGGGCAAATGTGCTAAGTTCCCAAGCAAGCATATTTTTCACAGTGTAAACCAGCTGTCAGTACAATTACTCCTGAGTAAAAAATCTAAGCTACTTTTGAAAGTTGAACTGATTTTGAAATGGAATTCTGGGGAATTTGAATTACAATATTTTAAAGAAGTATAATTTTAATGTGGGCAGGGTAATTCTGAAAACTTTTGTTCTACTTTTTGAACAGACTGCTGAGGCACATCCTTTTTTAGCTTTCTGAATCATCTTTTCAGGATTTTAGAAAAATTCCAAAGGCTTTACAACAAAACTAAAATTAAATGTAGAAGGGAGTTACTTTCTATCCAATTGTACTTGATGAAAAAATCCATATCTTCTAGGCGGATTTAATCTTTATTTCTAGGTTCTCCTTTCTAATTGCCTGGTCCAAACCTACATGTCTCCTTTCTGATGTTGAAACCCACACAAATCTTGGTAAACTCACTAAGTGAGGAAACTTGTAGGAAACACGGGAAGACGGAGAGTGCTATTTGCTACACCTTGGTGTCTCTGACCCTTATCTGAAACCACTTCAGGGAAATGTTTTCTAAAAATAATGAACAGCGTCTTATATATGTTCTTTTTCAAAGGAAGATCTTTAAAAAGCTAAGTGTTTGCCTGTGTTCCCTGAGACACTGTCTGGGAGGCTAACAACTGTTTCTAGAGAATGTCTTTTCTTCTAAGCTATATGTTATTACATAAGTCCTAGGCTGCCCCAGTTTGCCCAGTACTGAGGGCAGGGTGTCTAGGGACATGGGACTTTTCAGTCACTTTATTCAATGAATAAAATGAGTGTAAAGTCATCCAGAGGGCTGGCTTACACAGATTGTGCTATCCAGATATAGAGTTTTAAATTGCCATGCTTCATTCAAAAAGGCAGAGTTTAGCTGAATTTGTGTCAGGCCTATTACAAAGGCATGGGGTATGGTACAGGATGTATGGGATCTGTAGGAGAACTGGAGATATGTTAACTGTGAATTCCAAGGGTGCTTTTATCAGCTTCATGTTCACTTGGGAGTCTAAAAGAAAAAGATCAAAGTGGTACCTTTTAGTGATATTTTATTTTATAAACCAGGAAAGAGAGAGACATAATGAGTGTTTTTTTTTAACTCTTTTTTTTTTTTTCAAAGAGGAAGGGGGAGGGAAAGAGAGATAGAAACATCTATGATGAGAGAGAATCATTGATTGGTTGCTTCCTGCACAACCCCTACTGGGGACCAAGTAACCTAGGCATGTGCCATTGACCAGAATCGAATCTGGGACCCTTCAGTCCACAGGCTGACGTTCTATCCACAGAGCCAAATCAGCTAGGGCAAGACATGATGAGTTCTGATGTCATTTGAGAGGTCATTTTGGATCTGAGCACTGATTGGCTAGGAAGGCAGGCCCATTCTAGATGGAACTTTGGGTCACAATATGAAGAATGAGGAATTGAGCATGTGGGAAGAAAAGTCTCTTCAGCAGGAAGGGGCTGTCCACTTTCTGGACAGTCTTTGCTTTGTAACTTCCCTTGCCTATTGCTGCTCATTCTTCATATCTCAGCTTAGACTCTGCCAGAGTCTCCCAATGGCTGCTTTCCTTTTCTGTTTTCAGTGATAGAACCCTATATTTTTAGCTGTGCTTCATTTAAAGCAAGGTGTGGCCAAGTACCTATGTTCCAGACTATAAGATGTCAAGGGAAGATTCATGTGCAACTTCCAGAAAATGGCCTTTATGGGAGAAATTGTTTCCTTCACTCTTTTGTCCTTCCAGCTGGTAGGAATATGGGAGTGAGGGCCGGAATCTGAGCAACCATCTTGGACCACATAAGCCCATACCTAGGGTGGTAGAAAACCAGAAAGGAATCTAAAGCACAATACCAGCATGGGTTAGTTTCCTTAAGGCCTTTATATGAGAAAAATTAATTTCTATCTGGTTTAAACCAATTTTGTGTTTTCTGTCACATGCAGCTGAATCAAATTCTAACTTATCCAGAATTCTTCCCCTCCCGAAAGTTTTCTCTGGAACTCAGGCTAAGTTAGTTGTTCCTGCTTTATATCCCCACATCATGTTCATTTGTATCACCTGCTAGGTTCTAAGTTCCTGGAGGGCCAGCTAGGACAAATATCCTAGAAACTAAAAAACTAAACATATGGCGACCAGTAGAATAACAGGCACTGCCCTGCAGTCTCAGCCTCAGTGATCAACAGCCTCCGTGGAATTCAGAGGCTGGCTGACAAGCGGTGCTTATCATGTCTGATAGCCCATCAGAATAACCAGGGAACTTACAAAACATTCTGGACCTCCAGACGTCAAATATTTAGGGATGGGAGCTGGGAGTCTGCATCTTTTAAGGCTCCCCAGGTGATTCTGAAGCCCACTAGACAATGATTCACAAAATGGCATTTGGGAACTATGGCACAGTGTCAAGATTTTTTTCCCATCAACACCCCACATTCATATTCTCTCACTCCCCCCCTCCCCCCTCCCTCCTCTCTCTCCCCATCTCCTCCACATCAATTTACGAGCCAGTAGTTTAATGCTTTTTCAAACTCATACTTAATGCAATTGTTAAACTCTCTTTAACTTGAAAGTGGCTGCCAATACATAGATAAGGGGGTGGAGAGGGCTTGAATAGGAGGTTTTTTACACTAATATAAACATAAGCACAGAAATAATTTTATTTTTCAAAGCACTTATCACCATCTGTAACTATCTTGTTTGTTTCCTCCTCACCAACCCCCACCGCTTGAAGCTCCCAGAGAGTAGGAGCATTGTCTTTCTTGCTCGATGCATTATCCTTGACACCTAGCACTGTGCCTGTAATATATTACATATTTAATAATAGTTGTTGGCTTAACTAATAGGAGTTACACTTTATTGAGCACCTACTATGTACCACTGTATCTGGTATTATATGTGAGAGACAGGGTATAGACTCCCTTTGGCCTGAGGAGACAGTCCAGAGCACTGATGAATCTAGAAGCACTTGCACAGGGTCTTACTGAGAAGGCAGCAGCACAAGCAGGTGACTCTATGGAGCTGGGTAGAAGCAACGTAGGCACACCACCTCTGCTCCTGATGCCCCAGGGCCTTGGGCAGGGCCACACCTTGTAACAAATGGATAGATGTCAGAGAAGACCCGGAAGTCGGTAAAGATGCCAAATATAAACAAGACGATAATAGAGGCTACTGATTCAGGACACAATTCAGCTGCCCTGAGAGGAACTCTGGAGTCAGCCTTTGTAACAGTCCAGCTATGGTTAGCTTATCAAACCTGGATGGAGCTAAAGCCCTAGGATCCACCCCTCCATCAAAAACAAGTCTGAACAAGCCGGGCACTGTCCGGCAGATACCCAGGCATTTTTGACGGTTCAGTTCTGAGCACCAGCCAAATGTAAATTGAGAACTCTAAGTCATCCATCATGCTTTAGCCACGCGTGAGGTTAATGCCTCATCTTTTAGAGGCACACAAAGGGCCATTTGAGTAGGAAAGTCCCACCAAATCCCGCTGAAACACACAGCCCACATTCGGATCATCTTTCTGAACAGCGTCTTGGTTTGGAAGGCACAGCTGCTGCTGAGATCCCTGAATGCAGCCCGCTGTTCTCTGTGGAAGCTGGGGTAGATTAGGGTGGTGAACTTGATATACAGGAAAGCCCTCCAGACTGCCCCTTCCTCCAAATAGCCAGGCTGCTTTGAGCCAAAGTGTTTGCCAAAGTATCCCTGTCCGCTTGCCAGTGGGCAAAGCTGGGTGGCAGTTGAACTCGTATGACTTCAGGAATGTCAGCACCCCTCTCCGGGGGCCTCGTCCCATCGGATCAAGAATAGAAAGAACTCTACTTCATACTGGAAAGGCCCCTCGGGAATGGGCCTTTCAGCTTCCCGGGAGCGTGATGATTAGAAGAAGTGGCCTTCTCTGACTCAAACCTCAGAAGTGTGGTTTATAGAGACTTCCATGAAACATGAGACATGGACGAAGAACAAAACTGAAATCAGGTTGAGGCCTCTAACAGCTGTGGTTTCAGAATGAAGAAATTGAGTAACAGCTGAAGATTTACTCCTTGTTCTTGGGACGGAAGGTGACGGGCGAAAATACAATGGAGACACAACTGCAGGGCTATTTTCTCCTTCAGTAAATCCCAAGTGATGTCTTAAGTTCTGTGAAGTAAGATGGAAAATTAGTGATCGGCTACAACCTAACCAAAATGAATACATGGAGGTAGGTACCCTCAACCCCTGTCCCTCCCCAAATTCAGGTTAATATTTTTGCTTAAAGATGCCCCAGACTCATTGAGTTCTAAGCGACCGTAGAGTTATCTAGTCTACACATGGGAATGACATGGTCCTCCTATGTCATTCCGCATTCTGATGCCCATGGCAGGCATTGCTAGTCACAGAGCTCTTGCTTTCTTTCAGACCTTCCTTCTCATCACAGAAGTGGTCCAGGTAGTCCCTAGCAATGCTATGGAGTTGACACTCAAGATAAAAGTGCATTCCTGACATAGCCCAACCCATGCATTTTACAGATGGAAAACTGAAGGCCAGGGAGGGGAAGAACCCACCAAAGTTATGCAGTGAATCAGTGACTTTGTAGGAAGTGAAAGGAAGGGCCCAGAATTTTTAGAAATGTCAAGTAAAAAATAGGTCACTACTTATTTAATATTTGTTCTCTCTGTTTTCAAGATTAATCAAACTTTTTTCTATTTTTTTATATATAAAAGCAATACATCTCCGTAGAAATATAAATGAATGAAACAAAAAAAACCCACTTAAAAGCACCACCCACACATGAAATGATTGTGTTAAGCCAAGGTCCATAGACTATAGATATAGATATATAGATATAATATATCGATATGTATTGATATGTATCTGTATTTTTATAAGGGAGTAATCAAGCTTCCTTGTTAGAGTTCCTGGTTACAAGAAATTCTTCATGTCGTACCCTCAATATGGACCCATATTGTACATACTGTTTTGTGACCTGGTTTGTGTAAATGATCATCAATAATAATGTCTACATATGCATTTGACTTCTGTTAGACATTTAGACTGTTACCAAATTTTTGCCACTCTTAGCTCACAGGTTTCATTGTTTTCTTAAGGGCAAACACATTTTAAAGGCTTTTGACACACATTGACAAATTGCTCTCCAATAAATCTCAAAGCAGGGGCCCATCTGTGCCTGAAAACTAAAGTGCATGGTTTCCCCAATTTCATCAACTCAAAAATCTCATCATTTCTGTTGTTCTTTTATTTTCTTGTCTGTATGTGTAACAATAGAACCTAGAATTCCCAAAGGCAAAGCCAGACTTTTGCAGTCCCCATGGTGAGAGCAAACTAATAATGGATGAACACTTACTGAAGTGTACCAAGTGCCAGACAAGACATCAGGCATTAGCTCCTAAGCTTCACAGCAACCATTTTGCAGGGGAAGCTCAGAAGGGTTGAGCGACTTGCCCAATGCCACATAGGGACCAAGCTTAGGTAAGTCTGACAAGAGCCTGCATGCCAATCCCTTTGCCATGCTGCCTCCACATAGTCCCAACAAATATATATTTGTACGCAGTTTGAATAATTGCTTGTTTACCTCTGGAAGGACAGACCTGAGCAACTCAGGAGGGAGCAGCCATAAAAATGGGCTAAAAATGCAGTCTGAGTTCTCCCAGTCAGTCCTGACTCAAACAGTCCCAATGGATTTCAGCAATGTTAAGCTGGGTTTGAGGGTATGACCCGAGGTAGTATTTTTATTAAGGATTTCTTATGACTGGGAACTCTAAGAAGGAAGCTTGAATTATCCCATACAAAAACACAGCCATCTAAGATTATCAGTGGCCTTTCCTTTTTATAGTGTTTGGTGCTAATAATAGCCTCAAACTCCTCACCCCAACTTTCCAGATTTTTAAAAGAATAGTCCTTATGAGAATGGATGCCTGTCCTGAAGGGGAAGGCGGAAGGCTCGGGAGTTGATGGCTATCGCAGTCTCTGCGCTGCCCAGGGACCTGATGAAGGGCCCCCGGCTGCTGAGGGGGAGCCAGAGAGACCGACATTCCCCTAAGGAAGCGAAGTGGGCATGCGAGGCAAAGGAGGAGAGAGGCCATGAGGGTTTTTCGGAAGGACTCAGAAATAAGTCAAGTTAGCTGTCCTAGGTTCCAGGGAGCTGAGTGGAGAAAACGGGATCGATCCTTTCTCCCGGTTTCTCTCCGGCAACCCTGCTCCTGCCAGGCCAGCATGCCCTGTCTCCAAAGCAGAGAGTGATTTTATAAATGAATATGTTCCCTGAAGGTTTCTTGCCTTGCCTATCCCCATTCTTCCACCGCATGGTACGCACGGAGGCTGCTCCCTGCCGCAGGGCCTGAGAACAACACCAGGTCTCAAGGCTCTTTTTGTAAAACATCACTTTTTGGAGGTATAATAATGTGCACCCATTTTAAGTGAACATACAAATGTGCTGACAAGTGTGTTCGCAAGATTGAGAACACTTTCATCATCTCAAGAAATTCTTACCTGCCCCTCTGGCCAATCCTCTCCCCTCCCCTCCCCCTTCATCAGCCCACCACCCATCTGCGTTTTGTCACTACAGCTTAATTTTGCTTTTCCCAGAATTTCATAGAAATTGAATCATAAAGGACATACTATTTTGTTTCTGACTTCCTTTACTCAGCAAAGATGTTTTTGAGATTCATCAGTGTTGTGTATTAATAGTTCTTTTTAAAAATTATTTTTTAAAATCTTTATTGTTGAAGCAGGACCGTGTAAGTTCAGTTCCTGGTGCCGGCCTTTTAAGAGGAACAGCTGGGTCTCCAGCAGCCTCTGTGTCACTGAGCCCCAATCCGCACTTGTTTTTACAGCCCATAGTTCTTACTTCTTTTCCCAGCTCTGGGACCTTGGGTTGGGGGTCTGGTGTGGGGCTGGGACTCCTGATCTCCCTCCCGATTAAAAAAGCAGCACGTGTGGGTGCCAAACCAGCCCATTCTGGGCCTCTGTACCTCCTACCAGTCTCAGTGGGCTTTCTTCTTTACTTCTCTAGTTGTAGGACTTCCATTCAGCCCGCTTTCTAGTGGTCTGGATGATGGTTGTTCTCTGTTTTAGTTGTAATTTTGATGTGGTTGGGTAGAGTTGCTATGTCTCCTTGAGTTGGTAGTGGCCCTGTGTAGTAGGTATTCTATAGGGCCCAGTAGCTCAGCCTCCCCAGTCCCCTGAGCTGGGCACTCTCAGGTGACTGGGGTTGTGGGAGGTGGTTGTGGGAGGTGGAGAGTACAGGCATTTACCTATGCCATCTTCAAATCTCTCAATAGTTCTTTTTCACTGCTGAGTAATATACTATTATATGGTTGTGCCACAATCTGTCTAGCCATTTGTTTGCCAGGTTGTTTTTTTTAAAAGTATTTTATTGTTGAGGGTATTACAGATGTCTCCCATTTCCCTCCTTCATCCCCCTCTACCCGTATCCCCCTCCCAGGCCTTCACCTGTGTATTGTCTGTGTCCATGGACTATGCATATATGCTTGTAAGTCCTTTGGTTAATCTTATCCCCATCCTCCTTCCCACTTTCCCTCTGAGATCTGTCAGTCTGTTTCATGCTTCCATGACTGTGGTCCTATCTTGTTAGTCAGTTTATTTTTTTCTGAGTTTGCCAGTTTTTTATAATTATGAATCAAGTTGCTGTGCATTTTCCTGTAAAAATCTTTTTGTGGGCAATATATTCATTTCTCTTGGGCATATACCTAGGTGTGGAATTGTTGAGTCATAGTGAGTGTATGTTTAACTTAGTAGGAAACTGCCAAACTGTTTGCCACAGTATATTATTATCTGAAAGTTCAGTTCTTTCCCATCCCCACCAATACCTGGTGTTGTCAGTCGTTTTAAGTTTGGTCATTCTCAGTGCTATAAAGTGGTATCTCATAGTGTTGTTTTTTACATAGTGGTTTTAATTTGCATTTCCTTGACAGCTAATCATGTTGAACATCTTTTCATGTGCTTGTTGGTCATTTATATGTATCTTTCTTTTTAAAAAAAAATATATTTTATTGATTTTTTACAGAGAGGAAGGAAGAGGGATAGAGAGTTAGAAACATCGATGAGAGAGAAACATCGATCAGCTGCCTCCTGCACACCCCCCACTGGGGATGTGCCCATAACCAAGGTACATGCCCTTGACCGGAATCGAACCTGGGACCCCTCAGTCCACAGGCCGACGCTCTATCCACTGAGCCAAACTGGTCAGGGCTGTATCTTTCTTTAAAATATGTTTTTATTGATTTCAGAGAGAGGAAGGGAGAGGGAGAGAGAGATAGAAAGATCAATGATGAGAGAGAATCATTGATCCGCTGCCTCCTACATGGCTCCACACTGGGGACCGAGCCTGAAACCCATACATGTGCCCTGACCGGGAATCGAACCGTGACCTCCTGTTTTATGGGTCGATGCTCAACCACTGAGCCACACCTGCTTGGCTATATGTATCTTTTTTGAATGGTTTATTCAAATCTTACGTTCATTTTATTTGAGTTACCTTCTTTTTATTGAAATTTCAGAGTTCCTTATATACTCTAGTTTAAAGTCCTTTATCTGGTATTTGCATTGCAAAGATTTTCTTCCAGATGTGGCTTGCTGTTTGGGTTTCTTAATAGTGTCTTGTAAAATGCAGATTTTTTTTTGTTATTTTGATGAAATCTACTTCATCTGTTTTTTCCCCTCTGTGGTTTATGCTTTCAAGTCCTGTTTTTGAAATCTTTGCTTACCTCAAGGTTGTCAAAATTTTCTTCTATGATTTCTTCTAGGAGTTTATAGTTTTAGCTTTTACTGTGATTTATTTCCAGGTAATGCTTTGTGTATGAGTTGAAGTAAAGGTCAAGATTCCTTTTTCCATATGGATATCCAGTTGTTCCAGTACCACTTGTTGAAAAGATCACCCTTTTTCCATTGAATTACATTAGCACTTCTGTCAGAAATCTGCTAAACATAAATGTGGGCTTATTCCTGGTTCTACGTCTCACTAGCTTCATTACCTGGGGTAAAGATTTTGCCTCTCTGAGGTTTCATTTCTTTATCTGTAAAATGGGATAATAGTACCTACTTCTTCCTAGGGTACTTTTTTTCCTTCAGTGAATAAATATATACACAAGATTTGTCACTGTGCTTAGCAGAGTAGGTCCTGTATAACTCTGGACTGTTGTTATTCCTGATCTGAATACCAACGTCAATTATATTTACAAAGCTATTTTCCATTTACAAAATACTTGAGAATATGTTATTTGTTGTGATCTTATCCTATTCCATCTCAGGCTTTAAAACTCCTGACAGAAAGAGCAGCACGACAGTCATCCTTGCACTGCATCTGTACTCAGTAAACACTGCAATTTCCTGACATGCAGAGGCTGTGTCTTACCCTTCTTTGCACTCTGTGCATTCTCTCCCAACACGTAGATAGTGCCCAGCTAGGTGTTCAAAGGTAGTGTGATTTCGGATGGTGGGACAAGGATTTATCTAAGTTTCTCTTGAAATTAGTCATGTTTCCAGTGTTCCATTTCTCTTTCCCTCCACAGAGACCCCATGGGTTCTGAATCAGCATTGATGATCAGCCGGACTCGCACATTCTATCCTCGGTCTGGCCTGCTTCCATCCTCCCTCGCGTTTCCAACTCCCTCACACTCGTGGGAGCTATCTGAATCAAAGCTGTTTGGGTTGCAAGAAGCAGAAACTCATTCGAATTAGCTCAGGTAGAAAGCAATCTATTGAAAGTCTGCAGGGGCACTCACACAAACTGAGGGTGGGGACATGGGGGTGGGGGTTGTGCCTCACAGGAGAGTTTGCTTGACTTGAGTGACCAAGGAGAGCCTCAAAGATTAACAAATGAAGTCTGGCTGTCATTTGAAAAGGTGAACATGGTGTGAAAGGTCTTTTCCAGTAGACAGAACACCTTGTATAGAGGCAAGGAGATAGGAATGGACTGGTCATTTTCAAATACTGCTTAGCACTGTGGTTATTTGGGAATCCAACTTGTCTTCCCACCTGGATTCTGAGTATGAACCTGATGTCATAATTCTTCATATTGATTTGGGACAAAATAATAAGATTGTCATCACCATCACCACCATCAGCACAACTATTTATTCAACACCTTACGATGTGCCAGGTATAGTACTAAATTCTTTCCCATATATTTTTTTCAATCTTCAGAGAACCTTTGACATTTTATAGATGAGGTGTGTTCTTTAACTTGATCAAAGTGAAGAGACTGGAATCCAATACAGGTCTGCCTGTTCCCAAATTCCCTTAATCTTGAACCCTAAGGCTTCTTTAGAACCCGGTCTTAACCTTTGGCTTGCTTGTTGAATGAAAAAGGCTCCATGTGATTGGTATTGGAAATTTCCCCACAGTCACCTAAAACTGTTCAACTGTTAGTGCAGTCCTGAACTAAAGAGCTTAATGATGATTTCCTCCATCACCAGGGTTTCTGGCTCTTTGAAAAAGACAATTATTTCTTCTGACAAGCCCTTCCTCAAATGGGATCTTAATTCTTAAACCTTGTAGGAATATTGACACAAGGAGTAAGTTATTGCTCAGCCCCAGTTAGCATTGCTAATCTTTGGGCAAATCTCTCCTTTTAAAGTTGGTTCCTTGGCTTGGCTTTTTACTTAGAGAATTTTGGTTACTTAGAACTCGTAGGAGGGGCTTTGCAATTGATACTGACAGAGGCTGGGAGGAAATGATGCACTTAAGTGTTCCCCGAGGGCCAAATGCACTTTCAAGATAGCTACAACGGTGTCTTTTTCAAACCCAGGTCCCTGTTTAGAGAAGGTTACTTTGCACATTTGTTGCAATCTCTTTGAGATGTAATCTTTGGGCCATCAAAGAAAATGCTGTCATCTCCTGTCTCTAATGCCCCCTGTATACTGCTGGAATTACTCATTGTCTGTAAAAGAGGAAGTGGGGCTATGGAGAAAGACCTTGCCCCAGGAAGCAGTGAGCCATTCTAATGTGGTTTACCGGGCACCATCCACTGTTGGTATTAAATCCCACTTCTACTCTGCCCTCAGCAGCCACTCCTACTGCCTGCTCTGGTGATCTGTCAACGTACGGTTGCATAAATATCGCTCTGAGTTGGTTGCTAACAGCATTTGTTTGCATCTGTATAACTCTTTGTAGTTTGCAAGGCATTTTGAATCATATGTCAATCCATCCATCTATTCATGCATTCAGTAAATACATACAAAAACAGATCCAGAGATAGAGAAGCATCAATCAGACTGTCAAACCTCAGAGGGAAGGTAGGGGAGGTTGGGGGTAAGGGGGAGAGATCAACCAAAGGACTTGTACGCATGCATATAAGCCTAACCAATGGACACAGACACCAGGGGGGTGAGGACATGAGTGTGTGTGTGTGGGGGCAATGGGGGGATAAGGACACATATGTAATACCTTAATCAATAAAGAAAAAAACACACACAAAATACATACTTAGTAATAATAGTAATGTTATGGGCCCACAATGGAGCAAGCATTGTGTCAGACATAGAGGCCATAGTGATAATCAAAAGAGTTATACAGTCATGGTCACTGCCATCATGGACTAAGGGCAGTGTTTTGTTGTTCATGTTGTTTTAAAACACAATTTACTCGAATTGTGTTGTAAGAAATATTTCTTACTGAGGATCCTAGTCAAAACATGGACAACACACTGTGGAGGCTATTGTGAAAGATTCCTTAAACTGTCCTCCTCACAGCCACTGGAGAGCTCATGGAGTCTAGTGCAGGAGACAGAAAATATTACTGTTCCTGCTTGTAATAGTACTCCTCGGTGAGTGTGCCTCTCAGGGGAAGCCAAGGTGGTCAAGCACATCAGTCCCGGCCTTTGATCCTCGTAGGTCTCCCTGTTACCCTCAGGACACAGGCTCAACCACCTTTGCCTGGTATGGAAGCCACTTGTGGACGGTCTGGTCTCTATCTATCTCTCTATCTCCCTTCACTGCCGTTCATACTACTTCCTCCCTCCTCCTCAGATGCCCTTCTCACCTCACACCAGAAACAGAATCCATTCAGATAGCTTGTACATCTATATGTAAAATGAAAACAGTAAAACTTTTAGATAAAAACATAGAACATTTTTCTGATCCTGGGGCAGGGCACAATTTCTTCAATAGGACTCAGAAAGTACTAACCATAAAAAAAAAATGGATAAATTTGACTATATTAAGAATTTATTTTAATCAAAGTGAGTGAAAAGGCATTTCATAAAGTGGAAGAAGATGTTTGCATACATATATCTGACCAAGGGCCTGTAGCCAGGATGTTTTAAGAACTACAAACCAATAAGAACAAAATAGACCAATCAGTAAAAAAATGGGAAATAGACTTGAACAGATTCTTGAGAAAAGAGATTATTCAATGCCCAATAGTCATATAAAGAAGTTTTCAATCTCATTAATCATTAAGGAAATGAAAATTAAAGCACAATTTTATCAGCACACCCACCAGATGTCTAAAATTTTTAATAATCAAAAAATACCAAGTGTTATCAAGGATGTGAAGAAAAGACAACTCTCTTAGAAAGCTGGTGGGGATGTAATTGGTGGAAACATTTTGTTAAATTTTTTAACAATACCTGCTAAAGTGGATCATATACCATGACCCAGCATTTTATGACCAGCAATGTCACCTCTAGGTATACCCCAAAGAAATGCAGATATATGTTAACCCAAAGAATATTTACAACAGCACTATTTATAATAGCCTGGAAACTACCTAAATGTCTATAATTTGCAGAATAGATAAATAGCTTGTGGTACATACCACTAATAGAATACCCTACAAAATAATCCATCTATAACTACATGCACAATATAGTGAAATCTCACAACCATAATATTAAGCAAAAGAAATCAGGACATCTCAACTCCCTCAGTCCCCATCCCCATAAACCATATACTGTGTGATTTCATCTATACAAAGTACAAAAAGAGTCTAAATTAATCGATACTGTTAGAAGCCAGGCTAACAGTTACCCTTGGTGGGAGGGGGGTTTCTGACCAGGAGGAGGAAAAGGTAGCTTCTGGTCATGTTCTCTTTCTTGATCTGGGTATCAGTCATATTGGTATATTCAGGTTGTGAAAATGGCTGCACTGTATACTTATGATATGTGCACTCAATGCGTGTTAATGCATGTTGGGTTTCAGTACAAAGTTGAAAATATAAATACTAGTAATGCTGCAGTGAACATCCCTGTAGCTGTATCTTTGTAGACATCCCTCTTTGTTTGTTTTTCTCTGGACTAAATTCCTAGAAGTGGAATTGCGGAGTCAAATGCTGTGAACATTTTATGGCTTTTGGTGCATCTTGCCAACTTGTCAGGACTGCTTTTATTTATCTTTGTCTCCCTGTGCCACTGCCTAATAGGCGTTTGCTTCATAGATGAATGATGATGCATAAATGAAGGCCTTCTTTCAGTTCCTTGAATGAACCAGGCCCTTTCAAGTCTAAGAGCAGTTTCTGTTTGCTCTGCCTGGAACTCTCTCTCCTGTTCTTTATACCGCTGACTCTCAGCTTAGAAGACACTCAACTGAGAGCCTTTCCCCACCATACCATCTAAAGTAGTCCTTATTTTCTTAGCTCCTCTTGTTTACAAATCCCAATGCTTAATTGTTATATTTTATTTATTTGTGGAGTTAGTTGCTTGCTTATTGCTATCCCCCCTCCCCCACACACACTGGACTCTAAGTGCCATGAAAATAGGAGTGAAATATGTCTTGCCCACTAATCCCAGCACCTAGCACAGTGCCTAGGATGGAGAAGCTCTTTATGTTAGTGAGAAAGTTTCAGCAATGAGAAACAGATCCCTAATCCAGACCAGTTTAAGCAAAAAAATAAAAAATAAAAAAATTGGGGGCTCATGTAATTGAGAAGTTCAAGTAATTGGTTCACTTCAGACATGGCTAGATTGACAGGCTCAGATAATATTATTAGATCCCTGTCTCTCTCTTTTTATCTCTTGCCACTATTTGACTTTCAGACAGGTTCTTGCTTGCAATGGTACCAAAGGACAATTCACAGCCCCAAATTTTCACTGTTCACCATCTCTTAAGAAAAGGAAGCAACTTTTTGGTAGGGCTGTCAGAGTCTTTGAGAGGATGTTCATCGGTCTGTCTTAGGGCCACATATTCATCCCTGAGCCAAACACAGCAGTTATGGGGATGGAGTTCTATGCCCAGGCCATGGTTCCTTGACTATCTCTGAGGGGGTGCATGGGTGGGAAGAGGAGGCTCCACCCCACCCAAACCACAAGCACAGATGTGACCAGGTGCAAGGCCACCTGGTGTTGACTTATTTGTCTAGCTTCTAGTCCAACTTACTACTCAACCAGCTGCAGGAACTCAGCTCTCTCACTGGGTATTTGCAGCCATTAACCTAAAACCAGCAACTGAGACCTACAAATAATTGAGCTATTTTCCAGCTAAGTGAGGCTGAAATTAAGGGCTTCCTTGAACCTTGATTGCCATTTTTAATCAGGCAGTATATTGTCATTCCCTGAATGACTTTGGCTTTTGCAGTTTATTTGGGGTTTAGGTGGAGGCCTGCCTTTTGTAACAAACACAGGGGTGGAGTTCATATATGACCTTTTCCTCCCTCACAATCCTTAATCTAAACTGGACCTTTCATACAGTTGTCTTGACCTGTTCAAAGATTACCCCCTTCCTCCTTCCATTGTATTCACATCCCTCTGCTTCAATCAGATCAGCCACAGTTGACTGAGCTAAGTGACAAACGGGAATTTTCTCATTGGTATGCTGAGATACGTCAGATACATAAACTCACGACAGCCTTAGTGTTCACTGCCTTGCAGACTCATCACTTTAGCCTTCCAATTTGGCTCCTTTTTCAGGATTTGTGCATGACCTTGAGGAAATCAATTCTCGCTTTCTGAACTTTGGTAGCTCTGGCTGTAAAATTAAATCATTGCCTTGTCTGATGAACAAGATGGTTTCTGAAGTACCTCCCAGATCTCTGATTCTGGAATTGTCTTTCCCCTCCTCAGTAATCTAGTGATGAGAAGGTGACCATTAAGTGTGGGGTGGCTGCAAGACAAGCCACAGGATTTGTCGGTCTCCAAACACAATGAGAATGTGCTGCTCTTGCTCACAAAGTATGAAGAATGTTAAGACAGCAACAGCAGAGCATTAAGCTGAGTGTGGGCCTTCCTGAGAGTGGGGTCCTGGGCCACTGCCTGGGCTGCACTTTTGTGAAGCCAGCCCCAGGTGCTGAACGAATCAGACAGGAGAAGCAGCTATGCTCACGCCCCTCCTCAAATTCTCTGTTATGTCCCCACATCTTTTACAGCGACAGCAAAGGGAAATGCCTAGAAAATAAACAAGTGATGTGAACTGTGGGTGGTTGGTGACTGTGACAAAATGAACAAATGTTCTACCTAAAAGGAGCAGCTTATACTGAAATCTAGCCAATTGTCACCATGGGAAAATTTAGGCTTACTATTTTTTCAGGAAAAAAACAGAATAAGGATTTCTTTAAAAATACAAAATTTCCTGATTTTTAAAATGCTGGTGACTGTTGAGAAAAATTAGCCAAAGTTTGAAAAATGAGGCAAAGGATGATTGCCATTCCTGTCAATGGCATCCAAGAGCCATGGTTCTCCAAATATGCTCCCTTATCAACAGCATCAGTATCACCCGAGAACAAAGCACCAGCATTTTACACATGTATACATATATGTGTGTGTGTATACAGGGTGTCCAAACAATGTGTACATACTTTGAATGATTATAAAGTCACTATCAGTTAAACCTGAAAGGAGTGAAAATTAAGTTAGTTATCAGCTGTTTAAGTGTGTATACATTTTTTGAGACATCCTATATTTAACCATAAGATGTAGCAAGCCCACTCTTAATTTTTTTTTTTACCTTAGATAAATGAAAACTTATGTTCACATAAAACTTGAGTATTTATAGTGACTTTATTCATAATTGTCAAAAACTGGAAAGATCCACATGTTCTTCACTGGTGAATGGATAAACTAACTATGGTACATCCACACAGTAGAATACTACTGAACAGTAAAAAGGAACTATTGACACATTGGGCAACGTGGGTGAATCTTTAGTGCATTATGCTGAATGAAAGAAGCCAGACTCACAAGGCTACATTTTTTATGGTTCCCTATATATGACTTCATGTTCATACAGCAACACTGTAAGAACATGAAGCAGATCAGTGATTGCCAGGTTCTGGGAGTGACAGGAGAGAGGAGGGAAATTTTTGGGGTGATCTTGATTGTGGAAGAGGTTATTTGGTCATCTGCATTTGCCAAAACTCAAAGCCGTGTATACTAAAAAAAGAAAAAAAGGAGAATGTTAATGTATGTAAATTATACTTGAATAAACTGAACTTTTAAAAAGTGCTGGTTGCTGGGAAAATTATAGCAAATTATCACAGGGCCAACATTATTCTCAAAGTATGGGCCAATGAAGACAATTTTCCCATGAGTAACTTGAAAGTTTGTGCAGAGCCAGAATGAAATAACTATCATTAATCACTTAATCAATTATTTAATTAAACATGTATTGTGCCTCCCAAATGCTAGGAGGATGAGACTAGAACAAGGTCCAGCTCCTATTCACAAAGGGCTAACGTGTAGTGGGGGGTGGGGTAAGAAAAAGACAATTGCAGTATAACCTGATCATTATCTTTGATAATCACGAAAGAATCAGTATATAATTAGGCTCTTCGCACATTACACAACTAAAAGCACAAACTAAGCATTATAAATATGTTCCCCACCCCCATGCTTATTAGCAGTAGAACGAAGATCATAAAGGCTAGTATTTGACTGCTTACTATGTGAGAGGTATTACCTTAAGTACCCATTTAAGCTTCACAAAAACTCAATGAGCTATGTTTGGTGAACTCAAAAAGTCTGGAGGCTTTGCTAGAAATAAATGATAAAGATTTACTCAAGGGTCTGGGAGTTTGCAGACTAGGAGCACAGCTAGGCAAAACCCCAGAAGTGTTCCAAAGGAGAAAGGAAAGTTAAAAGTTATTCTAGTAAAAAGTACATTCTCTGGAATTATCAGTCCTGCATGCTTGGCTCTAGGATCACTCCAGGATGGTGATCAGACAGGTGTCAGTCGGGTAGGCAGGATGAGGGGGGAGCCAGGAGCTCTGGTCAGTCCGGGCGTCTGGATAATGGGTGTCAAGGGGATGTATCCGTTGAGTCCGGTGGTAGTCAGATGACCTGGATCTGTAACTCCTTCAAGGGACAGTTAGAGGGTTCTCTGGAAGTCCGATGTTCATACAGGACTGGAATACTTAAAAAAATTTAAGTCCCTGGGCTAGTTAGAAAAAGAATGGAGTCTTTCCTAATGCCTCAACCTTCATAATGTTAGTTAATAATTTTAGCAGGTTGGTTAAAGTGATTTCAGTATATATATTCCTTATCATCACTCTTTCCTCAGCTAGGAACTACCATTATCAGCATCCTTTATAGATAAGGGAACAAAGTCACAGAAAAGCTTTTTTTTGCCCCTGGTCCTGCAGCCAGTTAAGGGCAGAAAAGGATTTAAACACTGGCAGGAACGACCACCTCCTAACCATTTTAGTGTACTGTAGATGGGAACAATGACCTGTGTCACCTAGACTCCAGAAGTTTGAAACTTGTTGCTCTAACCCTGCCTCAGTTTCCCTAACATGAGAAGAGAGAGGTCAAGTATGCAAAACTTTCTAAGCCACCAGGATAAACTATTATTCCCTCTGAGTTCTTTTCCTGTCTTTACAACTTAACCCACCCACCCCCATTACTAAAGTCATACCTAAGTATTGTAGGAAATGAGAGAGAGAGAAAACTACAAAAATAAACAACCAACAACAACAACAAAAATCAAGCTGAACCAAAAACTTTCATTCATCCAAAGTTTCATCACCCAGAGGTAACCACTACAAACATTTTTAGAACATTTCCTCTTAGTCTTTTTTTAAAATGTCTTATTTACATAGCTGAGGTCATACCTAAATGTAATTTTGGACCCTGCTTTTTTTCATTTAACATCAGAGCATAAACTCTTTGTAAAAGTTATTTTAAATGCCTTCATAGTAATCCATCATATGGATATTCTGTAATTTATTAACTGTTCCTTCACAATTTGATATTTAGGTTGTTTCCAGTATTTTCGTTACTATAAATAGCACCACTATGAACATTCTAGTCCATAAATCTTTGTGTGCATTGCAGATTATTTTATTTTTAGGATAGTTTCCCAGAAATGTAATTAGTAGGTTAAATGTCATGAAGATTTAAAAAATTATATAGAGATGTAGTATTTTTTTAAAATAACAAATACATTCTTTACAAATAAATGGAAAGCCTTCCAAGGGGGTCAAAAGTTCTGTATATGTTTGTGCCTGTGTGTAAGTGTGAAGCGGGTGGATAAGAAACAGAATAGAAACGTTATCACTCCTTGGTCAAAGTTCCATAACCACTGGACTTTTTCTCTTGTGAGCCACTTCCCAGTGTTCAGGGGCACATGCTGATTCAATACTGATCAGCTGAGTGCCAGCAAATGGAAACAAATTTCAAGTATGGAGTTTGCATGCCTTTTGCAAGGAGATGCTCCATAGAGTTGGCATTTCAGCATTTGTTGCCTGGTACAGCACTTTCACCACCATTATCTGAACAGCTTCTCATAGCTCTTGGGTGAGATGGATCGGAGTAGCCATTCCCATTCCCAGGTCATTGGTCAGACATTCAGGCCCAGAAAGAAGTGACTTATCCAAAGTCACAGAGCTGGTTGGAGAGAGCTGGGAACAGAATCCTAGTCTCATGGCTCTAGAGGGAAAGCCCCTGTTATGGACTGAATTATGTCCCCTACCCCCATCCATATGTTGAAGCAACTATATTTGGAGATAGGACCTATAGGACACCAAAATTGTTGCAATAAGATGACCAATGCAGTTCATCAGCCATTTTAACAGAAGCCAGGAATAGAGATGCGAGTATAGCAGCTGAGAACCAGTTTGGACCAAAGGGAACAGAGTCAGGACGAAATAAAGAAAGGCGTTTGGACTTCTGTGATTCTACAGGACAGAACAATGGAGTTACTGGGCATGTTTTATCCTTCAAGGAAAGGGAAGAATGACCCTGAAGGTGATTCAGAGGTCATCAGGGCTGCCCTTCCTTCCCACTATAGGCGTAGAGCATACAGGCCTAGAGGGCAAGGCTCTTTCTTTCTTGGTTTCAGAGGGTGAGTCCCCCTCCTGGTTTCTGGGAGCCAGGCTGCCCAGGCCTAGTGCCTCAAGGGGCAGGTTTGCAGCAAAAAGCCACAGGGGCAGGGCTACTGCCTAGGGCCACGGGGATGACACTGATGCTCCAGCTACCTGGAAGGCAGAGCATCCAGCCAGAGGACTAGTCTAGAGCTTTAAGATTTAGTGGATCAACTAAAGAACTGATATGCAAATATGCATAACACTGGGGTGGGGTGGGGGCTGGGAGGAGGGGGGGAAAAAGGAAAGGGCATCTATAATACTGTCAACAATAATAATAATAAAAAGATTCAGTGGAATTTGCCTTGCTAGGTTTTGAAACTTTCTCTGAACCATCACCCTTCTTTCTCATCCCTCTCTTTTGGAATGGTACTGTCTATTTTGGAAGCAGTGACTTGCCTGGTTTTACAGGTTCACTGATGGAGGGAAATTTGGCCTCAGGATGAATCATACCTAGAGCCTCACCCATATCTAATTAGGTATTTAGATGAGACACTAGACTTGGAGTTGATGGTGGAATGGGCTAAGACTTTGGGGGCTATTGGGATGGCATGAATGTATTTTGCATGTAAGAAGGACATGCATTTTGGGGAGCAGAGGATGGAATATTATGGACTGAACTATGTCCCCCCAAATTCCTATGTAGAAGCCCTAACCCCCAGTATGACTCTTTGGAGAAAGAACCTTTAGAGAGGTAATGACCTTGGGCAAATTAGCCTCTTAGGTCTGGTTTTCTCATCTGTAACACAGGATACTCTTAGTACCTGCTCTAGGAAATTATGGGGCTAATGAAAAGAAATGATGTATGCAGAGTTCCTGGCACATATTGAAAGGCAATAAAAGGGTAGGTTTTTTTCCCCCTAGATTAATTAATTAAATGAATAAATGTTCCGTGCTGAGGACAGTGTCTGGTACTTAGTAAGGACTATGCCAGCTTCAGTTATAGTGATTTTCTGATTCCTGCAGAAAGTAAGCCCTCCACAGTCTTGAATCCTAACCTTCCCAAATTCCAATTCCCCCTCAGTACAGCTCGAGGTCTTTCCCGCCCTAACACGTTTCTCTAGGCCACTTTCTCTGCCTGGTGCTCCAATCCTCCTCCTCCCTCGCTCAGATGTCGTCTCCCCGGGGAATCCTCTCTGCTCCATCTCCCCGCTCCCTGTCAGAGGGAATGGCTCCTTGATTTGTGTCCTGCTAAGAAAACAACTCCATATAGCACTTAGCTCTTTGTGCCCGGTGGTTCCATTAACCTGCTGAGGGAGTGGCCTCAGTGTCACCCAAGGCGTCTAGAAGAGTGCGGGACCGAGGAACGGGCCGCTGTTCCGAGTTAAACGGGTCCAGTTTAACTCCTACAAGCCCAAGCCCAGGACCCTCCCCAGGCCGCGCCCACCTGGAGTGAATCCTCAACCCATGAGGGCCTGGACTCCGCTTCCGCTGCTCAGGGTCACCTGAGCCCGCTGGATTCCCCAGGGGTCCCGCCGGCTCCGCCCCTGGCGCCCCTCCCACCCCCTCCGGGCGGGGCGTCCCCTCCTCCACCCGGCGGAGCCCCGCGGAGCCGAGGGCGGAGCATCTCTGATGGCTAAGAGCCGGCCGGGGAGGCCCTGGGCGGTCAGTGGGTTGCAGACGCGCCGCCGCCTGGCTGGGGTGCCGGCATGGCCGCGGGCTTGTGAGCGCGGGGCGCACGAGGGGCCGCTGCCACCATGCGGGGTGTGGGCGCCGCCCGGCGCTGCCTGCTGGCGCTCGCCCTGCTGGCATGGACCAGAAGTAAGTGGCGGGGCAAGGGGCTGGGGTGTAGATGGAGGTGGGTGAGCTAGGTGGTCCAGGGACCTGGCAGTTGCCACCCCCGCCCCCCCCCCCCCCGCAACTCCGCAGGGCTGCACCCCGCTGCCCCAGCCCGGGACCCCCTGGGAGCCCCGCTTTGTTCTCACGTTGTATGCCATGGGAGGTGGTAGAGGTCCTGAGCATGCAGAAAGCGGCGGGTCCCCTCCCTGGCTTCCCTTCCTCCCTCTCTTGCTTTTTCCTCTGTGGTTTTTTTTTTTTTTTTTTTTCCTTCTTTCCCTGCTTTTGGCTTCTCTTTCCGCTGCTTTGCTAGTCTCTCCTCTTTTCTCCAGTCAGTCTTTGTGTGTGTGTGTGTTGTTCCTATAAATATATACTGATAAAATTGGAACCATACCATATGTACAGTTTGGTGTCTTGCATTTTCTGCTTCACATAATGAGCATTTCCTACATTGTTAAATTCTCCCAAACATGATTTTAATGACTATAAATTCCATCAAGAAATCGCAGAACTATACTCTTTAAAAAGTTAAAAATATGACTCTCATACAAATATAGGGTGAATGTGGCAAAGATTCGTTGGGTTCAATCTTGAGGCAGTGAATGGAATGGTGAGGCCAGTTCAGGAACAGGCGTGGTACAGGCATTGGAGGAAGAGTGTGGAAATCTTGTTCTGGGACAGATGCAAAAGTGGTCAGTGCCCCATGGAGCCAGAAGGCCAGATTTCTTAGTTATCTTTCTACTACGGCGAAGTCATTTGCATCTCTGCGGACCAGAAATCTAACAGTTAATACATATAGTCTTTTAATTAATAGTAAGTAAAAACAAGTCAGACAGAGGTCCATTCCCCTAGATAACGTAGTGATCCTGGAAGGGCCCTTAAACAATGCAGCAATGTGACATGGAGAGGACATCCTGCTTTCTCTTTGCCTGGTTTTCAAGTTTTGAACAATTTTTTTTAAAGATCCTGTGATCCTCCATTACTGAGCCTTTAGATTGCTTTCAGTATTTTTTCTTTTGCATCATAAAGATCATTTCATTTTTTTAAACATTCCTTTAAATATCATGTAATTCCTTTATTTTTTGCAAAGAGTCTGGACTTAATCAGAGATACAGAATATCAAGCACTTAGCATAGTGCTCAGAAAACAGGTAATGGGTAAATGAATGCATTGCTTCAGATTTTTAGCAAAATGATGAATCTGATGCCAGGCTAATGAGATTATTTTAGGATATATTTTGATTGAGAACACATTATAACAGTAATCTGAAAGGAAAGTTTATCTCACAACTCTAACAAAACAACTAGGACCATCTTTTCTCTCATTCACTACATTCTATGTAATTGATGTGGTTGGTTTAGACAGAATTGATTTTGGAGACCTCACCCTCATCCCCAGGAGTCCTATGGATTTAGCCTGTTTTTATGGAGACTGATTTGCCTAGGTTTTGGGAAATGACCACTTTATTAAGATTGTCTGCAACCAGTGTTTGAGGTTGCCACTGCCTTGAACAAGTCTCTCCTCAAACCAGTTACAATTCGCCATTCTTAGAAAAATAGGATTCCTGCAACCTACCTCCCAGGGTTGTCATGAATATGAAGGAAAGCTGGGTGGTGAGATTGATTTGGAAAGTAGGGAGTGTCATCCAGATGCAGACTTCCCATTGGGAAGCTCAAGTTTATGCTGTGATGCTTTGTGGATTGAGAAGCAATTTCACAGTGACTCTCCCCAGTAATTCTGTGAGATGGGCAGGCAGGTATCGTTATTTTCGTCTTACAGATGAGAAAACTGAAGCACAATTGAAATACTGCCCATGGCCTTGACTCTAGAATATGCCCAGAATCCAACCACTTCATTCCTCTCCACTGATGTAATTCTAGTCTGAGGCACCGTCATCTCTCACCAGGGCTCCTGCAAAGTCTCCAGCCTTGCCTTCTGCTTTTACTCTCCCTTCCTCCCCTCTCCCCCACCCAGCAAGCCGAACCATCTTTTAAAAACTGCATACAGATCATATTGCTCTGTATTTAAACCCTCCAGTACTTTCCAAGTCTATTTATAATAAAATCCAGACACTTTCCATGGCCTCTGTGAGACCAGACCCATGGCTGTCTTGCTGACCACGTCTCCTACCAACTTCCCCCTCATTTACTAGACTCCAGCTACCTTTGTCCTCTGCTGCGTCCTTGAACAGGCCAAGGAAGTAACATTTTACCCACTTCTGCTCACGCAGGGCCATTGTGCCCGTGGTTCCTCTACCTGGGGCCCTCTTCTTCCAGATCTTTGCATGACTGCCTTTTTCTGGTCCCTCGGATCTCAATTAAATGCCCTCTTTGCTGACCATCCTGTCTAAAATAGGGACCCCCTCCTCCAGTGTCTCTTTATTCCATGACCCTATTGTACCCTATGAGAATACTTGCGTGTTGTCCGTTTGCCACCGCTAGAAGGTAAACTGTGAGGAGTACAGAGCCCTGGCTACCCCTGTTGAGCACAGTATTGCCAACACCTAGCCGAGTGCCTGACCCATAGTAAATGCTAAGAGCCTGAAATCCAACAGGTCTTCTAATGAGCTAGTACGGGGTTCTTCTCGGTCACAGTGCATGCGGCTCAGCTAGGGTGCAGAGGGCTGGGATTCCAATGGTTGTGCATCCTGTGTTGGCAGGAGGAAGAGGGGAAGGCAGCCCCCAGCCACAGCATGAACTAATAATACCTCAGTGGAAGGCTGCAGAAGGCCCTATGGGAGAAAAGGTAAGGCCAAAAGCTCTCCTTTTCGGAGGCAAGAGTTGACAACATCATTCTGTGAGGGTGGGGGCCACCTACTCGACTTTCCTGGAGGCCCTGTCATCACCGTTAGTTCTGTTCCTGACCCACTCTATCCTGTCTATTTGTCACTTTTGAAATCCCAGATGGGACTTTCTTTCATCGTGTGACACACTTCTAGAACTCTTTCAAATGCTATTAGTTGAGGAAATGAAAATCCACATTAATGCTGACACAAGCTAAGTGCAAATATGTGTCACAAAAATCACTGGCTCGATTGGAGTTAATTAAATATCTCCATTGGTATTTTTTGCTCTGCGTAATACATGCTTCGTTTTATTGACGAGGTAATGTACATGGAGAGAAAATGCTAATCCAAATCCTTCTATATATATAAAAGCCTAAGCGACCGTTGCGACTGGCCGTTAGCTATGACGCGCACTGACCACCAGGGGGCAGATGCTCAACGCAGGAGTTGCCCCCTGGTGGTCAGTGCGCTCCCACAGCCAACCTTCTGTGGCCGGCCAACCTCCTGCGGTCCCTCCACACCACCCTCTGCCGGCAGGCTCCAATTGCCGGCCAGGCCGAGGGACCCCACCCATACACGTTTTCGTGCACTGGGCCTCTAATTTTTTAATAAGAGGTCAGGTAGGGACCCAGGACTCACTGGGGAATGTATATCTTAAAATTCAGTAGACATCTTGGGCCACAACACCAGCAAGTACACAGGCTTTATCAAGGAGCTTGGGAATACGTCAGAAAACTATCCTGTGCCTGCAGAGAAGGCCTGTGCATCGAGGATATTCTTTGTGGCTCTGGCTTTACATGGGAGAGCTAGACAGAAAGATGTGATTGTTGACCTCCCACTTTGTGAACTTCGTTTCCTCACTTGTAAAATAGGGCTGAGAGGGAATAAGAAGGAAGAGGGCTGGGGAGCAGGGGTAGTGAATAAGATCCCTTTGGGTTGAAAGGATCAGTGATTTATTGGGCAACATCTTGAGCGCAAGATTATAGTAGCAGAGAGAGGAGAGAGCTATGTCAGATAAGACTTCAGACTTTGTGGCTTTTGAGTCTAGAAAGGTAAATAGAGAGGAACAATGCCTAGAATCCTTACAGTTATGTTTAGAGTAATACAGACATGTCCAAAAAAAATGCTCCAATTTGTATTTACTAAGAAAACTTAAAGAGAAAATTTTAAGATAAATCAAAGCAAGTAACATTTTACCCTAAAGACAATGAGTGCATGGAATTCATTTCATCAAAAAGTAAGAAAGGCTGAAAATAGCTTCAGGAAAAGTCTAGACAAATTAATGAATGACCAGCCTTGAGCAGGTTATTTTTAAAAATTAGTTCAGCCTACCCATTATTACCGAGCACTGTCTCTGATAGTCTTTGTAGAGGCTTCTCTGTTCTTTCCAGATGTGGGATGCCTGGCATCCTCAGGAAGGGTTTGAGAAACAAAGTGGAGTGCCAGATCCTGTCTTTGTTCCCAGCCATTGTCTGCCCAGAATTTGGGTCATTGCGTTTTGTACGAATAGTCAGCACAGTGCCTGGCACCATAAGTATTTTTTGAATGAACAAATGAAGGGATGGAGAGAGAGAGAGGGGGGGGGGGGGCGGGGAGGAGGGAAGAGAGAGGTGGGGGCAGGGAAGGTGGGTCTCACTCATGTCTCTTATTCTCATTTACATAATTAATTTATCCATCAAACATCAATTGAACACTCACTGTATAGTAAATATCATATTAGATCTTAACGAGGATGCAATACATAGGACAGATTTCCAATACCCTGTGGAACTGAAGACCTATTTAATCCAGCACTAAAGTGAAAGGAATTTTAACCCTTCTCTGGGGTCAATATACTAGTGGGTCAGCTCCCTAGGAGAGGTGATGTCGCCCATTCCAAGCACACAGTGGAGTTGCAAGAGAAAAGCTGAGTAAAGCTGGACAGGGAAGCTGAGTAGATCCTTGCAATGCTGCTTCATTGTTTTGCTTGAAATGTCTCCTGGAAACAAGGAACATCATCTTTTAAAAATATCAGTGTCTGAGCATCTTCCAGACCAGAAAGAAATATATTTGGATGACTCACTTAAAAATAAATATTTACCCTCATGTTGCAGCTTGTGCCTCTGTTGGGGAGGGGTGACAGTGCTTCGATTTCTATCAGCTTTCCTTTTTTGTGTGGGCTGTCAC
Source organism: Cnephaeus nilssonii (assembly GCF_951640355.1). Classification (NCBI taxonomy): domain Eukaryota; kingdom Metazoa; phylum Chordata; class Mammalia; order Chiroptera; family Vespertilionidae; genus Cnephaeus; species Cnephaeus nilssonii. The sequence continues at coordinate 93,504,115 of NC_137076.1, read as the reverse complement.
ATGGCCACCTGCCTCTTGAATAAGAGAATTGCTGCAGCTCTGTCACCATGTGCGTATTCTCAGATAACCACTTGGGACTGTGTCCCCGAAGCCTCACGTGATTGATTGCACAGGGCCCTTGCTCCAGGACTCCCCAGAGTAAAGTGGCAAAGGACCAGCAACCAGAATAGACACGTGTTGGCAGAGCTGAAGCAGGGCATCAGAAACAGAGAAGTGAATCCCTTAGTGGAAAGCTATTGGGCAAGCATCCACCTAACTTCCTCTCCCCATAGTTTTGAAATGTACTTCTTAAGAGCAGTCAATAGGACAAATTAGCCAAGAAAAAAGCAAAGGACAGGGTTGCTCAAGCATCCTGGATCAGAAAGTTCAGATCTCATCAGAGCCCTGAAAGGGGTTGCCCCGGACTCTAATGGGAAGTGGGTTTTGAGGCAAAGAAGAGGAGGAAATGTGCTTGGAAGAGGCAGAGCCCCAAGGAGCAGTGGCTGACGCAGCAGGTGACCTACTTTCTGAGACACCCCAAAACCAAGGTTTTCGTTCCACTTTTGAAGCGGCAGAGACTTCACTCTAGGAGAGCTTTTGTGGATTGCAAGAGACTTCAAGAGTTTATCAGTGTCTTGGTATGAAGTTAGAGAGCATATATTTAAAATACCCCAGAGAATTGGTGCTGTTTTAAACAGGTTTAAATATGTAGATACCCTGATTTAAATAAGCCTTCCTTCAAAAATAGTTTACCAACCCTATGTTGAATTGTTGAAGCATGGTAGTTAGTTTTGACTTCGATTTTTAATTTCTTTGAAAGTGCCCACAATAATAAGGTAAAAAGAGGTAAAAGCCCATTTCTTAAGCAATGATAAAAACAGAAAATTACACAAAGGAAAATAAAATTTACCAATAATCCCATTGCCTGGCGGTAACTATGGTAACTTATTGGTTTAGTTTTTTCTCTCTCTACTTTTTCCTTTTATAAAAGTATATTTAAATAAAATATATAGTGTTATATTTTGAGTCTTTGTGCCTAATGATTATCATGTATAGCTTCTTAATAATTTAGAAATTATTTAAATGATTGTCTAGTGTTTTGTCATATGGATAGATCATTGTTTATTTACCCATTCTCCTATTTGGACATTTAGGTTATATTTCATTATTCAGGGTTGTAATTAATGAAGATCCTTCTATATGATAAACCTTTGCCCATTCTTCCATTTGTTCCTTTCAGACATAGTCTTATATTACTGGGTCAGAAGGTCTAAACACTTAAAACTCTTAGTCCATACTGTCAGATATTTTCCAGAGTTGGTGGTGTCAGTTTGAATTCTCACTGGTAGAGTGCCCACTTTATAGTGTGCTCTGTTGCACTACGATTCATGGTTTTAAAAAATCTGTCACTTTTATTTCTTTTAAAGGTATTTAAAAAAAATGGAGGTGGGTAGTTACTAGTGACGTTGAACATACTTTCTTGTCTGATATCTTAAATGACCTATGCTGGGTGTATACCAACTTTGAGCATCAGCAAATTTGCTCTAGTATGTAAAATGTATCTTCTTTTGGACTTATAAAACCTTAGTTTGAAGTGCTCCTAGTTGTCTCCTCTGAGATGACTGGGGTATTTCTTTAAACTGGGAGCAAAACAAAATAATGTAAAATGAGAACGCATTATGAAGGGGCTCTTCCTGGAATTATAGATAATAGCCACCATGTACTGGGGGCTTCCTATAGGCAGATACATTCTTTGCATTCACTAAGCCACTTAATCCTTCTGAGAGCCCCGTAAGTTTGGCTATTATCTGTTTTATAAGTGAGGACACTGAGTTGTAGGGAGGTTTAGGAACATGCCCAAGTTCACATCACAGCAGTGCCAGAGTCAGCACTTGAATCCAGATCTGACTCCACACAGAATTTGCTGCTGAAGATCGCGTTTTCCAGCGTTTGCCTTTACCAGATCTGCATGCAAGCACTTACCAGCACACCATTTCAGCTCCGAGTTTCTTTCCTTTGTCTTTTAGGCGAAGGCAGGTGGGGGAGGGGAATTGGTCCTTCTGGGATTGCAGCTATTTTATGTTTGGGCTGGGAATGCAACTGACCCTTTCCCCGTTCACTTCCTGTGGATCAATGTCAGAGGGCTGCCCTAGATCCTGTGTGTGTTCCTGGGAGCCTCCACCCTGCTTTTAAGAACTGACATTCTTTTGTTGTTGCTTTTAGCATCCACTCAAAGCTGAGCTCAGGGTAATGGCCGAGGGGCGAGAGCTGATCCTGGACCTGGAGAAGAATGAGTAAGTGGACTCCTCCTTTGTCTGAAATGAAACAATTCACTTCCATGTCAATGCCGGACGCAGGTGCTGCTGTTTTGTAAGGAAGCAGTTAGTGAAGTGACCCAGGCTCTCAGTCCGTGGTTTCTTTGTGCAGAGCCTCTTGCAAAGACAGTGTCTCCACAATCTCTTGACTTGCTGTGCAATTGCTGGACTGCTTAATGGGCTGTATTTCCGGGCTGCTTCTTAGAGTTCACTGTGTGTGTGTGTGTGTGTGTGTGTGTGTGTGTGTGTGTGTGTAATGAGAGAGGGATGGACTGGAGGACTCTAGCAGCTGTCTCACTAGCTGCAGCACAGGGCATGGCAGGAAGCAAAGGAGATTAGAGGAAAACAGCAGAGAGGAGAGAGGCAAGGCGGAGTTCTGGGATTTGCACCTTCCACCCTGGCTGCTCTATCTGCTCGGGGTCGGCTCAATCTGAGATTCTGCCAAGAGGGGCATGGTCAGCAGCCTCCTGGCTTCTCTGGGCTGGTTCTTCCATCTTTCTAACCCCATTCATCTTGGGTGGTGGCCTGAGTCAGAAGTATTTCCACATTGATTTGCCATCAAGCACAGTTATATCTTGATTCGTGTTATGGAGCAGGTGAATAGATAATGCATAGCCCTGTCTGTTGCCTCTTCTTGGGCCATTCCCAATCTGCTTGGCCACTGGAGAGCTCGCCTTCATTGGCCTGGACACCAGGGAGGCCTTTGGTATTTGCCCGCCAACGGTCCCCCTTTGATTCTGCCACACAGACCTTGCAGATAAGGCTGCCTGGCTCGGACAACTGCCCATCTCTTCTTGGCAGCCTCCCTGGGAGCAGATGAGTAATCAGACACATCACTGCCAAGAAAGGGATGGATGGGGGCCTTCCCATAACCAGAAGGATGGGAAGGGCTGCTGAGCTTGGGTGGAAAGCGAGAACATAAATTATTCCAAATTTGGGTTTTTGGATCCTTGCGAAAGGAGGGTGGGTGAAGTCGGAAGTGTTGTAGAAGTGAGACTTGAGCATGCGCAGTAATGCAGCTTCATCCACACCTTTCCTCTGCCTACAGAATGTTAGGCATCTCAGTCATTTTTGCTTGACTGAGAATATGTTCTAGACTATGAACTAGAATGTGTTCTTTTTGTCCCATTTCCCTGGAACAGACCTGGCTGCCGCTGTCCCAGAGGGTGCCGGCTCTGCATGCCTGGGATTTCTCCTTGCATAGTCTTCCCTTTGTCCTGCAGGAAAAGGCCATTAGAGGGTCTGTTCTTGATAGTCTATCTCAGGGGTCTGCTTCACTTTCTCCTGGTCCCAGCCCTCTAGCTCTGGTCTAAATGTTCCCTGTTGCCACTCAGTCTAATCTGCTCCATTCTGCCCCCAACTGGAGCATTTGACCCTCCAGTTTCCTCTGGACAGTCCAAGTGGTGGGGTTGCTGTCATGGGCAAATCCTTAGGAGTTGGACTTGCCAAGGAGGGATCCCAGCGCTCACCCTTCCCTCCTCTTTTGGAGCCTTTGTAAGAGGTCATAGGAAGTTGTAGTGGAAAGACACTTCAAAAAAATACTCAGTGCAACTGTCTTATGTGTGGATGTAGAAACTTCACCTCAGAGAGGGGTAGACACTTATCGAAGGCCACACAGCAGGTAAGTGAGAGAGGTGAGAGTAGGATCCTTTGTGTTCTTGGCTTGGATCTGAAGTTAAGGAGAGCGCGTGGATGTGGTTCTATTGTGTATTGCTCTGAGCAGCTCTCTGGCTTCCCAGTGAGCGGCAGGGGCCTGGATGTGGTTCCTGGTCTCCTTGAGTTGGCAGGAGGCAGAAGACTTGACAAAAATGGAAACAGCAGCGCCAAGCACTATGACCTCATCAGGTATCCCTGGGGAACAGCTTCCTGCTATTTTCGTCTAAATTGGGCTTTTTGTTTTTGAACATGTGTTAGTGAGCGGAACTCCAACTGCACACGACTTCCTATTGTGTTTATTTCCCAAAGCCTTCTCATTCATGGTGCGTGCGAGGCCAGATGCAAAACAGCTTGGGGGTGGGGATGATGCTTTTCTGATTTTTCAAATCTCTCTGTTAAAGTTTTTATAATCATGATATTTGAGGGGAAACTGGGCCCTGTGCTAAGCGACTCCTCAGTCTGTTTTTTAAGTTCCTCAATTGATTCATTCATTTTTTCATCTCCTATGCATCCATAGCAGTGCAGGCACCAGTGTCAGTACTGGGGATATAGCTGTGAATAAAACAGTTCGGCCCTTATGGGGCTTATAGTCTGCTGGGAGAACAGTAAACAAACAAGTGAATGTGTAGTATGTCTGGTGACAAGTGCTATGGAAACAAAGGAACATACGAGCTCAGAGACCAGGGATGGGGAGGGAGGTGCTGTTTCAGATTGATGGTCAGAGAAGGGCTTGGTGGTGAATTGGTATTTAAGTCAAGACCTGAAGGAGATGAGAAAATGAGCCATGTGGTTGGCTAGGAGATGGCTATTCCAAGGAGAAGGAACAGCCAAGTTCAAAGGCCCTAATAGGTTATGAAGGTTTCTTCTCTCCTTTCCCAACCCCTGTACATTTCCCCCTACATTGGATTCTCGAGCGCCCCGGGAGCTATGGGCAAGAGGTTCTAGCACTCTGAGGGGAGAGAAGACATTTCTAATTTCTTTTTCATCATCCTGAGGTGTCTGGACTTCTCCCATCAAATCAAAGCCCACGTGCTAATGCATGGCCCAAAATAGCAATGAGCAGGCCTTTAATGGAATTCGCATATGGAGAGATTGCCAAGAATGGTGAGGATGGAGGAGCATGGGGGGGTGGGGGTGGGCCTGGAGAGAGGGAGGGGCCTTTAGCTTAGGCAGCAGATACCCAAGGTGCCTTACTTCAATAGCATGGCAGCTGGCAGTCTTTTTCTGCTGTGAAGCAACTCAGAATAAACAATGACGTTTATCTACTCAGTGCACAAGCATCGCAGAGATAATCTGCATTTGGCTTTCATGTCAGATAGTCCTGGGTTCAGGTCCCAGCTCTCCCACCTCCTGGCTGGCTGTCCTCTTTAAGCCTCAGATTCCCTGTCTGGGGTATCATGAAAGTCACACGCTCGAGAGCCATGAAGATGAAATGAGATGGTTCATGTAAAGGACCCAGCACAGTGCCTTGCTCATATTATATACCTAGTAAATGGCAGCTATGTGATTTCTCACGAGTGTCTTTTTTAAAAAAATTTTTCTCACTTGTGTCTTTTTTCATTGCAACATGCTCATTGTAAAACATTTAGCAATACCCAAGTATAATAAGTAAAAGAATGAAAGCCTCCTACCCACAAGAAGAATCCACTGTTAACAGTTTTGGTGGGCATACCTTGGACCTTTTCTATGTGTGTGGGAACCTGCACATAGATCCTCATAGACACAGTCGCTCAGAAGCTCACACAGGCTGCTGTTTTAGTTGGGAAGGGAGGAGCAGAAAGAGATTATGCTATACATATTGGTCCACACTTGTTTTTTTTAGACTCAGCCATATGTCATGAGGGTAGTACACTGCTCTACTAGAGTATGTATTACATTGTTTTATATTTACTCACACATATACACGTAATTTGCAAATATTGGTGTATAGCTGTTGTTCCGAGAACCTTACTTGTGGTTAGGGCAGTGTGATACAGTCCTGAGCTCCGAGACAGACATGAGGAATTGGTCAAGAAGCCATTTGGCCCTTCTGGGCCTCACATTTCTCATCTTTCAAATGGGTGTTTTTCCCCAGTTGGGCTCTAAGAGCTTCTCCTGTACCACTTATTTAAAGGATACCATGTAATACCACTTATTTAAAGGATACCATGTAATACCACTTATTTAAAGGATACCATGCAAGTGGAAAAATGGAAAAGAAGAATACAGTTTGCTCTCCATTCATGGAGACATCCCTGGAAAGAGGGGACAGTGGGATAAAGGAAAATCGCCTTCAAACCATGGACCTTGAAGTGGAGGATGAACTACTAGTTTAGGTAACATAAACATGAGAAGGGAAATTACAGAGAAGAAATGATGGTGCTGTTTCCACAAGCCACAGTTTGGAGGCATGCATCCATGATGTTTTTTCTCCATGTAATTTTCCCTATGCTCTGAGGACTGGCTCATCCACCCAGAGACCATATTGGACATAAAACAACAACAAAAAAATCTTGTTTGCTGAAATGAAATGGAACCTTGCTGAGCTGTCGGCATAGGGGCGAGGCACACCTCAGGGAGTATAGGCCTTGTCTTTCTTCCCTTCTCCTTTCTTCACTTTTTCCCAAGAGGAGGGCACACTGAACTCTTGAACCACTTGCAGGATGCTCATTGGGCTGCATTACTAGAGGTCAGGGTCACTACATTAACTACATTGTAAGGTCACCTTCAAAGGCAAATAAACAGCTCAACTAGTGGGCACTGAGCCCAGAGAACCTCTGGCCATATGCTTCTCTGCTCGCCTCTTACACACATTTTGGAACTCTCATCTCTTCACTATACTGCCCTCCCTTGGAGTCCAAATGATGATAAGATTTGGGTTTTGGCTTGGAAAAGGGACAGCTGTCCTTTGATCTCACCCCATTCATTGTGCTTCAGCCCTGGCTAAAGACAGGTCCTGTTTGCATCAGTCTAGCCAGTAAGAATGGATATTTATTTTCTTCTCTGTGTGTATCTACCTCCAGACCTCCTGAGGAACAGTAATTGTCAAAGCAGAGTGGGGGCGTTTAGAGGTTTGCTGGTCATAGTACTCACCATTACTTCTGACTTGAATCTCTCTTCATATCTCTGACTTTTTATCAGTCCCTCAGAGATACCCTAGGGAAGGAGACTGCTTTTGTTGGCTTGGAAATCAGGCTACCACCTGGAAAATTGAGTCATTTGTGATTTAGCTCCCTCATTTTCTCCTTTCCCCCCTCAATCCTATTTGAGTTGTACAGTACTGGAGGGCCAGAGAAGGGGAGAGCTAGCAGGCAGGAGAGGAGTTTCTCAGCACTAGACAGGATGGATTAGCCATCACCTCTTCTGCTGCACTTCTCTTCCAAGTAGGCCTGGCAGAAATATGAAGCCGATCCCGAGCAAAAAACCCTGCATACCGTCCAGGCCTCGGAGCTCTCCCCCGCCCCCACCCTCCCGGCTTCCCCTTGCTTCAGGAGTACACTTTAACCCCTATCTAGGAATAGGAAAAAGGACCACTCCCTTTGTCCCTGTCTTGTCAGGAGCTTCATTTATTGTTGGCAAAATTCAGTGTCCTGGATCAAAGAGAAGCTTAAGAAAGGCTTAGGACAATATCCCAATGCTTTTGGGAAACCATGTTTCACTGAGTTGCATTTAAATGAGTCGCACACATATGGATTACATTTCACTTAAAATACACATGGCTTAAGAAATTAGAGGATATCATTCTTTAACCAAGTACTTGGCAGATCTCAAGTATTCATAATGTTTTTCCAAACTCAGCACGCAGCTGGGCTCCCCACTCCCTGCAGCTGAGATCGTCCAACCCAAGGAGACCGGTGCCGAGGAAACAGTTGGATGGATGGGTGGGGACACCAGAATTTGATGAGAGCTGCCTGTGAGTGTTGGAAGCTTTTGTCAAATACTGTTTTTGAAGTATCAGCAACTGAATTAACCCTGCCGCATTGACTCAGAGGCAGTGAGTGCGTGAGTGAATTTGAATTCTAAGTGCTGGGCTTGGCTGGCACCTTGCCCCTGAGAGACCCTGTGGTCCTGTTTGAGATGCCATTCCCAATGCTGGCTTTGTAGACAGAGGTTAATTCCATTTCTAGTTCTCTTAACTCTTTGCACTTGGATGTCGAGTGTGACTTGACACCGTTACCAGTAGAATAAAGGAATCGAGAAAAGCAAGCGAGTGCAAAGGGTTAATACCCAGAACCTCTGAAGTCACAGACCATGTGGATTGCCAGCCGATCTGATGTGATCTTTGTACAGGCCAAATTCTCAACCCTCCTGCTGCATAAGCAAAATCCCCATTATTTCTAAATCATTGGAAAAATGATGTTACTGTCATAGGGTCCATTGTATAAACTCAGTCTCAGTAATTAGGACTGGTGATTGGCAGGGGTGCAGCTATACAGGTGCTGGAAAAGAGGATCAAGTAGCATCCGGAATTGAAATAACCTAGGTGTGTTGATTCTGAAGGCTGTGAGCATATAAACCTCAAACCCCATAATCCATAGAGCAAAGCAGGCTTGGGCTTTGGTGCCAGAGCGACCCAGATTGAATTTGGGCACTGGCACTTCCTGGTTAGTTGGCCTTCAGCCAATCACTTGCCCTCCGAATGTTATTTCTTCCCCTGTGCTCACAATAATACTCCTCAGGCAGTATTTACTGAGAGCCGTCACCGTGCAGAGGCAGTTCACACTCTGTCTTATTTAATCTCCACTGCAACCTTTCGAAGGAGATATTATTGTTTCTCACATCCTATATAATAAAAGGGTAATATGCAAATAGACCGAACAGTAGAACAACTGAACAACCAATCAAAATGTAATATGCTAATGATATGCTAAGGCTGTTCAACCACTCACTATGATGTGCACTGACTATCGGGGCAGACAGTCAACCAATTGCTATGACATGCACTGACCACCAGCGGGCAGATGCTCTGACTGGTAGGTTAGCTTGCTGCTGGGGTCCAGCTGATCAGGCTGATCGTGACTGAGCGAAATGGGCCGGACATGCCCTGGAGCCCTCCCGCGGACCCTCCCCAGCCTGATCGTGCACTGGTGGGGTCCCCTAGCCTGGCCTGTGCCCTCTCGCAATCCAGGACCCCTCAGGGGATGTCAGAAAGCCGGTTTCAGCCTGATCCCACAGGCCACTCACTGCAGGTAGGAGCTACAGGTGGCATTGCACTGCGGGTTTTGGCTGGATCCCTGCAGACCACCCAGAGGGACCCCACCTGTGCACGAATTCGTGCACCGGGCCTCTAGTTTTATAAATAAAGACACTTAAATGTGAGGAATTCAGGTAATTTACCCAGTGTTAGCCAGAGCCAAGAGTTCAACTCAGGTCTACCTGCCACTTACTATATTCTACTGCCTCATAGGAAATAGACATTAATACCTTCATGGCAGTGTGGGGTAAGCTGAAAAAATACCCCTCTCCCCCCAATACTGTCCTAAGATAGCCACATTCTAATCCCTGAGGCTGTGCTACCTTATATGGCAGAAAAGAGACTTTGTCAGTGTGACTAAATTAAGAATCTCGAGAAGGGGACATTATCCTGGATTGTCTGGGTGACCTCTATACGAGTGGAGACAGAGGAGGATTTGCCCATAGTTGAAGAGAAGAAGGCAATGCTGACCTTGGGGGCAGAGATTGGAGTGTTAAAGCCACAAGCCAAGGAATGCTGGGAGTCACCGGAAACTGGAAGAGGCAAGGAATGGAGTCACCCACAGGGAGATTTCAGCTCAGTAATACTGGTTTCATTCTTTTGGTCTCTGGAACTGAGCAAGAATAGCATTCTGTTGTTTTAAACCACCAAATGTGTGTAATTTGTTACACAGCAGCCACAGGAAACGAATACGTGGGTGTGTGAGGTTTAGAGATAATGTAGTACAGTACCTGGCAAATAAGCAGTTTTTCAAAAGGTGCTAACATTCATTAATGCAATGGTAAGAACGTGTTTTCTGAAGTGTCTTGGTGATGCAAAACATTGCATGTGTCCCCTGTGACTGTCTTCAAATAAGAAAGTGACAACAGAAAAACATATTGACAAATAGTACGTGTGGTTATCGTTCATCAGCATTTCCTAAGTTCCGAGTCATGCACTCTGATGCTCTGTCTGCCTTCGAATTCTGGCTGAGGAATGGGGGTCAGATATGAATAATGATGTCATCAATCATGGTGATAGCTGTAGTGTAGGAGATGCCTCTACAGCAGGCCCTGTTCTGAAGTGCAAGTGCCTATATTAGCCCTATTTGGCAGATGGGGACCCTGAGGCATGGAGCCACGTGACTTGCTCAAGGTCACTTGGATGGGATGGGCAGAGCCAGGCTCTTAGCCATGGCCTTATATTGCCTTTCAGATGCCCTGTCCTTGCTGTTCTTCTGTTAGTGCTAGCGTTACTTCTCATTTATTCTGCCCTCCCTCTTTTCTTTCCTTCTTCCTGCCCTGGGCCCTGGTTAGAATTTGGCTTTCAGTGTCTTGTAGTGGTGTAATCCAGGCAGGCTGATTTCAGAGCCTGGCGCCTGGTGCCCACTGGTGATATACGCTTTGGCAACTTGCTTCATCTTTGCATGTCTCAGTTTCCTCATCAACCTGATGGGGCTAATAATAGTGGCCCATGTCAGATGTCGTGTGAATTTGCTAATGCAATGCTCTTAAAGGACTTATACCAGGTGCGGTACACTCTGAGAGCCCAATAAAATAGTCACTATTACTCGTATTTTGTGGGGTTAGAAAAACATGTAAGAATGAAGTAAGAGGGAATTCCCCTGAGTTGGTTTCCAAATGTAATTAAGAAGACTTGACCTTAAAACCCATTGCCCCCGGGAGGAAGCTCACTTCTGCTCTGCAGCCAGTGCCCAGGTTGACCTCATTGTATCTCAAGAATACAGCATTGCAGGGTCCCCTGGGCCAAACTGTATCTCTTCTCTGTGCCTGCGGAATCAGTGCCCGGTCCCGCCCTTGGCAAGTCCCTGAACTGTACGATAAGGAGTCAGGATCTGTTCCCCGGTTCCGGCTCTCTCTCCTTCCAGGGACCCACAGCCAGGGCTGCCTTTGTAGCCAGGAAGGATGTCCATGGTTTTCTTTTGTCTCCAGCTTATTTCTCCTGGCGGCCCTTCAGCAGGAGTGCGGGGTAAAATGAATGGGAGGAAGCTGTCAGCTGGCCTGTCCGCCTTAGATGGACCCTTGTCAGAATGTAGGGAAGCTGTATACTCGGAGGAAGTCGGGAGTTTATTCTTGAGTCTGAGGATTCCTTTACGACTGTGCACCTTCAGGGAATGAGAGCTGGCGTCCAGTGAGTGAGCATTTACCATGAGCATACTATTTTACATAGATTTTTTTTTAACCCTACGTATATTTACCCAAATAGGGATATATGGTATCCTCAGTTTTTTTCACTTGGAAATATGGCATGAACAATCCCAAGTCATTAAAAAAAATTTTTACATGAGAACTTTGGGACTGTTTGAAAACTTCGATAATAAAATTCTAGAAAAAAATTACACAAATAATAGAGTTTTAAAATAAATCAGCTCCTACTTTATATATTATTCTGTAACTTGCTTTTTCATTATTTAACTTTAACATCTTTTTATGTAGCACATTTATAGGCCTCCTGTTTTATTCTTTTTAATGGCAACATAGGATTCTATGGAATGGATGGACCAAAATTTATTAATTTCTCTTTCATGGACAGTTAGGCTCCCAACTTCTTGCTATTACAAATAATGCTGCAGCAATAGGCTTATACATAATCTTTAAGCACATTTGCAAGTATTTCTGTAGGATTGAGAGAAGTAGTGTAGCAAGTCAAATAGCATATGTGTTCCCTTTTTTCCCTTCCCTTTCAGAAACAGTGCTGGAGTGAACACCCTTGTATTCTTTGGAAGGTTATACCTCTGGGGTAGGAGATGCCTGCTATAGTGGCATCTGCTAGATGTGAGTCACTGGGTCACACCTCCTAAATATGAATCATTGGGTCAAAGGACATTTACATGGAACACATAGATGGATTAAGGCACATTGCCTTTGGTTTCTCTCTAAATTATATCTCATCACCTTTGTTTAGATAACTTGCTTCACATGCTATTGCCAGTGGTTGACTGTGGAGTTTGGGCAGACTCTTTAAACCCAAGCTCTCCTGCATTTAAAAAAAAACAAACCATCACAAACAGCTTTATTGAGCTATAACTTCAATACCATATGCTTCATCCACTTAAAGTACACAACTCAATGTATTTTTAGTATATTTGCAGAGCTGTGCAACCCCACCATATTCTGGTTTATGAACATTTTCATCACTCTGAAAAGAAGTCATCAGCAGTTATGGGTTGAATGTGTCCCCCCAAATTCATATGTCAAAGTCCTAACCACGAAGTGCCTCAGAGTGACCTTATTTGGACATAGAGTTATTGTGGATATAATTAGTTAAGATGAGCTCATCCTGGAGAAAGGTGGTCCCTAATTCAGTATGACTGATGTTCTTATAAAAAGGGGGAATTTAGACACAAACATGCACACAGGGCGAACTCCATGTGGAGATTAGAGTTATGCTGCCACAGCCAAGGAACTACCAGCAGCTGGGAGAGGAGCCCAGAACAGATCCTCCCTGAGAGGCTTCAGAGACAGCATGGCCGTGCCAACACCTTGATCTTGGACTTCTGGCCTCCAGAACTGTAAGACAATAAATTTGTCTTTTTAAACCACATAGTTTGTGGTACTTTAAACCACACAGTTTGCAGCCCAGCAAACTCGTGTAAGTAGTCGCTCCCCACCTACCCCATTCAGCCCTAGGAAACCACTAACCTGATTTCTGTCTCTATGGATTTGCTTATTCTGGACATTTCCTATAAAAGGAATATACAATATGTGGTCCTTCGGGACTGGCTTCTTTCACTTAGTTTATTGTTTGTGAGTTTTATCCATGTTGAATAGCATGTATCAGTACTTCAGTCCTTTTTATTGTTATTCCATTGTATGAAATTACCACTTTTTGTTTATCCATCCATCCATTGATGGATCTCCTGCCTTCTCAGCCACAGCTAACTTGACCTCATTCTACAAAGTTGATTTCAGCAAATATGATTTAGCATCTATGTGTACTAGTAAAACCCTATGCTAGGTGCTCTAAGAAGCAGGAGCAAACACATTATCCTTACCCTCTGGCTGTGTACTCTCTGAGAGAGAAAACTTGGACAGCCAAATCCAAGGCATATTACAGTTTTACATAAGAGAGTTGAAAGTTCACTGCTGAGGAGACAGGAGAGAAGAGATTTCTGACTCTGGGAGAGAGAAAGCTTCTCTAAGGAGGACAGCGTGGAGCTCTGTCTTGCAGGAGTAAGGAGGAGAGTCTTTGGATG